>NW_008349082.1:37697-53356 GCF_000622305.1 Nannospalax galili | reverse complement strand
AAATTAGGGTGAAAACCTCATGAAATTGGATTTGGCAATGATTTCTTTGCTATGGCCCCAAATGCATCACCAACAACAAAATAGATAAATTGGACATTAGCAAAATTGAAAACGTTGCCCTCTCTCTCTCTCCCTCCTCTCTCTCTCTCTCTCTCTCTCTCTCTCTCTCACACACACACACACACACACACACACACACACGTATGAATTGAAAGAATCTGTTGAAGAGGTTGCTAAACCCCTATGGTCATTGTCTTTTTTTCACAACAGCCAAGACAGAGACTAAATGTCTATCAGTGATGAATGGTAAAGGAAACGTGGCATCTATACACACTGCAGGGCAGCTGAACCTTTAAAAAGAAGGCGGTTCTGTCACTGGGATTACGTGAAGGAACCTGGAGGATACGATGCTAAGTGAAATCAGCCATGCACAGGGAGGAGCACTGCAGGGTCTCTCTCACATGTGGAACCTAAAAGTTACAGTTCTATGAAGAAGAGAGCAGAATGTGGGTACCAGAGACTGAGTGGCAGGCAGGAGGGAGTGGGACAGTGGTCACAGGGTGCAATGCTCCAGATAGACAAGGAGGCAAGTTTTAAGAGAGAGGACGCAGCAGGAGATTTTAGTCAGGAATGATGTATATTTCAGAGTAGCTAAAAGTAAATTTAAAATTCTTACCATAAAGTGACAGATAAGGGAAGTAATGACTATGTTAATTAGCTTGATTTAATCACTCCAAATTGTATACAGATATCAAACACTATGTTGAGTTCCCCCAAATGTATGCAATTATGTCAATTTAAAAACTATTAATAATAATAAACAAAAGGCTTAACCAAGAAAGTGAAAACACCACTGTTAGAATGGCAGGAAATAATTGCAAATAAAATGTCTGCTAAGAGGTTAATGTCCAGAATAGATAAGAAACTACTGTAACTCAACAACAGTAGCAAAAACAACCACCAAAACCAAACAGCCCATTAAAAGTAAGGAAAGGACTTGAATAGATACTTTCCAAAAATATATGTGAATAGCCAATAAGCACATGAAAAGATGTTCAACCTTACTCACATACCACACATATACATATATTCACTCATATACCACACATAGACAGGTAGACCAGGCTGGCCTCAGTCTCATAGAGCCCTCCCTGCCTCTGCTTCCGAGTGCTAGGGTAAAAGGTGTGCACCACCAGCTCTGGCATCGCTTGCCCCATTTTTATCCTAGGCCTACATGCATTCATCACTGTGTTAGATGTATTTGTGGCTAAATTTGTAGCTTTCTCTTGTAATTTTTATCTATTTTGCACACCATTGATAAAGAATTCCACCTCTCTGGTATAGGAAGAGAGAAGAGGTCACTCACTGTTTACTATCAGGCTGATGGAGGAACTCTTCTTGGAACTGACTAGGTTGGAGACCTCACACTGATACTCCCCAGCATCTTCCCCCTCCACAGGATCTATGCTGAGTCTACTGTTGTTCTCAGACAGCATCATCCTGTCAGTGAGCTTCAGATTCTGGTTATTGAAGATCCACTGGATGGAGATTTCAGAGTCCCCTGAGACACAGGTGAAGACCACAGAGTCCTTTTCTTTGACTGTGTCGTTGGTGACTCTGATGGAGGGTTGTGAAACTGGCTCTGTGGAGAAACAGAGGAGGAGACCAACTGAGAGCAGATCTCAGCTAGCTCCCAGGGCACACGGTGTAAAGTGTGAGGTGGCCCAGAGCCTCTACAAGGTCGCAAGTCTCGCTCAGGGTACAATCCAATCTGTGAAGACAGAGCTGCAACTTCCTCTGACCTAATCACCTAGCGTGACCCCTGACCCAGAACATCTTTGTAGATTCCACACCAGGAACCTCTTCTCAGCCCATGTATCCAGAAACCTCATCTTCAGGTGGAATCCTTTTTCCTTTGACTTTTGTACAAACTATTTCTGGTACTTTCTGGGAGCATGAGCAGGCCCCTCCATTATAAAGTAACTTTCTGCTTCCTTTTCATTTAAATAATTTGTCATGGAATTAGGATGGCAACTTAACATATTGAGGCCTAGACTTTAGGGTTGGGAGAAAGCTCAAAGTAAAGATTTTTCTGTTTTCAAGAGTTTTATTTGCTAGCTTATGGTTAAATATCACCTTAAAAGAAACTGAATGGTCCCTGTCTTAAAAAGACGGACACTCTGGTCGTCACTACAGATAACATTTGGCACTTCCCTTTCCCTCCTCCACACAGACAGTCGACGTGAGCTTCCTGTTCTCCAAGTGACTGGCCCTCACTGTTCTCTGTGGCCATCACATATGTTGCTGTCCACAGCCTCCCTCTGCTGGGTCTGCAGAGCCAACACTCACCTCAGTCATCGACCCTGAGGTTCACTTTTCCCACCGACCCCAGGGATGCTCTGTCGGCCATCAGTGACAGGTTTTCTTTTTTTAACTTTGAGAAGAAGGAAACTTGCTACATCAAACAATTAGTGACATATTTGATCCTAATTCTGGACAGGCCTCCCAGGCACCTTCACCTACCCCTTCCCAGCTCAGTGGAGTGAAAGCAAGGCCAGACCCATCGTGATAGGAGCAGAGATGGGAGCAGATCTCTGAGCTGCCTGTCCCCTATCTTTGGAGTTTTCTCCTCCCATTTAGATAAAACCAATGTTTTCCAAAATCTAGGTATTCCTTCAGCGGCACAGAGGTCAGAAAAAGAAAAGTGAGGGGACAGGATGCCACGAGTTCCAAAGAAATCATCTTGACTTTAAGGACCCTACCTCCCCCTTGGAAGTCGCCCCCACAAATGAAGGATTTCCCTGGGCTGGGAGAACCTCCTCCTCACATTCCAGGCCCATTCCCAGTCAGCCAGCAGAAATCAGAGAAGCCTGAAGGGAAGAGGAGACGCAGGACGCAGTGAGACTCTCAGAGGAAGATTGGAATTTGCTTTTGCCCATGATCACAGGCTGGAAATTAACTTCTGCATCTTTCCAGAAAAACCAAAAGTCTCCACCAAAAGCTTGGTGCAGTTTTCTCAGGGATCCACTTACCGAGGACTGTAACATTCTTGACTGTGGTCCTATTCAGGCCAGTGGCAGAGTTATAGACGAGGCAGGCATAAGATCCGCTATGGTTAGTAGTGATGTTGGGGATAAAGAGTTCTTGTGAGGATGGCTGGGGCTTCTCATTGATAAGCCAAGAATACTGTGCAGGTGGGTTAGAGGTTGCATGGCAGGAGAGGCTGAGGTTTGTCCCTGAGCGGAAATATGAGTCTGGGGGGGATATGGTGGGGGCATCCGGGCCATCTGGAGCAAACAGAATAAAGCCACATGTGATATCATGAGAGGGAAGTGCAGCTCCTCCTCTGTAGGTCATAGTATGTCTCTGAGCTATGTTATAAGCACTGTTAACTAGGTCCCAACCAGGGCTAGGGATGTAGCATAGTAGAATACTTGTTTAGCGTGCACATGGCCTTGAGTTCCATCACCAGTACAAAATACACTAGAAAGTCCCAGCTTCTCATGTGCTTACTGAGCCTTAGTTGGAGATATCCCTGTTTCTCCATTACAGGTGGTAACCCTGAGTCTCTCCAGACGGGTTAAGTCCCTTCACCTAGTTCTTAACTCAAGGCTGATTCTTAGTTCTTGGGTCTGGCTGAATAGGCTTTGCATAGGACAAGATACCATGGTGTCCATCTGCATCGTGAACCCCAGTGGGACTGAGTGGCCTGGCTCTAGCTCTGAGTATCTGGCAGTTGCAGCCATGACAGAATAGAAGTTACTCACAGGTAACATTCAGGTAGAATGCGTCACTTCGGTTGGCACTCACTAGGTTCGAGGTTTCACACTCATAGGGTCCTGTGTCATTCCTCGTGACACTGAGTAAAGTGAGAGTCCTGTTGCCCTCGGACAGCTCCAGCCTGTCACCCTCTGAGAGGCTCTGACCATTTATCCACCACAGGTAGGTTGTGTTCTGAGTCCCAGGTTCACACGTTAATGCTACAGAGTCCTCACCCTCCACGGGGCTGGAGTTGTTGCTTGTGATGTAAGGCTTGGATAACAGTGCTGTGCAGACAACAGAAAGAAGATTTCCCTGTGTTTCCCTGTTTGGTACCTTTGATCATTGCACAGGAATCTTCCCACCAGAGTTGACCTTTCTCACCTCTCTGACTACCATAGTCCTTAAGAAACCAGGAAGGAGGTGAATCACAGGCAGTTGGAGGACAAGGCTCAGAGATGGTAGACTGTGTGGGGGAGAAGCACAGACTCCCACCTGGGATCTAAGTGTAGTGTTTGCTGATAGACAGGCCTAAGACCCAGAGGCAGAGACCCCATCACCCCTTGTGGTCCTTACTGACTCCCTGCATGCTTTGCACCGTGAGGTGCTGAGTCCCTCCAGCTGCACTGACCTCCACTGCAGGAGGAATGTGTCCTCCAAGGCTTGGCTTTGCAAGGCTGTCCTACAAGTGTGTCACGATGAGACTTCCCATTGTGCTTAAACCCTGAGAAAACCCACAGCCTGTCCTGAGGACTTAATGTGTGAACAGAAATCACACACAGGAGACCAGGATCAACAGGCCTGGCACTCAGATCAAGGGTCAGGCAGGGCCATGAGGCGGGCCATTCTTCTCAGGAATTTGATGGTGACTGATATGACAGTTTAAAAGACAAAGCATGAGTCCAAGGAATGATCCCCAAGAGTGAAGGCCACAGACAGAACTGTGTTCTTATCCTTGTGTTTTAATGTCCTTTCTCAAACAGATGAGGATCATGTAGAGATCTTAAATGAAATGCAGGAGGATGCCTTCAAATGCAGGTCTACTTGGAAGAAGACAGGAGACAGAAGATGCTGTAACTCTGGCCTGGGAGCCAGGTGTGGTTGACAGATCTGGGATAGGAATTTCTGTTGATAACTCTATTCCATGTGGGAAAACTGTTATCAATACCCAGGGTCTAAAACCAATTCCTGAAAGGGGTATTTCTCTAGGGAATGTGACAAGGCCATCAGCTGAGCAGAGTGCTTCATGGTCACATGATGATCAAAGTAGATGCTAAAGTTGATTTGAAATCAGTGACTCCCTGAGCAGAGACCTGTGAGTCCTGTTGGGGACAGAACTGCTCAGAGGGTGAGTGTGAGGTTTCTGTGTTATATAAGAGGAGAAACCAGGCATGATGGAGCACTCCTCTAATCCCTGCACTCTGGAGGTAGAGGCAAAAGGATCTATGTAAGTTGGAGACCAACTTGGTCTGCAATAGTGAGTTCCAGACCAAGTAGGGCTACATAGTGAGTCTCGTCCCCTCCCCAAAATATGGGGGGACAATCGTAGATTTGTAGCAATGGTAGACATCATGTGAGTACCTTTAAAAGAAATCTCTGCCCCCAATTCTATAACAAAGTGGGAAGGAGTCTGGCGCAGGTATGAGATGCTCTTCCTTTCCTTGGACCCCAGGAACCATAAAGTGAGTTTTATCAAATCCTTCCAAATTAGACATTCTAACTGACTTCATCAAGACTGGAGTATGTCACTGTGTGAGAGGACACAGCTTGTGACTATATGTGACACGGGTGGGTGTAGAAGGAGCATTAGCCCATCCGGTATCTGTGGAGCCACTGGAGGAATGGGGACAACAGTGGGAGGAGGATGGAGTCATAAGTGAGAAGGGGAAGGAGGCAGGGGCTTGGGGGCTGGTAGCGCTGTCCTTCCCTTAGCCCCTGGGATTTCAGGATAGAGAGGAGGTGGAGGAGACACTTCGCCTGCCCTCTGGACTTACTCCACATGTCAGCATTGCCAAATTAAAGAGCCCTGGACACAGACACAAAGGCGGGGAAGGACCAATAAAGGCCACAAACGTCCATGACATTAACATTGGGGCTAAAATGACTTCCAAGACCCCAGGGACTCACCCACATGGCTGACTCAGAACTAAACCAGTGTCACTGTGACCACACCTGCACATCCCAGCAGCCCCAGGGTCATCATGACTGTGCTTCCTCAGGTGGCTATGAGCAGGTGGTGGAAGGATTGATCAAGAATCTCAGCTTCCAGGACGGACAGGGAGCAGGTGAGGCCAGACCTCCTGGGACTCTGCACATAAGTCCCAATACCTGGCTCTCCATCGACCATTCATTCATTGTCCACTCTATCATTCATTCATCCATCTTCTACTCTATTATTCATTCATTCATTCATTCATTCATTCCTTTCTTCCTCACAACAAAATATTGGAAGTTGGCTACATGTTGTTCTCCGTGCCGACTGCAAGGTCTAATGAGAGACAGCACAGTCCTCTCCTTTACCCTCCAGTACAGTGACAGCAGCCCACCAGGAAACCTACGACTTCCAGTCCAGTGAGTGGGGGTGTGGGTTGGGAAGACCTGGAATTCTGTTTAAACGGGTGATTTGGTTCTAGTCAGTTGTTAGGGTAATTATTAATTTGCTTTCACTTTCTGGACCAGAGACCCCCTCTGAGCTGCCAATGCCTAAGATTAAAGTATCTGAACCCACAAGTGTTCTCTAGTCCATAGACACCTAATAAGGCCTCCAGGGTGGAGACGTTGGGGCTATGGTTGTAGGCAGACATTTTGGCTCTGGATCTGCCACCGACAGCCTGTGTGACCCTGATTCAGACACGGTACTTCCTGTGTCTCAGTTTCCCTACAGTAGGATACATGGGAAATGGTAATTGCCTGTCTGTAGGTAACCTTAAATATTAACACTGACCTGACCTTGGGACGGCCAGCTGCCCACATCAGCAGCACCTATTGCTGTCTGCCTGCAAGAGAGAACTCCTTGGGCTGGACCCTGAGCACACAGAGCTCCAGGTGGACCTTTATCCTCTGCTCCTCCCCTTGGGGACACTGATCTTCCTGTGGAGTCTCATAAGCTCATCACGGCACTTGTCTAGTGGCCTGGGCACTTGTCCTCTGTTCTCTGTTCTGAGACTCAGGAGGAGATGCCCAGGTGACCGAGCCTAGATGTGGCTCTCAGGACAGTGCACTGAGTGAACCCACGGGCCATGACACTCACACAGCCAACAAATCATTGTTCACTTTCAGCTAGAACAGCAGGTCAAAATCCATCCCTGTCCCCAGGCTCCCCAGATCACCTGGAGTCAGGAGTCTGGGAGAGAGGGCTGGAGCCAGGGCATCCTGGTGCTCACCTCTCAGTGAGGATCCCTGGTTTCCTTAACCAGGCCCTGCCTGAGTCTCACAGGGGCCTTCTCAGGATCAAATTCACGTTGAAGGCCCCAAGAGTCTGTGCTGAGTCTGATCCCTCTGTTTGGGTTTCTCTCTGCAGGGTGGACTCAGCTGAGGGATTCTGATCTATTACAGAGTTTGTCTCAACTGTGTATGTCTTGCACTAAATTCTCAAACCACTCATAGTGACAAAATACAGAGGAGAGTTACGCACTACCTAGGCAGACAGTCGTGTACGGATTAACCCCCCATCACCCAGAGGTCACAGAGAATCACTCACGGTGTACGTAGAGCTGAACAGACGTGTCTTTCTTATTGCCACGGCTATCGAGGCTCTGTAACGTGTAGACTCCTGTGTCGTTCTGCTTGACGTTCTCGATCAGCAGAGATCCATTGCGGAATATGGTTTCTCTTCTGCTGTGTGCAAGCCCTTCCACAGATTCATTAGTGCTTAATAAATATCGTGCAATTTCATAGTCATCGGTTGTAGTTATGCCTTTGTACCAGTAAATGATGTTAAGATTCTCAGGCAGGTTGTGGACAAGTAGAAGAACATTCTTCCCTTCAGCAACGAGGGGTGGCACCAGATCAATAGTGGCTTGAGCAGAGGTCGGGGAGCTCCAGAAGGTGAACAGTGAGGCTAGGAGCGAAGAAAGACAAAGCCATCAGTATTGGGAGCTTGTATTTGTTAGAAAGATGGGGCCCTCGTCCTGTGAAGATATGTTCCTCCCTCTTTGTGTGTGTGTGTGTGTGTCTGTTTGTGTGTGTGTGTGAGTGTGTGTGTGTGTGTGTGTCCTCCTGAGCGGAGGTCAGCAGCACGGCCTCCATTAGCTCAATGTCCTGAACTTGTCACTTCCCCTATGGAACATTCTTCCTCAGGGCTCACCCCTCACGGCCCTCAGATCCCTGCTCACTCTCACAGGTCTGGGGGAGGGTACAGGGCACGCCTTCCCTGACCTCCCCTAGGGACCCTGAATTTTCAGTTTCTGACCCTCTCTGCTGTTTCCTTGGTGGCTCTTGTCAATCCCCCATCATCACCTTCTAGAAGTCCTTGCTGGTCTGTTCCCTAGTCCCCTAGGATGAGGGTTGTGTGAGGTCTAGTCTGTTCTTTGTTTAAGCCCCACTGCCTGGAACAGGCTTAGATGCCTGTTGATGAATGAATATATGTTCCAGGCCCTGCGTGTACAGAGGCTTATTTATGAATTTCTTCCATTGGTAGCTAAGAACAATGTTTAATACCCATCTCGGGGTTATTGGAGAATCATTCTGACACTGTTGGGAACGTCTGTCTTCAGCATATAGTGCTCAGTGGTGATTAGCTTAGAACAGGATCACTTGAGTGTCTCCTCCCCCTTACTAATCCCTGTACACTGAGACCTTCTAGTTGCTGAGACTCTGTCCCTCGTAGTGTCCCCTCTCAGGTTCTGTTCTTCCCTTGGCGACCCCAACCAGTGTCTGTGCCTCCCTCCCATGCCCAGGGAATGGGCCCCTCACCTGTGAACAGCAGCCGCTGCCAACAGATACTCCCAGTGCGTGGAGGGGCAGAGAGGGGCTCCGTGGTCAGGGCTGCTCTGTCCTCCCTCTGTGGAGAAGAGCTTCGGCCCCAGCACTGCTCCCCAGCCCTGCTGCTGTGCTGTCAGCTCTGCTGTCCTTCCTCCCTAGACCTCAGCCTCCTCCCAGGCAGAAGCCCCTCCCAGAGTCACATGGGCTGAGGGCTGAGGGCGGGGTCCGTGTCCAGCACACAGCTCTGTCCCTCCTCTCTCAGAGCTGCCAGCCTCCTTCTGCCCTGTGTCTCCTCAATGGTTCAGTCCTCTAGAGCACACTTAGACACCAAGGCTGACAGGGATCCCTTCCCTGAGAAAACAGCAGCTCACCCAGGGCTGACGTCTGCTGTGTCCTGGCCTTGGTCTGACAGCACCGAGGGGGAGCCCTGCCCTCCAAATCCACGTTGTGAAGTGCAGCTGAGCACCCAGGCTTCCCTCAGTTCTCTGGGAAGGTGGGATTTACTCCCTGCAGGAGGTGACAGAGCTGTCTCTGGAGCTGGAAAGTGAGACGCTGAGTGATGACTAGTGGAGGGGAGGGGGGAGCCAATCCTTGTCACTAGTGTCCAGTCTGGACTCTCTCTGATCCAAGGACGGAGGCCCAGGAGCAGTTGTCTCAGGCGTTTCTTTTCCTGGTGTGCAGGAGGAGGTGACCTGTGTGTCCTGGAAAGAGGACTGTGGGCTCCACCATGCTATGCAGGGTTCAGGGAGACCCTCCAGCTCCCTGTGCAGGCTGAGCTGGGGCCCATGTCTCCTGTGACCTTTCTGGGATGCCTCTGCCCTCTGCCTCAGCCACTCCATTAGTGTCAATCTTCTCTTTACCCAATGGTGATGTCAGGAGGGAGAGGACTACACAGCATCTCCTCACGGAGTAATGTGCTCAGAGACACAGGAATTAGCTGGTAGGTCAGAGCAGGATTAAGGGAAGGGTTCTCTAGATCTGCTGGGACAGGGTTAGAAACCAGATTCTGTAAGATCAGTTCTTGTCTCATGGAAGTGATTCTGCATAGTAATTATGTGTTGTGATGTCGCCCTCTGGCGATCACTAGGAGATCTGCAGCTCATGTTTAGGGTTGTGGTAGAGATGATGACCATTCAGTCCCTAATGCTGTTGAACTAGCCTCGTACTTGGACACAGGTGAGCTTTAACTTCCAAGCAACAGGGCTAGTCATCCTGTTCACTATGGCTGCCTAGGCTTTCACAGCCCCATCCAGTGTAGAATGAGTCTAGGGAGAGTTCAGGTTTCTGGGGAGAGTGCATCCAGAGAACAAGGAGCCTCTGGAGGAGCCATGTGCCTCCAAAGATTCAAGGAAAGTCCTGGGACGGTCTCTTAAGACTCTAGGGAGAGGATACCAGCATGGGCACAGTGCCTGCCCATCCTGTCTCTGGTCCATCTCTTCTCCCTAAACCCTTGTATTCTTTGCCCAAAGAATTCTGAGGGGTCTGCATAAAGGACACTATCTGACCTTAATGGATGTGTTTTATCCTCTTCCCTAAACACCGTTTTAAATTTTACAGTATTCACAACAAAAGTGCTAGCATAGCCTGTTAAGCATACAAATAAATACCATTAGTTATGGCAAGTTGTGCGGCTACCACACCTATTTCCAGATTTTATCACCTGAAATAAGCTGTCACCGTTGTGATATAACTCCTTATGACCCTCATCCCCTGCTGACCTCTAATCTACTTCCTTTCCCTAGGAATTGGTCAATTCTTGGTACTTTCTAAAAATGAGCTTTGCTCACCTAAGCCTTTAAATAATGTTTAAATTTTATGTACATGAATGTATTACCTGCATGTATGTAAGTGCTCCTGTGTCATGCATAGAGATCAGAAGAGGACACTGGATCCTCTGGAAGTGGAGTTACAGACAGTTGTTAGCTGCCATGTGGGTGTTGGGATTTTAACTCAGGTCCTCTACAAGAGCAGCCAGAGCTCTTGATCTCCTAGCCAACTCTCCAGCCCCTAACCTAAGCCTTTTTATTTCTTAGTACTAATATTTTAGGTTTACCTATTGAAGAGCTGTGGCAACTCCATTTTAAAACCAACCTACACCCCAGTTGAATCTCTCCAGTAAGAGCGAGTAGTTCCCAGAATACCCAGAGACCAACTGCCACAAACGGTCAAAACTGCCTCCCAACCACAAACGGTCAAAATAGCCTGACAAACAACCAATCACCTACGGCCCCATACATTCATGCCACCATGACGTAAGGCTGTGATGGGCCCCCTATAAAAGGCCAGCCCAAACGATGGACTGGGCCTTCTCATAGAGCTGGGGCACCAGTCTCTGTGTTAAGGGCCCTACGGCGGTTTGTACTTTTGTTCAATAAACCTTGCTTTTGCAGTTTTGGAAGTGTCGGGCAGTCGCTGGTCTCTTTGGGTCCTGAGGCTGAAATATAACACTATGTAGGAGCCTGCGTCAGAACTTCAGTTTATTTTATGCTGTATTTATTATTGTTATTGTTTTTCTTATTTCTCTTCCTAAAGAGGACACCCACTCTGCAGCCCAGGCTGGCCTCTCAGGATTAGAAATATCCTACCCCAGGTTCCTAAATGCTGGGATTGCAGGTGTGAGCCATCCCATCTGGCTCCAGAACTTTGCCTTTTTAGCTGTTTGATATCGCGGTGTACCGCATGCCACATTTATCTGTGTTCACCTGTCCGTGGACATGAGTTGTTTCCATTGATTGCCTCTTGTGCTGCTGCTGGAAACTCCCTGAGCCTCTTTCCCATCAGGGTGTGTGCCCAGCTGGGGGAGTGCAGGGTCACATGACAGTTCCCTTAGGCTCTGTTTGAAGCTAAGTGTTTGCTGTGGCCTAGCCACCTCGTCCATCCTTGTGTACTGGGCAGCATGGTGTTAACCAAGACAACTTGTCACCTGGCATTAAGCAGCATATTAGCCCAAAGCCAAGACCCAGGGTCGTCTTGTTCCTCATTGATTTGGAGCAGTGCTGTACCGAGGTTGTCAGTTTGCTCCCAGAGGTTGACCTGCCTTTCTCTGACCACACGCCTGTGGGACTGCAGCTGCTGCTTGGCTCATTTAGAAACATAAGGCACCCATTGAAAAAGAGGTCCTGGCCAGTGGGACCTGCCAGAGTGTCCATACCTTCTCATCCCCAACAGCATTGGAACCAGCCACCATGAACTGTCCCGTAGCCTACACTGGTTCTCACATCCGTCAAAAAGCTTCTACTATCTGATGCCTTTGATGGGTACTGGCCTTTTCACACGCTTTCACACTCAAACTGAACCAGCATTTCTTCGTGGTCTTGAGCCTACTGGTCTCCAGGCTGTAACTGTACTTGGGGTTCTCCTGGGCGTCCAGTTTGCTGACCCACTGTGATTATCTTTGAGACATATCAACTCCCATGATCATGTGTGAGAATCCCTTCTAACACATCTCTCTTTGCACACACATTCGCATGGATCTGGGACTGTGGGGCCTGCTTCTCTGGAGAAGCCTGACTAAACACTCGAGTTCCGAAGTTTAAGAATATTGCAGAGAAATGAAAAGTATTTTACCAGCCATTCCTGGGCCTGCCTTGACTCGAGGCAGCTTTAAGGATGATGCTTATCTTAGGCACCTTTCATCTCCTGAGTCGGTCTGAACTTTCCTCCTTTTTCATGGTCTCACATAGGTTTTGATGCTGAGCTTACTTAGCCCTGCACTGTAACATCTGTCCAGGCCGGCCTGGTACCTCATTGGAGGACCCAGTGTTCCTCGATTTGAGTCTTTTTCTCAGCCCTACATCACCAGACTTCTCAATTATCTCAACACGGAGTGGGGGAAGTCATTTGACTGTCCTGAGGATTCATATGGACTTGACGGTTCTTTAATCTCACAATCATTTGCTAAATGAATTTTATTAAATACCAAGTACTTGAATAAAGTGGGATGGCATTTTTAGGCAGGGTGACAGACGGCGTCTTTGAGTCACTGTCCAGTGTGCGGACGGCAGAGCCTTCCTGGGGGAGCCTCAGGCTCACCACGGTGTGCACTTGCTGCTGTGGCACATTCGTCCCATTTCCGTGTCTGAAGACCCAGCTCCCAATCACAGTAACAGAGAAGCACAGCCCCAGAAGGAGCCCTGGAGATTGTAGAACCGAGACAAGGAGAGAGACAGCACACCTGCGATCCCAGAGCTCAGGAGGCTGAGGCAGAAGGATCTGGAGTCCCAGGCCAGTCTATGAAAGACGAAGATGATAGAAGACAAATATTTGCATCTCCACCAGAATTTTATAGGGGGGCAAATATTAAGTAGTCTTGAAAAGTGTATTCTAGAATCAGATGGTGTGTTAAAGATGGTGAGAAAGTCAGTAATTTCTTTGTTACTATTTCATTATTTTTGTTTTATGTGTATGAGTTTTAATACCCACATGTATGTATGTGCACCCATGTCATACAATGCCTGCCAGGGCCAGAAGAATGCATCTGGTCCCCTGGTACTGGAGTTACAGGTGGTGGCTGGCTGCCATGTGGGTGCTGGGAACCAAACCTAGGCCCTCTGGAACAACAGCCAGTGCTCTTAACTGCTGAGCCATCTCTGCAGTCCCCTAAATCAGTAATTTCAGGAGCCCCTGCCTGGGGACGAGTCCTGTGCAGGGAGGGGTTGAGAGGGCTCCATGGGCTGCATAGGCTCTGCCGCCTCTTCTGACTTCCCTCTGTGGAGAACTTTGGCTCCAGCAATGCTCCCATGGCGGCTCTGCTGCTCTTCCCTCTGATCTGAGCCTCCTCCCAAGAAGGAGCACCTCCTAGGGTGACCTGGGCTGAGGGCTGCATCTGTGTCCAGGAGGTCTCTTTGTCCCTTCTGAGCTCAGTCCTGCCTCCTGTCTGCTTGTCCTAGGGATTTTCTTACTGACTTTATCACGTGTCCCTCTGCCGCCCTCTTGCGTTTGTGTGGAGACCTGCAGGTCGTCTCAGGCCCTGCAGCAGAAATGCTGACCAGGCTCCAGTGCTGAGCTCTGCCCTGACCCGACACACAGGTGGGCGGTGAGCGCCAGGCTGGAGGGCCGGTCATCCTGGGTTCTGATCACTGTGGGTTCCGAGACCAATGACTCCATACAGTGCCGCTGAGTCTAAAGGGACCTGGCAGGTGCTGTTCGGGGGACTGCTGGTCCAGAGTCGGGAGAACTATGCACCCGGAAAACAGGTCTCAGGAGGATTCTTCTGCCCCTGAGATTTCAGAGGACAGGCCAGGGGAGGCTTCTCTGAGGTTTAAGGTAGAAGACTCCAGGCCGGCCTGTGTCTGCACAAGGCTGGTCAGACTCTTGGTTCCCAGTCTTTGGATATTTGTCCAGAAGCTCCTGAGTGGTCTGCTGAGTGTCCTGAAGACTGACAGACCAGAATGAATGTGCTGCTCCATCTTCCTCAAAGACATTTAAGTTATTGAGAGATATACATACGTACATGTACCTTGTGCTATTTTAAATTTACAAATAAAACCATTCACTCATCTTTTGAAGTTTTTTTCTTTTAATTTCAAAAAATTTAATTTAGTGTGTATATGTGTGTGCTCATATGATTGCATGTGTTTGCACACCACAGTACATGTGTGGAGGTCAGAGGCCAACTTTTGGGAATCGGTTCTCTCTTTCCACCATATGACTCCCAGCAATTGAACTCAGGTCATCAGGCTTGGAGCAAACCTGTTTTACTCTCTGAACCATCTTGACAGCTTCATCATTAAGGTTTTTTTGGTTTTTGTTTTTTCTTTTGAGACATGTCTCATGCCTTGAGGCTGGCTTTGAAGTCCTGATCCTCTTGCTGTCCCTTCTACAGTGCTTATGACACAGGAATGCACCACCACAGCAGACTCAGGGCATCTTTATGTGTTCTTGGATATTTTTTTTTATTCCAAAGAGAGGGAAACTTTAACACAATTTTCAAGAAATAACTTGAAGCAGGTTACATAAAAATATATATACCATGAAGTTTAAGGGGGAAAATAGGAATAAGAAATCAAAGACTAAAGATTTGCCAACATGGGGTCAACTTTGGTGGAATAATGAAGGTTTCCATTAGTTCTGTTCTGTTATTTATTTGTTTTGGAAAATCCTAATGAGTTTATTGGGCCTGCTAACAGAGCATGAGGGGGTGGTTTACAGAAGAGTGCCCCCCCCATTTGCAGCTTCACTAGAAAGTCAACACTGAAATATAGATCCTGTAACTTCCCAACAACCACCCAAAAAGTGAGAGAGGTGCCTCATGGCATTCTTGGCTTATATATCCTTAGCCCCTTCCCCACATACATCTAAGGTCGACTGATTGGGTGGGGGGGGTAACTGACTCCCCCATCAACTCCATGAGGAGCTTGGGAAGGAGGTGTGACTATAGCTCATCGCATAGAGGTCGGAGGACACTTATCGAAGCAATACAAAGAGCTGAAGAAGGGAATTACTATACCCAAGGAGTTGCAGAAAGAAATTCAATGAAGGTATAACTGTGGAAAACCACAGGTATATCAAGAATGTGAAAAGAAATAAAAATGACAGGATTCAATACTCATCTTTCATTAATAACTTTAAATATCAATAGACTGAACTCCCCAGTCAAAAGACATGGACTAGGTGAATGGATTAAGAAACAAAACCCATCTTTTGCTGACTGCAAGAAACACATCTCACTTTCAAAAACAGGCACTACCTTAATGTTAAAGGATGGAAAAAAATATACCAAGTGAATGGTACTAAGAAAAAAAGTAGGCATTGCAATTCTAATATCTGACAAAATAGACTTTAAAGTAAAACTAATCAGAAAAGCAGGCTACTTCATTCTAATCAAAGGAACAATAAACCAAGAAGATATTACAATCATGAACATATATTCACCAAACTCTGGTGCACCCAACTTCATAAAAACAGTACCACATGACTTTAAGATCCAGATTAATCCCAGCTCATTAATAGTAGGGGACTTCAATACCCCATTGTCT
>NW_008349082.1:32570-37511 GCF_000622305.1 Nannospalax galili | reverse complement strand
CAACAAATACAAAAAGATTGAAATAATTCCATGTGTTCTATCAGACCACAATGCAATAAAGCTTACAGTCAACACCCGAATAAGCCCTAGTCACCACATGAACACATGGAGATTAAACAACACACTCCTGAATGATGAATGGGGCAAAAGAGAAATTTAGAAAGAAATAAAAGTATTCCTGGAACTAAATGAAAAGGACAATACAACACAACAAAACCTCTGGGACACGCTGAAAGCTGTCCTTAGAGGGAAGTTTATAGCTCTAAGTGCCTACACTAAAAAATCAGAAAGAACACAAAAAAATGACTTAACATCTCAATTCAAGACACTTGAAAAGCAACAAGAAATGAAAGCAAACCCAGCAGACAAGAAGAAATAACAGAAATCAGACCAGAAATTAACGAACTAGAAACAAAGAAAACAATACAAAGAATCAATGAATCTAAGAGTTGGTTCTTTGAAAAGCTAAACAAAATAGACAGACTCTTAGACCAGTTAACCAAAAGAAAGAAAGAACAAATCCAAATCAACAAAATCAGAGATGAAAGGGGAAACATCACAACAGACACCAAAAAGACCCAAAACACTATCAGGGAATACTTTAAAAACTTATAGGCTACTAAATTTGAAAACCTAAAAGAAATGGATTGGTATCTAATGG
The DNA here is from genome assembly GCF_000622305.1 of Nannospalax galili. Taxonomy (NCBI): domain Eukaryota; kingdom Metazoa; phylum Chordata; class Mammalia; order Rodentia; family Spalacidae; genus Nannospalax; species Nannospalax galili. Next base: position 36,850 of record NW_008349082.1, on the reverse strand, counting down.
CATGGGAACCACCAAAACTAAACCAAGAAGAGATTAACACCTTAAACAGATCCATAACACATAAGGAAACTGAAACAGTAATACAAAACCTCCCGACTAAAAAAAGCCCAGAACCAGATGTATTTACAGGAGAATTCTACATGACATTTAAAGATCTGCATGCAATATGACTTAGTTTAGTCAAAGAGATAGAAATGGAGGGAGAACTTCCAAATTCCTTTTATGAAGCCAGTGTCTCCCTGTAGCCCCAGCTGTCCTGGAACTCACTGTGTAGACCAGGCTGGCCTTGAACTCACAGAGATCCACCTGCCTCTGCCTCCCGAGTGCTGGGATTCAAGGCGTGCATCACCATGCCTGGCATAGTGTTGCTTTTATGAATTTGGATGCACCAGAGTTTGGTGCATATATGTTAAGGATTGTAATATCTTCTTCATCAATTATTCCTTTGATCAAAATGAAGTGACCCTCTTTATCTCTTCTGATTAGTTTTACTTTGAAGTCTATTTTGTCAGATTTTAGAATTGCAACCCCTGCTTTTTTCTTAGTGCCCTTTGCTTGAAATATTCTTTTCCATCCTTTTATCATTAAGTAGTGCCTGTCCTTGAAAGTGAGATGGGTTTCTTGCAGACAGCAAAAAGATGGATTTTGTTTCTTAATCCATTGAACTAGCCTGTGTCTTTTGACTGGGAAGTTGGGTCCATTGATATTTAAAGTTAGAATTGAAAGATGTGTATTGGTTGCTGTAATTTTGATTATTGTTTGCATTCTTTGTCTAATTTTGTGTTTCCACAATTATGCCTTCCTTTAGTGTTTTTTTTTTTTCTGTTGCCCCTGGAGTATAGTTGTTCCGTTCTCCCATCTTCTTGTTGCTTCAACTGTTCTTTGATGGTCCGGTTTTGTGGATATGCATTCTTTCAGCCTATTTGTGTCATGGAAGATTTTTCTTTCCCCTTCAATAATAGACATTTTCGCTGGGTAAAATATTCTGGGTTGGCATCTATGGTTATTTGGAACTGGAAATACCTGGTCCAGGCTCTTCTGAGTTTCATGGTTTGCACTGGTAAGTCAGCTGTGATTCTGGTGGGGGTTTCTTTATATGTGAGTTGTTTTCCTTTTGCAACTTTCAGTATTCTTTGTTCTGTAACATTTAGTGTTTTGAATCTGACATGCCATGGGGAGTTTCTTTTCTGATCCTGTCTGTCTATTTGGTGTTCTACGTGCTTCTTGTATTTGTATGGAGATGTCTTTCCTTAATTTTGGGTAGTTCTCTTCTACAATCCTGTTTAAGATCTAGTCAATACCATAACCTAAAATTTGGTCTTTTCTTTTTTACTTTTCTTCTTTCTTTTATTTTCTTCTTTTTTTTTGTTTTTTACAAAAACTTTATTGAGAATTTCATACATGTATATAAGGTTTTTTGAGCAAATCCATACCCACTCCCTCCCCTCCAACATTTTCCACTCTGAAGAGGTAACCCTAAAATCTTTTAAGGATTACATACAAGCTCCCAAATACTTTTGAAATTTTTGACATTTGGAAGAGAGTATGTTGCTAAGAGACCCAAGGACGTTTAGACTTTTAGCCAAGAAACTGGCTATATTTCTTTGGATTTTTTTGCCCTAACTGCCTAGCCAATTCCTACCTCCTATTTTTAATCACACCATCCTCTGAAGGGGTTACCCAATTGCCAATAGGGAATAGGGATGCATACATCTCTGGCTTCTTCCATGCTCAATAGGGACACAGGGTGAGGCAATTGGAGTACCCCTTCAGTGGGTCTATCTAAAAGATTCCCAAATTGCATAACTCCTGTCTCTAAGGGGAGAAGAAAGTCCTTGAATCATGAATAGGAGATGTGAAGGAGAAGTAAAGGCAAGAGTAATTGGCATTGCAAGTTCTAGACAGGGAACTAGAAAAAAGTCAGAACAGGGCAATTTTCAAGTGTTCGTATCAGAGTCCATTGGAGTTTCTTGACAAGAGTTTCCAAAAGCATCCCTCTATTGGGTTCCTCCTCCTTTTTCTTTTGTCTTCCAAGGCTGGAAAGAATGGCTGGGAAAAGTAGCTGGATATTCAGGTGAGGGTCCCATGACCCTGCTTGGCACTCCTTTAATGAATGAGCACACTGTCAATAAGCCCAGTTGTTACTATGTTTAGTGATCAGGCTCAGTCATGATGATGGTAGTTACTTCATGCAGAAAGGACTGCTGTATAGCATCATCTTATTAAAGGGACCTGGAACTTAAAAAGATTTGGTGCTAGGAGCCACATATGAGGGAGAACATACATCGTTTGTTTTTATGAGTCCGTGCTACTTCATTTAGTAGTGCAGCCTTTAAAGGCTAAGGCTAACAACCAAAACGTTAAAGGTTCGAATCCCTTCAAGTTTGTTTTTAAGCTGATGTTTTGAAGCATCTTGTGCCTTTTATTTATTTTCCATTCTTTAGCAAAGGTTCCTTGTCACTGAAGTACAACATATTATAAAGATGGAATGGAAAATGTGCTTAGACTGGCTATCAAATGTCAGGAATTTAGAGAGCACCTTCTACTCTCCAGCAGCACCAGTGTTGAGCTGACTGTCCCCTCAGCAACAAGGTGTAGCTGGGAAATAAGAAAGAACTAAAAGAGTATTATGTGTGTATAGACCATTTACAATTTTAAAAGTTTCATTGACTATTTTAGAGTAAATCAGGTTTTTAATTTATAGTTCTAATTTTGGTATTATAATTGAAGTCAGGGTTGAAGACGTAGTTCAGTTGAGAGAGCAGTTGCCTGGCATACATCAAGTCCTGAGTTCAATCCCCAGTGCCACATAAAAATAGGGTGAACTGAACCATGCCTACAATCCCAACAGCTCTGAGGTAAAGTCAGGTAGACAGGGAGTTCAAAGTCATCCTCAGCTATGTAGAGAAACCATCTTGGGCTACTTGAAAGCCTGTCTGAATAATTAATAAATGAATAAAAAAATATACAGAGATATTTGATAAAATGACTCCTTTATCAGTATAAGAAAACTTCTCAAATCAATGCCAATAAAATTTGAAAAACAAAATCACCTTATTTATTAAAAGACTACTGAACACTAAACAAAGAATGCTATTCATACAGCATCCAAGGATAGGCCACGCCTTACGACAACTGAGTGTATTTCTCTTGTATTTTTAATATCAAACACAATCTATTTGTTGTTGTTTCTTCATAAAGTTTTGTAACTTATAACCTATAAATGCTGTCTTTCCTCCATTGTGTGTTCTTGGCACCTTTGTCAAATATCAGTTGGTTGAAATTGTGTGCACTCAGGTCTGGATCTTCAGTGATGTTCCACTGATCTATGTGTCTGTTTTTGTGCCAGTACCATGCTGTTTTTATGACTATGGCTCTGTAGTATACTTTGAGATCTGGTATAGTAATCCCCCGAGCATTGCTCTTTGTGTTCAGGGTTGCTTTGGCTATCTGAGGTCTTTTGTGCCTCCACATGAATTTAAGGATGTATTTTTCTAATTCTGTGAAGTATGTCATGGGGATTTTGATTGGGATTGCATTGAATCTATATCTATTGCTAAAATCTATTGCTTTTGGTAGGATGGTCATTTTCACAATATTAATTCTTCCAATCCCTGAACTCGGGAGGAACTTCCATCTCCTAGTGTCTTCCTCAATCTATTTCTTTAATGATTTAAAATCTTCATTGTAGAGATCTGTGGTGCTTATTGTCAGATTTATTCCAAGATACTTTAATTTTTTTGCATCTATTGTGAATGGGAGCATTTCCCTGTATTCTGTCTCCAGTTGCTTGTTATTGGTATATAGAGAGGCTACTGATTTTTGTAGATTGATTTTATAATCTGCCACTATACTGAAAGTGTTGATCAGTTCTAGGAGTTTCCTGGTAGAACTTCTGGGATCTCTTAGGTATAGTATCATATCATTTGCAAAAAGTGATAGTTTGACCTCTTCTTTTCCACTTAGTCCTTCTCCTGTCTTATTGGTCTAGCAAGAGTTTCAAGCACTGTGTTGAAAAGGAGTGGAGATAGTGGACATTGTCATTGGGTTCCTGATTTTAATGGCAATGCTTCCAGTTTTTCTTTATTTAGAATGATATTGGCTGTGGGTGTCTTGTACATAGCTTTAATTATGTTGAGGTATGTTCCCTCCAGTCTAATTCCCTCTAGGACTTTGAATATAAATGCATGCTGAATTTTGTCAAAAGCCTTTTCTGCATCTATTGAGATGACAATGTGGTTTTTGTCTTTGAGTCCATTTATATGATTAACAACTTTTAT
>NW_008349082.1:31923-32501 GCF_000622305.1 Nannospalax galili | reverse complement strand
TTTTAATGTGTGTCTGTATGCGGTTTGCAAGTATCTTGTTGAAAATTTTTGCATCTATGTTCATTAAGGATCTGGGTCTATAGTTTTCTTTTTTGGTTGTGTCTTTACCTGCTTGGGGTATCAGAGTGATGCTGGCTTCATAGAAGGAATTTAGGAGTTCTCCCTCTGTTTGTATACTTTTGAATAATTTAAGTAGTATTGGTTTGAGGTCTTCTTTAAATGTCTGCTAGAATTCTGCTGTAAATCCATCTGGGCCTGGGCTTTTTTTAGTTGGGAGACTTTGTGTTACTGTTTCAATTTCCTTATATGTTATGTGTCTGTTTAAACTGTTGCTTTCTTCTTGGTTTAACTTTGGTAGTTCCCATGATTTCAAATATCCATCCATCTTTTTAGATTTTCAGATTTAGTAGCATATAGATTTTCAAAATATTCCCATATAATGGTCTGAATCTTTTGGTATCTTTTGTTGTTTCCCCTTTCATTTCTAATTTTGTTGATTTGGATTTTCTCTTTCTTTTTGTTAACTGGGCTAAGGGTCTGTCTATCTTGTTTAGCTTTCCAAAGACCAGGTCTTAAGA
>NW_008349082.1:30237-31901 GCF_000622305.1 Nannospalax galili | reverse complement strand
TTTAGCTTTTCAAAGAACCACCTCTTAGATTCATTGATTCTTTGTATTTTTGTTTGTTTCTATTTAATTAATTTCTGCTTTGATTTTTGTTATTTCTTCTCTTCTGCTGGGTTTTGTTTTCTTTTGTTCTTGCCTTTCCAGTGCCTTGAGTTGCAGTGTTAGGTCATTTATTTGGGCTCTTTCCAATTTTTTAATGTAGGCACTTAGAGCTATAAACTTCCCTCTTAAGACTGCTTTTAATGTGTCCCAGAGGTAGCGTTGTGTTGTGTTGTCCTTTTCATTGAATTCCAGGAATTCTTTTATTTCTTTCTTAATTTCTCCTTTGACCCACTCATTGTTTAGGAGTGTGTTGTTCAATAGCCACGAGTTTGTGTAGTGACTAGGGCTTCATCAAGTGTTGATTTGGAGCTTTATTGCTTTGTGGTCTGATAGAATGCATGGAATTATTTCAATATTTTTGTATTTGTTGAGGTTTGTTTTGTGCCCCAGAATGTGGTCAAAAAAGTTCCAGGTATCATGGGGTGCTGAGTAGAAAGTATGTCCTTTGGTGCTTGGGTGGACTACTCGGTAGATGTCTGTTAAGTCTATTTGATATATGGTATTGTTTAATTCACATTTAATTCAGACATCTCTCTGTTTATTCTTTGTCCAGTTGACCTGTCTAATGGAGACAGTGGGGTATTGAAGTCCCCTACTATTACTGAGTTGGGGTTAATCTGTGTCTTAAAGTCCTGTAGTGTTGTTTTTATGAATGTAGGTGCACCAGAGTTTGGTGCATATATGTTAAGGATTATAATTTCTTCTCAGTTAACTGTTCCTTTGATCAGAACGAAGTGACCCTCATCTCTTCTGATTAGTTTTACTTTGAAGTATATTTTGTCGGAATTGTAACCCCTGCTTGTTTCTTAGTGCCATTTGCTTGGAATATTCTTTTCCATCCTTTTACCTTAAACTAGTGCCTGTCCTTGAAGGTGAGATGGGTTTCTTGCAGACAGAAAAGATTTGGATGTTTCTTAATCCATTCACTTAGCCTGTGTCTTTTGACTGGGGAGTTTAGTCCATTGATATTTACAGTTATCATTGAAAGGTGTGTATTGGTTGCTGTCATTTTGATTGCTGTTTGTGTTTTCTGTGTAATTTTGTGTTTCCTAGATTATATATTTATTTTCTTTCATTGCCCCTGGGGTATAGTTATTTCTTTCTCTGCTCTCTATATTGCTTCAAGTATTCTTTGGTGGGCTGGTTTTGTGGACATGTATGTTTGCTTGGAATATTCTTTTGCATCCTTTTACCTTAAACTAGTGCCTGTCCTTGAAGGTGAGATGGGTTTCTTGCAGACAGCAAAGAGATGGATTTTGTTTCTTAGTCCATTCACTTAGCCTCTGTCTTTTGACTGGGGAGTTCAGTCCATTGATATTTAAGGTTATTACTGAGAGATGTGTATTGATGGCCATCATTTTGATTGCTGTTTGTGTTCTGTGTCTAATTTTATGTTTCCTCAATTATACCTTTATTTATTTTCTTTCATTGCCCCTGGGGTATAGTTATTTCTCTCTCTGCTCTCTGTATTGCTTCAAGTATTCTTTGAAGGACTGATTTTGTGGACATGTGTTCTTTCAGGCTATTCATGTCAAGGAAGATTTTTCTTTCCTTCTCAACTATGC
>NW_008349082.1:15259-30082 GCF_000622305.1 Nannospalax galili | reverse complement strand
GCTGTTGTGTCCCTGTCTATTTGGTGTTCTATGTGCTTCCTGTATTTGTATGGAGATGTCTTTCCTTAATTTCAGGAAATTCTCTTCTACAATCTTGTTTGAGATCTGGTCAACACCCTTAACCTGAAATTCTTCTTCCTGTGGGGAGTTTCTTTTCTGATCCTGTCTTTTTGGTGTTCTATGTGCTTCCTGTCTTTCCTTAATTTTGGGAAATTCTCCTCTACAATCCTGTTCAAGATCTGGCCAATACCATTAACCTGAAATTCTTCTCCTTCCTCTATTCCTTTAAAACTTTCCATACTCTTTGCTTGAGTGGTCCAGTTCTTCAACTTTATCCTCCAGTGTTGATATTCTGTTTTCCATTTCATTCATTCTATATGCGAGGCTTTCCCCTGCTGGCTTATTATTCCTTCTTCATTTCTGCCTGAGTTTTCTTCAATGTTTCTGTCTCTTTCTGAATTCATTCAGAAGTTTATCGCTATCTTGTTTTAGCTCTTTGATTTGTTTGTTCATGTGTTCCTTAAGTTCGTTGAATTCCTTGATCATGTTTATGATTGTTCTTTTAAATTCAGTGTCCTGGGTTATCTCTAGGGGTTCTCCTTGTAGAACTCTTCTACAGGATTGGTGGGCTTTAGGAGGGACACAGTGTTTTGGCTTTCCATTTTATTATTCTTCTGTTGTGGTTTTGGCATGTGAATTTCTTTTGTTTATGATTCTGATATGAGAATTAAGTTGAAGTATGCTTCTGTTTGTATTATCAGGGTGCCTAGATCCTTTCTTTATTGGTTATGTAAAGGTGGTTAGTACAGGTTTCAGGTTCTCTCATGTTTATTTTGGAGGGAACTGATGCCTTCAGATCAGCTATTCAGGGGTATCCACAGAAGCCCAATTCAGGTTCCAGTCAGGTACACTCAGGCTTCCTCCACTACGTGGAGGCAGGATACAGGCTCTCTCAGGCAGTCTTGTGCATTGTCAACCCTATGCCAGAGGGAGGCCAGGGAGGGCCAGAACTTTCTGGCAGTCTGCTGAGATCCCAGTCTTAGTCTTCCAAAGCCAGATCTGCCTTTGGGAGGGGCCTCACAAATCCTAGGTAGAGGGATGGTATGGCTCAATTAGTGGAAGCTCACCACCATATGGAGCCAGGATATGGGGGCTGTCAGGCTGTCCCCTAGGTCCTCAGGCCCTCTGGTTGTTGGAGGCCAGAACCCCCCACTCTGTGGCAGTCTGCTGAGCTCCAAACTGCTAAAATTTGGTCCTTTCATGATGTCGCACTTCTCCTGCATATTTCATTCCTGTACTTCATTTAAAAATTTTTTCATAATCTCTACTTGAGTGATCCAATTCTTCAACTTTATCCTCCGGTGTTGATATTCTGTTTTCCATTTTACTAAGTCTAGCATTGAGGCTTTCTCCTGTTATTTCAAGTAGGCTTATTGAGTTTTTCTAATTCCTTCCTCATTTCAGCCTGAGTGTTCTTCAATGTTCCTGTCTTTTTGTGAATTGAATCGGAAGTTTGCCCCATCCTCTTTTAGCTCTTTGATTGACTTCTTTGTGTGTTCTTTAAATTCTTGAATCCTTTCATTATTTTTACTGTTGCTCTTTTACACTCTGTCCTGAGACATCTCTGGGTGTTTGTCCTTGTAGAACTCCTCCATGGGGCTGGTGGGGTTTGGTGGGAACGTGTTATTTTGGTTTTCCCTGTTATTTTTCCATTGCAATTTTGGCATGTGGATTTCTTTTGTTGTTTGTGATTCTAGTTTGAAACCCAAACCTTCCTTGGCTGAGTTGAAGTCTGCTTCTGTTTGTATTATTGCTGTGCCTTGGTTGGTTTCTTATTGGGTATGTAAAGCTGGTTGGTCTAGGTTTCAGGTTCTCTCAGATTTTATTTTGGAGGGAACTGTTGACTTCAGATCAACTACTCAGGAGCTCCCACAGAGGCCCAAGTCAGGCTCCAGTCAGGTACACTCAGGCTTCCTTCTAATGTCTGGACACTCCAATCAGGTCCTCAGAGCACAATTTGGGATGTTTACTAAGGGGAGGCCTGATTTTGGCACTTCCAGGCAGACGGCTGAGTTCTCAGCCCCTACACCAGGCAGAGGCCAGATCAGGCACTCTCAGCCAGTCTGCTGAGTTCACAGCCCCCGCCATAGTTGGAGGCCAGATCAGGTACTCTCAGGCAGTCTGCTAGGGTCTCTGCCCTACAGTAGGGGAGGTCTACCCCTGGGGCCATGGGAGGGTGCTCATGTAATCCCAATTAGGGGGTTGGGTATGACAAGATTTGCAGAAGTTTTGGGGAAGCTCAGCGCCACATGGAGGCTGGATCCAAGTGCTTTCAGGTGGTCTCCTGAGGTCTTAGCCCCTAGACCTGGCAGGGTCTGATCACACACTCTCGGGATGTCTGCTGGGTTCTCAGCCCCTACACCAGACAGAGGCCAGATCCCCCATAAACACATTTTCATGTTGCACAACTATCGTACTTTTTCAAGAATTATCAAGAATTATCATCATCACATGAACTAAAACTAAGACTCGAAGAAATCATAATTTAAAAATTAACAGAAAGTGAAGCATAATAAAATGATCTAGCCGGGCATGGTGGTGCACAGCTTTAGTCCCAGCACTCTAGAGGCGGAGGCAGGCAGATCTCTGTGAGTTCAAGACCAGCCTGGTCTACATAGTGAGTTCCAGACCAACTGCAGCTACAGGGAGACCCTGTCTCAAAAAGACCAAAAAAATAAAATGATGTAAACAGTGCTATCTTGTTTTTGTTTAATCGTGTTCTTAAGCTGGCACATATTATAGAATGCATCGGGACGTGTATTTGTGACTGGTGACTACTGGAACATATGCGTAGACCAAGTTTGTTGCACATTCACCTGTTCATAGACACTTCTGTTGTCTCCACTCTGCCTAATGTGGAGAACGCTGCAAGGGCCGCTAGCTGGACACATCTGTCAAAGCCTGAAGACCAACAACTGGAATAGCACACTAGCTCTCTCGGTGCAGTGGTGGCACTGTCATCTAGGTGGTAGTCAACAGCTATCTATTTGGACCTAAAGCCCACTCAGTAGGACTGAACTCATGGGTGGTGCTGTCAGTATAGTCAAATACACATGACTGGGGAGAAAACCCTACCTCTACCATACCTCTCAACAAATAAAATTTCTTACTGTGTGCTAAACATGGATTCTCGTATTTACAGAAGAGCATACCACTAACCAAAGAAGCTTCTTTTTGCAACAGATGGAGAATTTTACAACCCATAACTAGTAAGACAGAGAATATATGGCTGAGAGATGCCCAGCTCTAAGTGGCACACCTACAGTGGAACCGCTCCACCTAAGGGTCATGGAACAAGGTAGAACAAGAGGTGGAGAGAAAGCTAACACATTCCTCAAACCTCTCCAGTTGAGCTTCCGCATCCAACAGAGTGTGATACACACAGAAGGCCACAACGGGATCAGTTTTAGAGAATAAGAGACTCCAGAGAGCGTCTCCCTGGATAAGATTCCTATATTATACCTCACACATCATTGGCTCAGGAACCATTGCAAAGGAAGGGTGGAAAGATTGTAAGAGCCAGGGTTGGTGATGAACATAAGGAAACAGAGACTTTCAGACCACTGGGAACTTGCAACAATGTCGACAGCATGCAGAAAACCCATGTCAAGTCCATCACACAAAAACCCAACACAGAAGGAAGGAAATGGGTAGCAGGCAGAGGTAGGTTCCTCTACACTAACTGAGTAACTATTGGCAACTGATTACTGCAGAATGGGGGAGAGTAGATCTTCTTTAAGGGGGCATCTCTAGATAGGCTGACTAGACTCCAGTCAGCCTTGGATGGACTGATACGAAGGACACCTGGGTACAAATGCTTGACCAGATAGGACTTAACATGTACGACAGAATGCATGAAATCCAGTGGGAGAGGGGGGCTACAAGGGACTGGATGGAGGAAGGGGATCTAAATTTGGCTAAGTTCTACTGTAAGAAATGTACAAAAGCTCAATAAAAAAAATCGCAGTGTGTGTCCAGTTGTGGGACTCTGTAGTAGCCTCCATATGTTGCAAAAAGAAGCTTCTCTGATGAGTGGTGTATGGTATGCTTGTGTGTAAATATAAGAATCCATATTTAGCATACAGTAATTTCGTTTCTCTAGAGATATGACGGAGATAGGGTTTTCTCCAGGACCGGTGACCTCTCCAGCCATGTGTATTTGGCTGTTTACAGTACCGCTCATGAGTTCCTTCCCATTGAGAGAGCTTTAAGTTCAAATAGATAGCTGTCAGTTACTCCCAAAATAAAAGTGTCACTATACTTCCTGTGCCTGTCACTGTGGTTCTTAGCTTTCGGAACTGGGTTGGACCTTTGCTTGATGTTCTCCCTTAGCAGCTTGCAAAGTATCCTCTAAACGAGAGCTAGTCTTCAGGCAGAGGCTTCCAGGTCAGTTCTAGCTCCGTTGTTCCAACTTCTTTGTCCAAAGTATGTCCTGTCTTCAGCAGTAAGGCCTTACCTTCAAGTTCTGGGGGGTAATCAAGGGCTGTGGCAATAGCCAGTGTTATTTTGGGAGAACTCTGACCAACAGCTGGAAGAGAAGCTTCTCCTGTCTGGCACTGTGTCTTCTTATACAGCCTTCGGGTATACACATTCACTCGTGTTCAGAAATTGTATGTGTATTTCTCAAGGGGGACTGAATTTACACATTTCTCTCTGGCTTTTTACACCACGTAAGCTTTGTTTATCTCTCTTCTCTCCCTTTCTAACCTCCCTCTTCCATACCAATCAAGTGCCCCTATTTTTCCCATTTTCTCCCTGATAATACCTGTTTCTCATTAACCCCCACCTCTCAGGAGTTCCTTCCTCCCCTTTACCCTCATGGCTCTTGGTTTGTCCTCCCCTCCATCCTTCTCAGTTGAATACCCGCATTTTCCACGTTTCTCCCTTGGTTACATCTGTTTCCAAGTCTCCTTTTCAGATGCTTTCTTTCCCTTTACCTCCGTGCTTCCTTTCCATTTTTGTGGCTCCTGTGCTGACATCACGATGTTTACTTACATTAAGGGACTGGTGCTAAGATCTGGAAACGAGGGAAAGCATACATCACTATTTTTTTCCAAGTCTGTGTTACTTCACTTAATATAACAGCATCTAGTTTCATCCAGTTGCCTACAATTTTCATCTTTCCTTACCTCTGAGTAGAAATTCATTGTGCAAATATACCACATTCTCAGTATCCACCCATCAACTGATGGACATTTAGGTGTCTTCATGTCTTAGCTATTGTGAAGAGAGCAGCAACAAATATGGAATTACAAGTATGTCTATAGTAGGATGAGGCCTCTGGGTATATGCCAAGGAGTACAACTAGGTCATGTGGTAGGTTCGTTATTTATTTATTTTTATAATATTTTATTATTTTTATTTTATGCGTATGAGTGTTTGGCCTGCGTGTAGGTAAGTGCACCCATGTCATCCGATGCCCATGGAGGACAGAAGAGGTTGTCAGATCCCTTTGAACTACAGACAATTGTTAGTTGCCATGCGGGTGCTGGGATTCGACCCCGGGTCTTCTGTAAGAACAACCAGTGTTCTTAACCACTGAGCCATGCCTCCAGCCCCCATTTTTATTTTTTTAAGAGTTCTCCACACTGCTCACCACAATGGTTGCTCGAGTTTGCACTCCCATCAGCAGTGAAGGAGCATTCCCCTCTCTCCACATCCTCACCAGCATTTGGTGTCTTTGGTTCTCTTGATGTTATCCAGTCCGACAGGAGAAATATGGAATCATGAAGTGGTTCTGATCTGCATTTCACGATATGAGCGTCAACGTGAGGGACAAGGACTCGCCAGGGCCAAATGTTGGCAGGGAGCTCTGAGTGCTGTTTCCCTGCTTCTTGTTTCAGGACAGACGACACTCAGAATTGAGAGAACATTCTTGGAGTTCCAGTGCAAGCACAAGTTTGTGTGTGGGAATGTGGCCTGTGATACCCAACATGTGCAACACACACACACACACACACACACACACACACACAGAGAGAGAGAGAGAGAGAGAGAAATCTTTCTAAACATTTACTGATTTTTTTATATTTTAAAAATATTTTATTTATTATTTTTATTTTATGCGTATGAGTATATTGCCTGAATGTACCTATATCGTGCACTATCACGGAGGTCAGAGAGGGCTTCGGATTCCCCTGGAACTGGAGTTAAGGAGGGTTCGTAGCTGCCATGTGGGTGCTGCAGTGTGTGACTGCAGGAGCAGACAGTTCACTTAACCGCTGAACCAGCTCTCCAGCCCCAACATTTACTGATTTTTAAAGAGACGTCTCCATGACAGCAAAAAGAGCAGCTGAAGCAGAGGGACTCTTTACTCAGTCCTTTCCAGGTGACCAGGAGAGTCCTTGACTGTCCCTGTAGCCCATCTTCCTGAGGAAATAGGGCCGTGGTTGTTCAGACACAAGGAAGCATCACTGAGTCCTCAGAAAGAGGCAAGTGCCATCATTTCCCAAGTCCCAGAGTTCCCTTAGGGCTTGGTTTACATCTCTGTCCTGCCTCCTTGGCTCTGGATGCCAAGGGGACTCTTCTGGTCTCATACACAGCTGGTTGTGGAGAACTCTAAGAAGCCACATCTTCTGTGTGGTTGATCTGGTCATAAATGCTCACACTAGGCTTTAGTAACTCCTGTTGAAGAATGAAAGAAGGCTTCATCCCTGCACCCTGCTCAGAAGAGCATCAAACATCTCCCAGGCACTGGCTAGACTGGAGCTGTTTGTGCACTGTGCTGCTGGGCTCAGTGTCCCGGCTCCCAGTCCCTCCTCGCTCTGTTCATCGTCCTTCATCACATCCCCTGTTCTTTCCTGAATGTCAAAGCTCAGCCAGATGTGGAGGGCGCATCGATCCTGGGTCTGAAAGCCCGGAACCTTCATCAGCCTTACTTACCTGGTATACAGGAGTGGCTTCCTTGGGGGTGGAAAAGGGGACCTATAGTGGAGAGATCCGATGTCAGGGGACACGGAGGGAGGGCCAGCGAGGCTCAACCACACTGAGCAAGTACAACGCTGGCTAGAGGCTCCTGGTCTTGACAGGCCACAGCTCCCTTCCCTGTGTCTCTTTTCCCCACGTCCCCTCAGTGCGACCAGCTCTGCATTCTGAGCACCTCCTTCCTCATGTGAACACACAGCACACAGCCTTACACACCCTTGTTTTCCCTACACCTGTGATGATCCTCCCACCACCCACTCTGCATGTGCTGAGCTCAAGGATTCCTCAGACACAGGACGGACAAAGGGTGCAGCTCACAACAGGGAGAAGGTGGCACTGCCCTGAAGAAAGGCCCGTCCTGGGCAGGGCTGAGTTCACTATCTCCTAACTTTATGGGTTTGTCTAGAGTGCTGGGTGTGACAGCATCCCACCCTGAGTCCACTGGGACCCTGTGTGATGGGGAAGAATCAGACTTACCAGGGCATAGCTGTCTGAGGCTCCAGGACCTAGAAACAAAAGAGAGGATAACAGGAGGGTGTGAGGTAAGTGCCATGAGGTAAGGGGTCCCCTTCTATAGGAGGACAAGGTGGTAAACAATCCCAGCATCAGGGAAATTAATTGTCTACTTCTAGAGACACTCCAACCACCTCAGAAGTGACTGAGCAGAGGAGGCCGAGGAGCTGACTCTTTCCAGCAGCTCACAGAACTGGGCTGGCACAGAAGTCCAGGTTCCCTGTGATGTTTAGGAGAGGATTTCTTTGTGCTCCAAGGAAAGGTTGAGACACCACTGGAGGGGCTACAGGAGAGGACACTGTGGGGCAGGGCTTGGGGTTGATTCACAACCGAAGGCAAGAGGCACTCACCTGAAGTGGACACTGGCGGCTTTGGCTCTCTGAGGTCATGCTGGACCCTGACCCTAGGAACGGTGGGGATTATTCGTGAGTTGATGGGAAGGTCACAGCTTTGGGGGGAAATAGGGTATAAGGAAGGGATCCTGTATGTAAGAAGAGGCAGGAATCACTTCTCTCTATCAGTTCTGCAATGGCAGGAAGAGGGCTCACGAAAGGGGCGCTGAGGAGGCTGAAGGAGTAACTTTGACCCAGGACCCAGGAAAGGGACTGAGGACCCAAGATGGTCCACTCAGAAAGTTTCACTGAATAGAAATGTCCAGGCTTAGAGAGGTACAGCAGGCTTGGCCCTGTGGACAGTCTGTGGACAGTGTCCAGGGTGAACCGCATGATCTCAGTTTGGCAGCATAGCTGCGGCCACAGCATCTCCTCAGGACAGGATGTGACAGTGGCCTATGGCAAGAGACATAAAACAAATCCAACACCTGCTGTCATGACTTGTTCCCAGAACTCCCTTATCATGTACCAGGAGCTACAGCTACTGCTGCAACCATTGGAGTGCTGACCCCACCAGGCTGTGGTGGCTCCCCAGGCTATACCACCTTCACTGGGTGGGTAGATTGAAGTAAACAGTGGGAGGTCCTGACTCCCCCACAGCCAGGCCTTCTTTGAGGATCCTGTGGGGAGAAGCCTTGGTACCTTCTAGTCTTTGTAAGGAACAGGAAGCAGCACAGAGCATTCACCAGAGACACCCCAACAAGGACCCCGGCCACAATGATTACCACAGTCCGCACGGGGAGGCCTTGGGGGTTTTGTTCTGCTGCAGGGGGAGAAAAAGGGAAGAAGGTTCAGATCAGCTTCAGGGAAGCCAGGAGAGGCCTGGCAGGGAGGGGCCATGCCAGGCCTGAAGGGAACAGGGCTGATGTTCCAGTGACTGTTGTAACCACCGTGTCCTCACACTGCAGCTCCTGCAAGTGGCTTAAATTCCTGTTTTGAAACACTGGGCTGCTCTAAGCCTTATAGAAACCCACAGGGGCATGGGCCATGCATCATCTTGTTCTTTTTAGTGATTCACTCTCTGTCAATTCTGTTCCATCTTATGACAGTCCTGCGGCAGGAGCTAACGGTCAACCTGAGGCTAATTTGTTCGTGATAGTAACTGTCTTCTGGAGCGTCCTTGACAGACTGAGTGGAAATCAACTCCTTTATTCACCACTTCTGTGGCAGGAGGAGGGGGCCCAGGAGAGGCTTTGAGAAGCCAGGTATGTCTTGAGCCAGAAGACATCACATCTTATCCACACATTTCATAGAAGGGAGGTGCTATTACCCCCATTGCACAGGTGGAAATCTGACACTTGTATACTCCATCAAACCAAAGAACTTCACAGAACCGGCAAGTGACGTAATGAAATCCTCCGTCAGTTCTGCTCCTTATAAGAACTAGTAAGGAACTTCCTGATAGAGCATGTGTAGACCACAAAGTTTGAACATTGACTATTTATAGGACCTTCTGCTAAAGGTATTAGGTCAACTATTCATTAAACATGGTCATAACAACCTCAAAATACAGAATTGTGTTCTAATATTTTAAATGAGGAAACTAGGCTCATGTCAAAGAGTGTCTCTTCCAAGGTCAACCATCTGGTACAGATCAGAATCAAGGTAGTAACAAGGTAATACAGCCTCTAATACTAAGCACATTGTCTTCGGTTCTGAAGGGTGTCTGTCCCTATACTAATTACGTGAGTCATTTTCCAACCCCAACAACACAATGTTCAAGGTGGCTGTGGGAGGGGCTGAAGATCACTCACAGATCAAAACCAGACTGAAGACGTCACTCTTGCTGGAGAAGACCAGGTTGGAGGCCTCACACTGATAGTCCCCGGCATCCTCCCTCCTGATGGAGTCAATGCTGAGCCTTCTATTGTTCTGAGACAGCGTCATCCTCTCTGTGAGCTGCAGGCTCTGGCCACTGAAGAGCCACTGGATGGAGATTTCAGGGTCACCTGAGACACAGGTGAAGACCACAGAGTTCTTTTCTTTGATATTTTTGGTGACAATGATGGAGGGTTGTGACACTGGCTCTGTGGAGAAACAGGGGAGGAGATCAACTGAGAGCAGATCTCAGCCAGCTCCCAGGGCGCATGGTGTAAGGTATGAGGTGGTCCAGAGTCTCTGCAAGGTCGCATGTCTTGCTCAGGGTACAATCCAATCTGTAAAGACAGAGCTGCACCTTCCTCTGACCCAAGCACATAGAGTGACCCCTGACCCAGAACATCTTTGTAGATTCCATGCCAGGAACCTCTTCTCAGCCCATGTATCCAGAAACCTCATCTTCAGGTGGAATACTTTTTCCTTTGACTTTTGTACAAACTATTTCTGGTACTTTCGGGAGCATGAGCAGGCCCCTCCATTATAAAGTAGCTTTCTGCTTCCTTTTCATTTAAATAATTTGTCATGGAATTAGGATGGTGTCTTAACACATTGAGGCCTAGACTTTAGGGTTGGGAGAAAGCTCAAAGTAAAGATTTTTCTATTTTCAAGAGTTTTATTTGCTAGCTTATCATCACCTTAAAAGAAAATGATTGGTCCCTGTCTTAAAAAGCCGGGCACTCTGGTCGTCACTACAGATAACATTTGGCACTTCCCTTTCCCTCCTCCACACAGACAGTCGACGTGAAGCTTCCTGTTCTCCAAGTGACTGGCCCTCGCTGTTCTCTGTGGCCATCACATATGTTGCTGTCCACAGCCTCCCTCTGCTGGGTCTGCAGAGCCAACACTCACCTCAGTCATCGACCCTGAGGTTCACTTTTCCCACCGACCCCAGGGATGCTCTGTCGGCCATCAGTGACAGGTTTTCTTTTTTTAACTTTGAGAAGAAGGAAACGTGCCACATCAAATAATTAGTGACATATTTGATCCTAATTCTGGACAGGCCTCTCAGGCACCTTCACCTACCCCTTCCCAGCTCAGTGGAGTGAAAGCAAAGCCAGACCCATCGTGAAAGGAGCAGAGATGGGGACAGATCTCTGAGCTGCCTGTCCCCTATCTTTGGAGTTTTCTCCTCCCATTTAGATAAAACCAATGTTTTCCAAATCTATGTATTCCTTCAGGGGCACAGAGGTCAGAAAAAGAAAATGGAGGGGACAGGAAGCCATGAGTTACAAAGAAATCATCTTGACCTTAAGGACCCTCCCTCCACTTGGAAGTCGCCCCCACAAATGAAGGATTTCCCTGGGCTGGGAGAACCTCCTCCTCACATTCCAGGCCCATTCCCAGTCAGCCAGCAGAAATCAGAGAAGCCTGAAGGGAAGAGGAGACGCAGGACGCAGTGAGACTCTCAGAGGAAGATTGGAATTTGCTTTTGCCCATGATCACAGGCTGGAAATTAACTTCTGCATCTTTCCAGAAAAACCAAAAGTCTCCACCAAAAGCTTGGTGCAGTTTTCTCAGGGATCCACTTACCGAGGACTGTAACATTCTTGACTGTGGTCCTATTCAGGCCAGTGGCAGAGTTATAGACGAGGCAGGCATAAGATCCGCTATGGTTAGTAGTGATGTTGGGGATAAAGAGTTCTTGTGAGGATGGCTGGGGCTTCTCATTGATAAGCCAAGAATACTGTGCAGGTGGGTTAGAGGTTGCATGGCAGGAGAGGCTGAGGTTTGTCCCTGAGCGGAAATATGAGTCTGGGGGGGATATGGTGGGGGCATCCGGGCCATCTGGAGCAAACAGAATAAAGCCACATGTGACATCATGAGAGGGAAGTGCAGCTCCTCCTCTGTAGGTCATAGTATGTCTCTGAGCTACGTTATAAGCACTGTTAACTAGGTCCCAACCAGGGCTAGGGATGTAGCATAGTAGAATACTTGTTTAGCGTGCACATGGCCTTGAGTTCCATCACCAGTACAAAATACACTAGAAAGTCCCAGCTTCTCATGTGCTTACTGAGCCTTAGTTGGAGATATCCCTGTTTCTCCATTACAGGTGGTAACCCTGAGTCTCTCCAGACGGGTTAAGTCCCTTCACCTAGTTCTTAACTCAAGGCTGATTCTTAGTTCTTGGGTCTGGCTGAATAGGCTTTGCATAGGACAAGATACCATGGTGTCCATCTGCATCGTGAACCCCAGTGGGACTGAGTGGCCTGGCTCTAGCTCTGAGTATCTGGCAGTTGCAGCCATGACAGAATAGAAGTTACTCACAGGTAACATTCAGGTAGAATGCGTCACTTCGGTTGGCACTCACTAGGTTCGAGGTTTCACACTCATAGGGTCCTGTGTCATTCCTCGTGACACTGAGTAAAGTGAGAGTCCTGTTGCCCTCGGACAGCTCCAGCCTGTCACCCTCTGAGAGGCTCTGACCATTTATCCACCACAGGTAGGCTGTGTTTGGAGTTCCAGGTTCACATGTTAATGCTACAGTCCTCACCCTCCACGGGTGTAAGTCTTGTGATGTAAGGCTTGGATAACAGTTCTGTGCAGACAACAGAAAGAAGATTTCCCTGGGTTCCCCTGTGTGGTATCGTTTATCCTTGCACAGGCATCTTCCCACCAGAGTTGACCCTTCTTGCCCCTCTGACTACCATAGTCCTTAAGAAACCAGCAAGATGAATCTCAGGCAGTTGGAGGAGAAGGCTCAGAGGTGGTAGACTGTGTGGGGGAGAAGCACAGACTCCCACCTGGGATCTAAGTGTAGTGTTTGCTGATAGACAGGCCCAAGACCCAGAGGCAGAGACCCCATCGCCCCTTGTGGTCCTTCCTGACTCCCTGCATGCTTTGCACCGTGAGGTGCTGAGTCCCTCCAGCTGCACTGACCTCCACTGCAGGAGGAATGTGTCCTCCAAGGCTTGGCTTTGCAAGGCTGTCCTACAAGTGTGTCACGATGAGACTTCCCATTGTGCTTAAACCCTGAGAAAGCCCACAGCCTGTCCTGAGCACTTGATGTGTGACCAGAAGTCACACACAGGAGACCAGGATCAGCAGGCCTGGCACTCATATCAGGGGTCAGGCAGGGCCACGAGGCGGGCCATTCTTCTCAGGAAATTGATGGTGACTGATATGACAGTTTAAATGACAAAGCATGAGTCCAAGGAATGATCCCGAAGAGTGAAGGCCACAGACAGAACTGTGTTCTTATCCTTGTGTTTTAATGTCCTTTCTCAAACAGATGAGGATCATGTGGAGATCTTAAATGAAATGCAGGAGGATGCCTTCAAATGCAGGTCTACTTGGAAGAAGACAGGAGACAGAAGATGCTGTAACTCTGGCCTGGGAGCCAGGTGTGGTTGACAGATCTGGGATAGGAATTTCTGTTGATAACTCTATTCCATGTGGGAAAACTGTTATCAATACCCAGGGTCTAAAACCAATTCCTGAAAGGGGTATTTCTCTAGGGAATGTGACAAGGCCATCAGCTGAGCAGAGTACTGCACGGTCACATGATGATCAAAGTAGATGCTAAAGTTGATTTGAAATCAGTGACTCCCTGAGCAGAGACCTGTGAGTCCTGTTGGGGACAGAACTGCTCAGAGGGTGAGTGTGAGGTTTCTGTGTTATATAAGAGGAGAAAGTAGGCATGATGGAGCACTCCTCTAATCCCTGCACTCTGGAGGTAGAGGCAAAAGGATCTATGTAAGTTGGAGACCAACTTGGTCTGCAATAGTGAGTTCCAGACCAAGTAGGGCTACATAGTGAGTCTCGTCCCCTCCCCAAAATATGGGGGGACAATCGTAGGTTTGTAGCAATGGTAGACATCATGTGAGTACCTTTAAAAGAAATCTCTGCCCCCAATTCTATAACAAAGTGGGAAGGAGCCAGCGCAGGTATGAGATGCTCTCTGCCTTTCTTTGGACCCCAGGAACCATAAAGTGAGTTTTATCAAATCCTTCCAAATTAGGCATTCTAACTGACTTCATCAAGACTGGAGTATGTCACTGTGTGAGAGGACACAGCTTGTGACCATGTGTGACACGGGTGGGTGTAGAAGGAGCATTAGCCCATTAGGTATCTGTGGAGCAACTGGAGGAATGGGGGCCACAGCGGGAGGAGGATGGAGTCATAAGTGAGAAGAGGAAGGAGGCAGTTGCTTGGGGGCTGGGAATTCAGAGGAGGAGGAAGAGACACTTCGCCCGGCCTCTGGACTTACTCCACATGTCAGCATTGCCAAAGGCAATGGACACAGACACAAAGGCGGGGAAGGACCTAGAAAGGCCACAAACGTCCATGAAATTAACATTGGGGCTAAAATGACTTCCAAGACCCCAGGGACTCACCCACATGGCTGACTCAGAACTAAACCAGTGTCACTGTGACCACACCTGCACATCCCAGCAGCCCCAGGGTCATCATGACTGTGCTTCCTCAGGTGGCTATGAGCAGGTGGTGGAAGGATTGATCAAGAATCTCAGCTTCCAGGACGGACAGGGAGCAGGTGAGGCCAGACCTCCTGGGACTCTGCACATAAGTCCCAATACCTGGCTCTCCATCGACCATTCATTCATTGTCCACTCTATCATTCATTCATCCATCTTCTACTCTATTATTCATTCATTCATTCATTCATTCCTTCCTTCCTCACAACAAAATATTGGAAGTTGGCTACATGTTGTTCTCCGTGCCAATTGCAATGTCTAATGAGAGACAGCACAGTCCTCTCCTTTACCCTCAGTACAGTGACAGCAGCCCACCAGGAAACCTGCGACTTCCAGTCCAGTGAGTGGGGGTGTGGGTTGGGTTCTGTTTAAACGGGTGATTCAGTTCTAGAGTCAGTTGTTAGGGTAATTATTAATTTGCTTTCACTTTCTGGACCAGAGACCCCCCTCTGAGCTGCCGATGCCTAAGATTAAAGTATCTGAACCCACAACTGTTGTCTAGTCCATAGACACCTAATAAGGCCTCCAGGGTGGAGACGTTGGGGCTATGGTTGTAGGCAGACATTCTGGCTCTGGATCTGCCACCGACAGCCTGTGTGACCCTGATTCAGACACGGTACTAC
>NW_008349082.1:9228-12427 GCF_000622305.1 Nannospalax galili | reverse complement strand
GGAGCTGGAAAGTGAGACGCTGAGGGATGACTAGTAGGGGGGAGGGGGGAGCCAATCCTTGTCACTAGTGTCCAGTCTGGACTCTCTCTGATCCAAGGACGGAGGCCCAGGAGCAGTTGTCTCAGGCGTTTCTTTTCCTGGTGTGCAGGAAGAGGTGACCTGTGTGTCCTGGAAAGAGGACTGTGGGCTCCACCATGCTATGCAGGGTTCAGGGAGACCCTCCAGCTCCCTGTGCAGGCTGAGCTGGGGCCCATGTCTCCTGTGACCTTTCTGGGATGCCCCTGGCCTCTGCCTCAGCCACTCCATTAGTGTCAACCTTCTCTTTACCTAATGGTGATGTCAGGAGGGAGAGGACTGCACAGCATCTCCTCACGGAGTAATGTGCTCAGAGACACAGGAATTAGCTGGTAGGTCAGAGCAGGATTATTGGAAGGGACCTCCAGGTCTGTTGGGACAGGGTTAGAAACCAGGCTCTGCAAGATCAGTTCTTGTCTGAAGGAAGTAATTCTGTGTGGTAATTTTGTATCCTGATGTCACCCTCTGGCCATCACTAGGAGATCTGCAGTTCATGTTTAGGATTATGGTAGAGATGATGACCAGTCAGTCCCTAATGCTGCGAACTGGCCTGATGTTTGGACACAGGTGAGCTTTAACCGCCAAGCTACAGGGCCAGTCATCCTGTTCACTATGGCAGCCTGGGCCTTCACAACCCCATCCAGCATAGAGTGGTTCTAGATGAGTCTAGGGAGAGTGAGGAGTCTGGGGAGAGTGCATAGAGAGAACGCCTCCAAAGTTTTAAGGAAAGTCCTGGGACAGTCTCTTGAGACTCTAGGGAGAGGACACCAGCATAGGCACAGTGCCTGCACATCACGTCACTGGTCCATCTCTTGTCCCTAAACCCTTCTGTTCTTTGTCCAAAAGATTCTGAGGGGTCTTGCTTAAAGAAAGCTGCCTGACCTTAATGGATGTGTTTTATATTCTTCCTTAAAGACCATTTTAAATCTTAAAATATTTATAACAAAAATTGTAACAAATGTTATGCATACAAATAAATACCATTAGTTATGACCAGTTGTGCAACTACCATCGATATTTCCAGATTTTATTACCTGAAATAAGCTGTAACCATTGAGCAATAACTCCTCAAGACCCTCCTCAACCCCTGCTGACCTCTAATCTACTTCCTTTTCCTATAAATTGGCCAATTCTTGGTACTTCCTAAAAATTGGTTTTTCTAACCTAAGCCTTTAAAAAGTATTTTTATTTTTTTAATTTTATTTTATGTGTATGAGTGTATTGCCTGTGTGTATGTAAGTGCACCTGTGTCATGCATGGAGGTCAGAAGAGGACATCGGATCCCCTGGAACTGGAGTTACAGACAGTTGTTAGCTGCAATGTGGGTGCTGGGATTTGAACCCGGGTCCTCTGCAAGAGCAGCCAGAGCTCTTAATCTCTGAGCCAACTCCCCAGCCCCTAATCTAAGCCTTTTTATTTCTTGGTACTAATGTTTCAGGTTTGCCTATGTTATAGCCTGCATCAGAACTTCATTTTATTTTTCTGCCATATTTATTATTGTTATTGTTTTTCTTATTTCTCTTCTAAAACAGGACTCCCACTCTGCAGCCCAGGCTGGCCTCTGAGGATTAGAAATATCCTACCCCAGGTTCCTAAATGCTGGGATTGCGGGTGTGAGCCACCACATCTGGCTCCAGAACTTTGTTTTTTTAGCTGTTTAATATTGCAGTGTAGTGTATGCCATATTTGTGTTCACCTATTGATGTACATATGAGTTGCTGCCATTGATTGTCTATTGTGATGCTCAAAAAAACTCTCCAAGTCTCTAGCATTCTGTGCACCCAGCAGTGAGAGCACAGGGTCACATGACAGTTCTCTTCAGCTCTGTTGGGAGCTGACTGCTTGCACAGTGACTGCAGCATTTCAAATGTTCTCATAAGAGAGTCCCAGCTTCTCCACATTCTCACCAGTGTTTGTGTGGTCCAGCCATTTCCTCTAATTTGGACATGACCACCATCATCTTGAATCACAGCAGCCATGATCACCTGCATGAGACCTTCATGGGATTGGGCCCATTAACATTCCTTCATGGAGGCAATAGAGAAGCACATGGGCTTGTGGGACTCACAAGACTCATGAGCCTTCACAGGATCCTCACGAGGCCCCTCCCACCCCTGATGTTATGGAGAGGTGTGGTGGGGAACTGTTCAGTGGTGCATCTTTTCATGGGTCTTCGTGTTGTGGGTGGGGCTTTTCTGTAGTGAAGTTGCCCATGAGTTGCTCAGGTGGTTCCCAGTATTGTAGCAACCACTGAGTTACTCATACACCCCTACATCAGCTCAATAAACTCATTGGTTCACCAAACTACATGTGATGGTTTGAATGAGAATGTCCCCCATAGGCTCCAGTTGGTACAGCTGTTTCAGGAGATCATAGAAGGTGAAGGTGTGGCCATGCTGGAGGGAGGATGTCACTAGTGTCAGGCTTAAAGAGTTCTTAAGCCTTGCCAGACCTCTGGTTGCTCTCTGCTTCCTGTGCCTGCTTGAAGATGTGAAAGCTTAGCTTCTGCTCCTACTCCAGCCACCTCTGCCGCCATGTCTCCCCACCATGATGGATTGTGCTGGATAGCTTTAGTGTCAACTTGACACACCTGGGTTGAGGGAGTCTCAACTGGGGAATTTCCTCTATTGAACTGGCCTGTGGCCCTCAGGTTGAGGGAGCCTCAACTGGGGAATTTCCTCTATTGAACTGGCCTGTGGCCCTCATTTGAGGGCATCTTCTTGATGAGTGATGTGGGAGGGCCCAGCCCACTGTGGGTGGTGCCACCCCTAGGCAGGTGGGCCTGTGTTGTGTAAGAAAGCAGGCTGAGCAGGGGCCAGGGGAACAAACCAGTAAGCAGAGTTCCTCCATGGCCTGTGCTCCAGCTCCTGCCTCCAGGTTCCTGCCCTGAGTCCCTACCTTGGGCTCCCTGATGAACTGTGACCTGGGAGATGTAAACTGAATAAACCCTTTCCTCCCCAAGTTGCTATTGGTCAGAGTGTTTTGTCACAGCAATGGTGAAACAAACTAAGAGATGGACTCTTGCCCCTTTGCAACTGTGAGCTAAATAAACTCTTCCTTTTATAAGTTCCCTTGGTCATGGTGTTTTATCATAGCAACAGAAAAGTAACTAAGATACTACACT
>NW_008349082.1:0-7188 GCF_000622305.1 Nannospalax galili | reverse complement strand
ATAACCACCCTTTGCTTAACTCAATTAGTTTCAACAGCTGTTTTTCCCACCTGTAGCTGAGGGTCAAGGAGCGGTCAAATACTTGTTGTGAACTCCACCATTTAACCATCTTCCCTAAATTATAAACACATTCCTCCTGACTTGGTAGATTAGGTACTGGTGTGCAAAACACAAACTCCGTAAACAAGCAAGCCTATCACAGCTCAATGTACATAATGGATTAATAGTTCCCAACATCTCCCCCTTTTTTATTTTTTATAACCCCAGATTATGCTATATCCAGGACAGAAGGCCCATGCCTGTCTTAGGTTGTCTTCTGCTAGAGCAAAGCCTTACCCGTCATCGGCACGTAGCTTCCATCAGCTATGCCCTGTCTTAGGTTGACTTCCTCCCAGAAGATCTTACCTGTCTTTGACTACCGGCCCCTGTTAGGGGAGGGAGTGGAGCACAATCTGATATCATGCACAGTAGCCTTGACTTGCCACAAGGATTTCATAAATAACTTTACTGCCACCGAAAGAAAACAAAGACACAGGAGGAAAAGCACGGCAAGTCCTGCTAAACCACTCACAATGGAAGCAATAGAGGACCACAATGGTAAGGTGGCTCTCAGCCTTTTTAGAATATTTGTCGCTGCTTACAGGGTAGGGTAGAAATGCTTGTGGAAAAAATTTTCCCTCTACTCTATTATCTCTTGGCAGTAGCACTTTGGCATTGGTACAGCAACCACCTCATCCCACAGCACATGGTCATCTACTTGTACACACCCAGACTTATTATCATTTTTAACAAAACAAATAGGCAACCAGCTTCCTGATCCTGAATAATTAAAATTCGTCGCCACTTGTATCATCAGGTGTCTTGAAGTGGCTGAGCGATTAACCAGAGTCATTCACAGTCACTACTATCTCTTTTTTTTCTTGTCAGGACTCAGGTTTGCTTTGATTACCGGGGGACCTGCTTGCTTCGGGGGGAGAGGGTCTGATTGGCGACAGAGTCATAAACTCTGGGACCTGTGTCTTGTCTTCCCAACAGGACATTTAGTCTGTTAGTTGGTGCCAGAAGGATTCTTAAATTTTACTCAAGGTTATCAATGCCCATCCAGTAACTTATTGGCCACAATGTTTTCTTTCTTAGAGCTAAAAGCATGGTAAACTTTTAGCTTTTAGCTCAGGAGTAAACCTTTAACCTGGCCTAATCTCTTAGCCAGGGATAGCTGAGTTATTTGTTTAGGACAAGGAGATGAGCTAAGGGTTGTTGACCAAGACCCTTTCCCACAGAGCAGGGAGCATACACTTTTATGACCAGGCCACCTCCTCCTGCCAGCCCAACAGTGTTCCGCAAGGCAGGGATTATCAGAGCCACTGTTTTCAGTGCCCCTCCCTTTTAGCAGAGAATGCAGCCTGGACCTATATGTTTTAGGCTCACCTCACCCTAGGACCTGGCATCCTGGTTTCCTACACATTGGAGCCTTGAGATGTAACATTGTGGGATTGCGAGGGGATATTGAGCACTGTGTTTGCATACTGAGCATGGTGACGACACAATGGATCATTGTAACGACACAATGGCGATTTGTGATGGCACAAAGAGCATTGTGACAGCAAAATGGAAGATTGGGAATTCATATTGTCACATTGTGATGGCACTCTGGAGCAATATAATTGCACATGGGGCCTTAATGTTGGCACATTGGAGACTTGTGATATCACATTGGTGGATTGTGAGGGGATATTGCACACTGTGTTTCCTTACTGAGTATGGTCATGACACAAAGGATCATTGTAATGAAAGAATGGTGCATTGTTATGGCACAATGAGCATTGTGATGGCACAATGGAAAATTTGAAGTCATATTGTAACATTGTGATGGCACATTTGAGCAGTATAATGGCACATGGGCCTAACGTGTTGCACATTGAAGCATTGTGATGTCACATTTTAGTGTTGTGATGTCATAATGTTGCATTGTGATGTCACATTGCGGATTGTGAGGGGACATTGAGCACCGTGTTTGCATATTGAGCTTAGTGATGAAAAAGTGGATTGTTGTAATGACACAATGGCGCATTGTGATGGCACAATGAGCAGTGTGATGGCACAATGGCACATTGTGATGTCACATTTGGGTATTCTGAGAGGACATTGAACACCATTTTTGTATATTGAGCAAGGTGACAGCACAACGGATCATTGTAATGACACAGTGTTGCATTGTGATGGCACAATGAAACATTGTGAAGTCAAATTGTAACAATTTCACCTCCTCCCTTTTTGTTTTTTAAAAGTAAGAAGGAAGTGGTCATAGAGGCCACAGTATTATTAATCAAACTTATAATACAGCACATAACTATTGGAGTGCCCATAAGAAGAAGTATGCCAATCAATATTGGGCCCAAGAATGGAGTAAGCCATTGGAGCCACTTTGGCCAAGGTAGAGAGAATTCAGATATCTTATTGATTGCCTTTTGTAGATCATCAATCTGTCGGTCTATAGTATGTGAAAAATCAGACAAATTAAAACAACACATTCCTGGAAATTGTTCACATCCCATGTGATTTTTTTTATGCAGCTATAACTTCCAGTATCTTCTAAGGTCAGTGCATCTTTAAAAATACTGAAATCATGCTGTTTTTTTAGGCTCTGGTCAGTAGCACTTTTCCAACCTAAAAATCCTCCATCCACTTAGCTGTATATCCTCTGTCCATCCTTTTCCCATATGATGGGTCCAGGTGGCCATGCACAGTTTGGTGTAATACACTCGAGTACTAATGTTGATCCTAAAATAGGTACACCATTAACATTAGTACTGATGACACACATTTCAGCTTTTACACTATTCACAGTCAGTATAGTTAGAACACAGACAAGAAGAACTTCAGGTTTAGAGATATCTTGGCCCTGGCATTGTCCCAAATCCTGGGCATCATTCATCAGGTTCTTAATCATTTCCCAGATCACAGGAAGCTGCATTTTCTTTTGAGGTCTCCTTTCCACTTTCCCAGGGTCAGCACAGCCATCTTTGCTGTGGGGGGTTCAATTGAGTGGTCTGATGTATCTGAGTGGCACCCATCAGGGGGAGGATTCATTTGCTGGGAAGACACAGCATATCCTCATCCCATTTTTAATAGAGGAGCTAGAGTTTTGCTCCAGAGTCCTGACTCAGGGTCCCTCCAAATTACTTGTGGCAAGGGCTGTGGGACAGTCAGTCCCTGCCAGTGCTTGGCCATTGGAGAAATTCCTTGATCATTTAGTGTAAAAAAATTTAAAGTTAGTAGAGACCTGTGTAATAAGAAATGAGGATTCTGTACTGTTATCCCAGGTATAGGTGATTCCCCGGTTTTTATTTTAATTATTTGATCTTTGAGGCGTTTGTGTTGTCTCTCTATTATTGCTTGTCCTGTGGGGTTGTAAGGAATGCCAGTGGTATGTGAAATACCCCAAGTTTGGCAGAATTGTTGAAAAATTTTACTAGTATAGGAGGACCCATTATCTGTTTTTATTTGATGAGGTTTTCCTAAAATTGAAAATGTTTAAATAAGATTTTTAATTACATCTTTTGATTTTTCTCCTCTATGAGCTGTGGCACTTAAAGCCAAGGAATAAGTATCTACTGCACAGTGGACATATTTAAGTTTTCCAAATTCAGTTATATGAGTTATATCAGTTTGCCAGATTATATTAGGCCATCGTCTTGACACAAATGATATATGAGGACAATTATCACAGACACATATGACATAATTACATGAGATCTCAATACATAGAAACATATAGAAACATGTGATTAAGCAACATAAAAATGATTGTTATACATATATGACACAATTACATGAAACTAGGTGCACCTAAAACACATTACTTAGTAAGTTTGATTATGATGAATTTTGTAAGATCTTCTGAAAGCAGGCATATCTGGAGTCACGACGAAAGTAGCAGTTTGGTTTTAGAAGATAGTGCCAAATAGCATTATTTTACTAAAAGAACATGGAATCTGAATTAAACATAAAACATAAGACAATTAATTAATATAACCTGTGTTTACATTGAATTGTAGGGTCTTAAGTGAACTTAATAAGATAAAACTTGAAGGTTGGTTTTTTAGAAAACAGAAAATCTGGAAATGAATTTGTAGTGAGTGGAAAAACTTAAAACAACATTTTTTAAAAATAAAGGCAACAAACAGCTGAATGAAATAAAGCTAACAGGATCCCAAATAAGTATAAGGCACATGTTTTTGAATGTTTTCTGAGGAAATATAAAGTCCACTTCTCAGACAAAGCAATTAGAGGTGGGTGTTTTTCCTGATCATACTTAACCGCCTCCTCTCCTAGGTCAAACTCATCTTCAGGGTTAAGAGATGCCTCTTCTAGCCCCAGACGGGGGTCTGACTCATAAGAGAGTGGCGAGGCTAATGGAGCCGGCTCTGGCAGAGCAGAAAGTTTGGTTTCAATTTTATCGGTGCCGCAGCTTATCAGATTCTCTTTAGTCTCAGGGAATGTTCCTTCCTTTGCCTTCTCTGCCTCATGCTGTGGATCAAGACTATCTCTAACCAAAGCCCACAATGTAAAAGCATCTATGGGAACTTTGGAAGGACTCTCCATGTCATAGAAATCCTGCATTTTCTCTCCAACTGTAGCCACACATCTAAACTCGCTGTACCTTGTTCAGAAAACCAAGGACAAACCTTTTCTACAAAGTCTAAAAAATTTACAAGTTGCCCTACGTTCCACTTTTGCTCCTCGGGCCCGAAGCATATTCTTCAACATATGTACAAAGAGCAAGCGACTGTTTCCTTGCCCCATCTTCTCCCAAGATAAATACTCACCGCTCCCCAATTGTACCGAGTGCAGTCACTTAACTTCTCCAGCGATGTCCTTCACTTTTTCCCCTACTTTTCAGGTCCCTGTTCAAGGCGCCACTTGCCGGTGCCAGCCATCCTTAGATGAACAGCACCTGAAAAAGGGAGTGAGGATGAAAGAAAAACAAGAAACAGAGAAAGATACTTGGGAGGACTGTCAGTAGAGACTGCAGCCCCGGTTTATTTCAGCTCAGACTTCTTATACAGCAGAATATCAGATAACCAGTTTGCCTAGCTCAATTAGCTTCAACAGCTGTCTTTTCCCACCTTTATCTGCGGGTCAAGGAATGGTCAAATACTTGTGAATTCCACCATTTAACCATCTTCCCTAAATTATCAGTACATTCCTCCTGACTTGGCAGAACAATTCAGTGCTTGTGTGTAAAACACAAACTCTTGAGTCAAGGTGAAAGGTCATAAAATAAGCCTGAAACAGCTCAATGTACATAATGGCTGTGCTTATATTAATAGCTCCAAACAGGGGCAGAGAGCTGAGAGCTCCCATCTCCAATGGCAAACATGCCACAGCCTCTAAAACACACCCCCAGAGACATGCTTCCTCCAGCAAATCTGTACCTCCTAAAGATTCTACAACCTTCCCAAACAGCACCACCAAGTGGGGACCAAGTGTTTAAATACTTGAGTCCATGGGAGATATTACTCTGTCAAACCACCACATTCCACACCCAGGCCCCCATAGGCTCATGGGTAAATCATAATTCAAAATGCATTTAATCCAGATGGGCATGGTGGTGCATGCCTTTAATCCCAGCACTCGGGAGACAGAGGCAGATGGATCTCTGTGAGTTCAAGGCCTGCCTGGTCTACATAGTGAGTTCCAGGCCAGCTGGGGCTAAAGGGAGGCCCTGTCTCAAAAAAGACCAAAAAATGTACTTAATCTTTTTTTTCCCTCAGTTTCAACACTGTTCAAAAGTCCAAAGTCTCTTTTGGCAATATCTTAACTGTAAACTCCTTTAAAATCAACAGATAAGTTGGATACTTCTAAGATACGATGGCACAGAGTATACATTCTCATTTCAAAAGGGAGGAATGGGGGCACAGTCAGGAAATACAGGAGCAAAGTAAAACCAAAACCCAGCAGGGCAAACAGCAAATCCTGTAGCCCCATGTCTGATATCTGGGACATTCATTTTAAAGGGCTTAGATGGCTCCAGCCCTCCAGCTTTCCTGCCTGTAACATACATCTCTCTCTTGGGCTGGTTCCACTCCATGTATACAGGTCTTCTTGACAGATGTCTCACAGCTCTGGCATCTTCAACATCAAGGGGATTCCAAGGCAGCCCAGGCTTCATTTTCACAGCTTTACACCATGACCTCCTAGGGTCTTCTTACAGTGACTCCAACACTGGCACAAATGGCCTGGCCTTGGCAGCTCTCTAAAACCATGTAGGAAAAATCTACACCCCCACACATACACTATTGCTTTTTTTTTTTTTTGGCCTCTAAACCAAGTTTGAGGATGACACTGCCAAGTTAAGCTGCCAGCTTGGGTGGACCCTCACGTCTTGAATTACTTTTGCAGCAGCTTTTGTATGTTACAGTTTTTCATAGGCAGAAAACTCCTTAGACCTTTTCCTTTCACAATTTGGATGCTTAGCTGGGTGGGGCCTTTCCCCGAGGGCACCTTTCCCTTTGTCCCAGTGCACTACAGTCAGTCTCCCCTTAATGGTGCTAAACTCCTTAACAACTACAGCCTTTCAGCACATGCTTTGGCTATAGCAAGCTTTCTAGTACTTTTTCCCTCCAAACTGTACATTTGTTTTTCTTCTTTCCCCACTTGCTCTTTTCCATTGTACACCTGCATAAGCCTCTGCAATAATAACCAAGCCACAGATCCAATGCTATGTTGTCTTGAAATTTCCTCCATCAAAGGACCAAAGAAATTAGTTCACTACTTTTTGATGTAGCCTCAGGAAACTTCTTGTTGCATGGCAGAGGGCAGCCAGATTCTTTGCCAAAATAGCACATGGATGGCCTCTAGTCCATTGCTCCCCTTTTTTGAGCTGGGCCTCTACCTTCCACATTGCTCTTAGCACTACTGCCTTCCAAGACCCAACTAAAATGGCTCACTAAGCTCTGCTTACAGCAGTCAACCACTTTCCTAGTCCAAAGTTCCAAAGTCTTCCATATTCCTCCAAAAAACAACATGGTCAGGTCCTTCACAGCAATAGTCCACTCTTTGGTACCAACTTCTGTATTCATTACTTTTCTGTTGTTATGATAAAACACTATGACCAAACACAACTTATGAAAGAAAAAATATAATTTTGTCTTCAGTTCCAGGACAGTCCATAATGGTGGCGGG
>NW_008349081.1:4733-6433 GCF_000622305.1 Nannospalax galili | reverse complement strand
GTTGACTGACCAGCTCAGGAGAGGTAAGCCCGAATATCTTCTTTCTTTTTTCTTTTCTCACTCTCAGCAGCCTTCTGCAATTTTTATTTCTAATTAGAAAGCATACAACAGCAGCAAAGCATCAGACCATAAATCAAACCATGAATTTGCACAATATTTCTCAGTATACAAATTTTTCAATAATCACAGTAAAAGGAATGTACAAAGTTCAATGATTAAACTTTTCTTAAGATAGCCAAGCAATGTCTTTATTTTTTTCTTTATAGTCTTGCAGTTTCTGTTTTACCATAGACGTGTAATACAGCCTTTCCCCATTTTCCCTTTAATTCTTTGATTTTAATATTTATAGGTGGTGTGCATATTTGAGAAAATTATTTTTGTCATGGGAAAGGGAAAAACGGCTCTTTTTATTTATTGTCTAACCAATTTTCCAATTTATCTTTCTCCTCGCCCTTTTTCTATTTCTTCCTGAACGGTTTATATTCTTTGAGTCATATGATTATTTTCTTCATTTCAATAACATTTATTATTTTGTTGCCATTTATCTTTAAGGGCTTTGTGAATGCCTTTTAGTCTTGGTAAAACAATAGGCATTTTTTATTGAGGAGACATGCACCACCAGCTTGGTACTGACCTAGCTAATCTTTCTATCCAAGAAGGAGTTTCCCTAAGCCAAATAGTTTTTAATTTTATCATACTTTAGTCTCAATAGTTCCTCGTTTAGAGTTAAGGCCATAAACTCGGAGAGCATCTAGAGATTGCATGCTATATTTTCCTTTGGGGGGAAACCAAGCCTCATTATTAATCACAAATGCAGGTCCAAACGACGTCATAGTTGTAGGAGGACGTCGTCTATCTTTTTACTTTCTTTTTGTTTCAATAACATGATAATTCTGCCAAAGGCAGAGATTTCCCCGTTTAGTTTCTCATTCCTTCATCAGAGTTGGTTATCAGAATACTTATGGAAGAGAAGGTTATACAAATTACAAAAACCAGGATTAATTGGGGAAGGGATATGCACCGAAAGAGTAGTGGTCATTGGCTTTTGGCTGGAACTTTGTTAAACAGCACTCTTGTCAAGAACCACGGAGCTCTTGGAGGCACCATCTCCCCGTTTTTACGTTTTAATTTAAAGGTTTCAAAGTGAAGACTAAGGGCATGAATACTTTTTCCTAGTTGTCTGATGATGACTGGAAGGGAATAAACCCGAATTAATATTAGGAAGAAAACAATCCCTAAATATATAAAAAATAACCAAGCATTAGTATTATCCACATAAGATCCAATGCCAGAGACAAATGAGCCTGAAGATTCCTCCAAAGATGTAGTATCTATATGGGATTTACTGAGAGTTAGGACTTGGCTATGTAAGTTATGAATATTTAGTATTATATCAGAATTATACCATACCACTTGTAGATGAAGTTTAACTCTATCCCATTCATTATCTGAGAAATTATATGGAAACGGAGTAACACAAATCCATTTGAATGCTGTGTGACATTGAACCTAAAGTTGAACCTTAATATTGTTTAATTGATTACCCAAAAATAACACTGCCACTTCTAGAGTGTTTAAACATTCCTGAATTCCCTGATCAATATGTTCCTTAATCATGAATTCTACAGAAACATTTTTGGAAAGTTGATTAACATGATATTCTGTATGAATTTCTTGTACAAGGCTGTGGTAGAGTTAAA
>NW_008349081.1:0-2110 GCF_000622305.1 Nannospalax galili | reverse complement strand
TTATTGATTTATTTTATATTCTACCATATTATATCATATCATATTTATTACATTATTTATTTTAATAATTATAATAATTTATAAGTAGGCTCCTCCTCATCATCATAAGTGACAGGGAAACATTTTAAAAAGGCTTTTCCTTCTGTAGTTGCCTCTTTCATAGCCCCTGAAAATCCCACTGCTCTAAACCCCATTTTGTTATTTTTATAAGGGGGAGCCATAAGTGGTGGTCGTCCTAAATCAGGAGGCCAATGTTCATTATGATATTTAGCAGCCTCCTCACCTAAATCTATTTGATCTTCAGGGGATAATTCATCACCATTATGATCTCCATCAGACAAATGTCAACCACATTGACAAAGGAAGAATTAGTAGTAGAATTCTTTTGTCGTAGAGTCCCATACTCTTTCAAGAGAGGTGTCCTTTCTGAAGCTTCTGTAGGAAGTACTTCAGTCTCCGTGGAAGTCAATGTTTGTTTAATCAGATTAAATAAGGAGAATGTTTGTATATGCATATTTTCAGTACCATGAGCTGTGTAAGAGATTTTTGTTTCTTTGCCTACCTTCTTCCAAGTATCTAAATCTAAAGTTGCTTGATCAGGAAAACAAGGACTGATTTCTTGTACAAACATTAAAAATCCTGAAACCTGTTTTCCCCTACTTTTACATCTTTTGTCTTTATAGAGTGTTTCAGAATTTGAATAAAGAGTTTCCTTTCCTTTGATTTAGCCTGACCCATTATTACTCAATTTCTAACCCAGGCTTATCTTACACGAGGGGGTCTGCAGCACCCTTATTTTTAAGATCCCAGTTACTCCAAAGAGCGAAAATTTCTGGACTTACCCATCTCCAGGTCCCTGTCTCGGGGGCCACCTGCCAAAGTCCAGCTCAAGCTGAGTCGGGGGCCTGAAGGGGTGAAGGTAACTGTGGTGGTAGAAATGACTATACCAGAAACCACAGTTGTGGTTCTAGTAGAGGCTGTTGACTGACCAGCTCGAGAGAGGTAAGCCCAAATATCTTCTTTCTTTTTCTTTTTTCTCTCTCAGCAGTCTTCTAAAAACTTTATTAATAATTAGAAAGCTTACAATAGCAGTAAAGCTTCAGACCATAAATCTAACCATGAATTTGCACAATATTTCTCAGTATTTTCAATAATCACAGGAAAAGGAAAGCCCAAATTTCAATCATTAAACGTCTCTTAATATATCCAAGCAACATCTTTATTGTTTTCTTTATAGCCTTGCAGTTTCTGTTTTACCATAGACACGTAATACAGTCTGTCCCCATTTTCCCTTTAATTCTTTGATTTTAATATTTACTGGTTGGTGTGTATATTTGAGAAAATTATTTTTGTCATGGGAACGGGAATAACCAGCCCTTTTTATTTATTGTCTAACCAATTTTCCAATTTAACTTTCTCCTTTCCCTTTTGCGTTTCCTTCCTGAACGGTTTGTATTCTTTGGGTCACATGATTATTTTCTTCATTTCAATATCCTTTATCATTTTGATGCCATCTATCTTTAAGGGCTTTTTGAATCTCTTTTAGTCTTTGTAAAAGAATAGGCAATTTTTCTTCAGAGGGCATGCACCACCAGCTTTTTACAAATCTAGCAAATCTTTCTATCCAAGAAGGAGTTTCCCTAAGCCAAGTAGTTTTTTCTTGTACCAAACTTTAGTCTCAACAGTTCCTTGTTCAGGATTAAAATCATAAACTCCTGTAAAAGGCAGCAGTGCATCCAGAGTTTGCATGCTATATTTTCCTTTTGGGGGAACCAAGTCTCATTATTAATCACAAATACAGGTCCAAATGACATCATATTTGTACGTCGAACTCGTCTGTCTTTTTATTTTCGTTTTATTTCAATAACATGATAATTCTGCTAAAGGAAGAGATTTCCCCGGTTTAGTTTCCCATTCCATCATCAGAGTTGGTTATCAAAATACTTAAAGAAGAGAAAGTTATATAAATCACAAAAACCAGGAGTAATTGGGGAAGGGATATGCACCAAAAGTGTAGTGGTCATCGGCGTTCAGCTGGAACTTTGTCAAACAGCACACATGTCAAGAACCACGAAACACTTGGAGCCAAAATATTGCTCCAATGTGTCAT
>NW_008349080.1:0-717 GCF_000622305.1 Nannospalax galili | reverse complement strand
CGCTATTAAAACTGACTATGAAATTGACCACCTTAAGAGAGCAGAGATAACTATACAGAATTAATGAAATGAAATATATATGAGAATATTCATAGTATGCCCTAGAAAGACAAAAAATGAAAAATGTAGTGAATCCAAAAGGACAAAAGAATTAATTCATTGTCTCCTGATTTCTTGAGCTGCTGTCAAGAAATAAGGTACCAGAGATGCTGAGAACTCAGCAGACAGCCTTAGAGTGTCTGTTCTGGCCTCTGTCTGGCTTAGAAGCTGAGAACACAGCAGACCCCAGAGA
Organism: Nannospalax galili; assembly: GCF_000622305.1. NCBI lineage: Eukaryota > Metazoa > Chordata > Mammalia > Rodentia > Spalacidae > Nannospalax > Nannospalax galili. The sequence continues at coordinate 425 of NW_008349080.1, read as the reverse complement.
GCACCTGGATCTGGCCTCCCTGAATAGATGGAATGCCACTGAAACTGGCCAATAGCCAATGGAAAACAGATGTTTCAGAGACAGAAAAGTATGGGAAGAAGATCATCCACACCTACAAACCCCTAAAAGGCTCAGGGACTTTTGTGGAAGAGGTTGGTGGAATGAATGTAGGAGCCGGAGGGAGTGGAGTGTTAACTGGAAAGGTCCTCCATCCACTATGATGGCAAGCTATAGTCACACATCCTTCCCATGCTCAAAAAGAAGTTGAAGGAGGCACCAGGTCCCCCTCCAACCAATCAGTTGAACTTAGCTGCATGTCGGGGAAGGGAAAAGGTCATATAAATAAAAAAACACAAAAAAACACCTCTCACCATTTTGTGGGGCTGTTGGGAGGTCACAGAATCTGTATTTGAGTGTGGACTTTA
>NW_008349079.1:0-1084 GCF_000622305.1 Nannospalax galili | reverse complement strand
TCACAGTCTTTAGTCTTTAGAATAATGACAATAAAGAGCAAGGATTTGAAGGGGGATTGATTCAAATAACATGCAGTCATTAAAAAGATTTTACATGTTGGTCTGAAATAGCCTTCTCAGGTGATTTCATAACTGAAGAGCTTATTAATCATAATGTTTAGTATTATAATATGATATAGTACATAGTCTGTTCATTATGTATGGTATTACAATGGAATATACTACATACACATAAATCATGTTCCAATGCATCCATGCTTATTTTTATTATTTATTTACTTATGTATTTGGAGGGACAAGTTCTCACTGGTTGACATGGAACTTACTCTGTAGACCAGGCTGGCTTTGAATTCATAGGAACCTGCCTGTCTCTGCCTCCCAAGTGCTGTAATTAAAGGTGTGTACCACCATGGTCAGTATATATATATATATAGTTTTTCTTTTTTTTACAGAAAGAAGAGTTTAGTTGAGCTTACAGAGGAATTACTGTCATGGCAGGAAGGAATGGAGGCTGGAGGTGGCTGGAGGTAGCATTAGCGGAGCAGCAGAAGCTAAGCTCTCACATCATCACAGGCACAGGAAGCACGAGAGCTACCCTAGATCCAGCAAAGCTTAAGAATTCTCTAATCCCTTCTAAAACCTCCCTAAACAGCGCCACCATGTGGGGAAAAATGTCCAAATAGTTGGAGTTTTTGGGGGTTTCATTCACATTCCATCCCCTGGCCCCCCATAGGCTCATGACCATATAAAATGCAAAATGCAATTAGTCCAGCTTTAAAAGTCTCAATAGTCATTATCAGTCTCAATACTATTCAAAAGTCCACAGTCCAAAGTCTATTGTGAGACTCAAGTAAATATCTGAACTGTAAGCCTCTAGAAAATCAAAAGACAAATTACATACTCCCAACATACAGTGGAACCGAAGACAAATTACCATTCCAAAAGGGAGGACTGGAGGGCTAACAAGGACATACTGGACCAAAACAAGACCAAAAACCAGCAGGGCAAACACCAAATCCAATAGTTTGTTTTGTCTTTATAAACACTTCTCCAGTTTGAAATTCTTTTCATAAATAATGTTTAA
>NW_008349078.1:0-737 GCF_000622305.1 Nannospalax galili | reverse complement strand
TCTGTTTCTTGACTTTTTAGGATGTTTCGTTCATTTATCTGTCTTATCTGCATGCACATGCAGCACACACTGAGTTAATTGCTATAATTTTATTCAAAGGAAAAATATTAAGCAGAAAATATGAAATAAGATTTCTAGGCCAGATTTTCTTCATTACCCTCTCTTTTCAATTAATATGTAAATATCTCATACTTACCTTACCGACTTAAAATATTTATATTCAGATACGTCTCTTCATAAATTTATGTAAAGTTTGTATTAGAAAACACATATAACATAATTTTAGGCTTCGCGGCTTTCTTTTTGTCTTGTCTTATGGCATTGGGTGGGTAGGTTTGTGCTATTGTTTTAGACGGAGATAATGAGAATAGGCATTTTGATTTTTTCTGTTCTATTAAAAGCTAGATAATTTATCATTGAATAAGAAATTTGCCTGAGTTTTTCAGGCATTTTTATCATCATGCTTGGCTTTCTGAGACAGTTATTGGTGAAGGTAGTTGACTCCTTTAGAAATGAATTTTCAGACATTATAATTGTATAATTTTTTTTATTCTGCCAGAATGCTGAATTATATGGATATATTATATAATGTTAAAATGTCCTTTGTCTTGTGAAATATATTCAACTAAGTCATGGTGCATTATCAGAGAGGGAAAAAAAGGAGGAGAGGAGGAGGCATAGAGAGAGATTAAAATAATTTTTGAAAATCATTTCCTCCTGTATCACTGTCTCATCTC
>NW_008349077.1:0-560 GCF_000622305.1 Nannospalax galili | reverse complement strand
AGTGTGGGAAACATTTCTGACACCCCATTTGCAGATCAATGCAGTTACTCCAAGATCCAAAACCAAGCAATATTGAGTTGATTCACAACTTTACTTGGTGAAGTAACAGCAATCAAACATACAAATATTCACTCGACAAATGTGAAACCAGATCTCTATACCAAGAAATACCATCAACAACCTAACTCCAGATGGTTAGGTAATGTCAGAAAAACTAATATGAAAAACCAAAACAATATGCTTCCTGCAGAAATCAGTACACCTATCACAATAAATACCTCCTGAGATGACCAACTTAGGTGATACAGAAGATACTGCTTTCAAAATAGCAATTATAGATATACTCAATGAACTCAAAGAGGCAAGGCATAAATTCTAGAATGAAGTTGGTGAAAACACAGAACAATGAAATAAAGAAAATAACTCAAGAAATTAAAATACAATGTACTAAAGAAACAGAATTTCTGAAAAGAAACAAAACTGCAATAAAAGTTGAAAGGAGAAATTCGATCTGCAAAATCAAACTCGGTGGAAAGTTTAAGCAACAGAATGGATCAAAT
>NW_008349076.1:317908-318693 GCF_000622305.1 Nannospalax galili | reverse complement strand
ATGATATAAAATACACCCCAACTCCATAAATCCCCATAGTCTTTGAAAATTACGGCACTTTAGAAGTCCAAAGTCTCTTAACTATGTGCTCTTGTTAAATAAATTTAAAAAAAATATGTTTATTCCAAAAGGGAAGAACCGGCGTAGCAAATAAACAAACATACTTTAACAAAAGCAAAATCCAGCGGCATAAATCAAATCCTGAACTCTGTCCAATACCAGAGGTTTGTAATCTTCTGGACTTCAAAAGCCTTAGGCTACCCCACCTATCCAGCTCTGCCGTCTGCAGCACACACAACTTCTCTTACAGGCCTGGATCAGTGCTTCCACACCACATCTGTGGATCTCCTTGGCAGACACCCCATAGCACTAGTGTCTCCAGTATCCTGGTATCCATTGCAGATGAGGCTTGACCTTCACCAGTGGCCTCTCAAGACCTCTCTGCATGGACTCTAACCCTTTTACAAGGTGCCAAGCCTTCTCCATGACCCCTTCAATCATAAATCTCTCATGCCTTCAAAACCAGTACCATGTGTATGATGCTTACACATTGCCAATCTCTTCTGGAAGCTCGAAATGTAGCCTGGCCCCTTGGCAGCTTCTGTGTGCAGAGCCTGAGGAAACACCTTCCTACTGCCCAAGGAAGCTCAGAGGTTGTGCCCCCTGGTGCTGATCTCTTCTCAATCACAGATGCTTCTTCAGCCCCAGTCTGATGAGCACACACAGATCCTTAGCCAAAATATCACAGGAACGGCCCCTGGTCCAGTTCCTGACAAAGTCCTTGT
>NW_008349076.1:315026-317501 GCF_000622305.1 Nannospalax galili | reverse complement strand
GTATACAGGCTCCAGTTGGGAAGGGGGTTATAGGAGGGTGCCAGTGGGGATGGGGGTATAAGATTAAGATTGTTGGAGCTGTTCTGTATGAAATACAAACACACACATACACACACACTCACACACACACACATACAGACACACACACACACAAACACGAAATATCAGAATCAGGGCTAGAGAGATGGCTCAGTGGTAAAGAGCACTGGATGCTCATGCAGAAGACCCAGGTTTGATTCTCAGTATCCACATAGTGGATAACAACTGTCTGTAACTCCAGTTCCAGGGAAATCCAATGCCCTCTTGTGATATCTGCGGACATCGCACTAACATACATGCAGGCCATACACTCATACACATAGAAAATATCAAAATCACAAGAATCAATGCACATCATTTAATAATAACTCTTAACATTAGCAGTCCCAATTCTCTAACATAGACACAAACTAGAAGACTGGATTAGAAAACATGATCCATCTTTTTGCTGCCTCCAAGAAACACACTCATCATCAATGATAGACACAGTCTTAGAGTAGAGAGATGGAAAACATTATTTAGAAAATGGTACTAAAGAATAAGCAGGCATAGGATTCTAATTTCTGACAAAATAAGCCATGCTAAAACTAGTCAGAAGAGATGAGGGTTGCTTCATATTCATAGGAATAGTCAATCAAGAGGATGTTACAATTCTAAATGCATGTGCTCCAAACATAGGTGCATGCAATTTCATAAAGAAATACTATAATATCTAAATATTTAGATTAATCCCAACACAAAGATAAAAGATGACTTTAATAATCTACTCTTACCAATAGACTGGTCATTCAGACAAAATCTCAACATACAGACTGCCATTGGATTTAAACGGCATCATAAATCAAATGTATTTAACAGACATTTACAAAACATTCCACCCAAAGACTAGTACACATTCTCCTCAGGAGACCATGGAATTTTCTCTAAAATCAACGACATATTAGAGTACAAAGCAAGCCTCAACAAATACAGAAAAAATCACATGTTATTCTCTATCTGACCACAATGGAATAAAGCTAGATATCAACATAATCTAATTTTCATATCATGCCTACAAAGGCATTTTAAAATAGGATAAAAACAAAATTGAGTAAGTTATTGCTCTGCCCTTCTCAAAGCCTGATATGTATTAGCCAAATGACTTTTGTACTTAAGTAAATTTGTTTGATTTATGCTATCCCAAAGGGGATTGTAGAAATAGTATTTGAGATAATAGGAGCTGCAGAATATTACACTCTTGAGCTTTAGAGTGGTACAGTGCTTCTTCAAAGATGATGTCATGCTTGTGATTTTCCACAGTGGTATGGAAGGGAAGTCTCAGTAACTGGTGTTCAAATGCTGTAACCAAGGTCCATAAGCAGAAGGTGACAGAGAAAAACAAAGCAATGACTGTTGACCATTTTCAGTCCCTTCGGTTTCCATGGCTGAAAAGAATGAAATTTACTAGTTTATGTGTTAATACGACTGAACTATTCGTGTTTGTCCTTTTAATTCTTGTATATTATGAACATAACCTCACAACATAATGTTTTACAAATCACGGTATTGAAAGACACAGAGAACTTAATTTCACTTACCTTCGAGTTACATTACCTTGCAAAAGAGGCACAGGAGAGAAAACCAAGAACTTTATTAAGTTGAACATTGGATAAGATTCAGAGTTGTTATGTTAGAATATGAAATGATTGATTAATAAGTAATCTTATAATTAACAAAAGTAATATCTTTGTTCACCTTCCTTCAAAACAGATTGCTTCTTCTTAAGAATTTTACTGACAATTAAATGTAATAAAAGTTTTGTTCTGTTTTCTAAAACATGAATGAATTCTGTTCCAAAGGTTTAAAAGGACCTATCATTTAACAGGGCTGAGCTATTGTTTCGGCAGACATAAATTCAACTCAGCGTACCTAAACTCAGAATGATTTTCCCGACTATTTTTATTTTGACACCTAAAATTATTTCTTACTGTATAGAAAATATAGACTCCTGACTTGACTTTCTTGAAGACTGAAACTAACATTTATCTTATTTTTTAATTTTGAAAAATATTTTATTATTTTTATTTTATGTGTATGAGCATATGGCCTGCATGTATGTAAGTACACCCATGTCATGCAATACCCGTGGAAATCAGAAGGTGGGATCAGATCTCCTGGAACTGGACTTAAGGACAGTTGTTAGATGCCATGCGGGTGCTGGGAACTGAACCCAGGTCTTATGCAAGAACAGCCACTGTTATTAACCTCTGAGCCATCTCTCCAGCCCCAATAATGGCACTTTTATCTTGGGAGTGATCAACAGCTACTTAATTGGACTTAAAGGCCACTCAGTGGGAGGAAACTTTAGTCTGGTACTGTAAACCTAGTCAGACACACACAGTTGGAGAGGTCATAGATCTTAGAGAGAACCCCAAGATACTCATATCCTTAATTTCT
>NW_008349076.1:306020-314394 GCF_000622305.1 Nannospalax galili | reverse complement strand
ACAGAGATCTGCCTGCCTCTGCCTCCCAAGTGCTGGGATTAAAGGTGTATGCCTTGGCTACTCTAACTTTCCCCCCTCTGAAGAGGTAACCCTAAAATCTTTTAGTGGGGCAACTAGGATACGCTTTCAGTGGGTCAATCTAAAAGACTCTTACTTGTAGGGGGAAAAGAAAATCCTTGACTGGTGAATAGGAGACATGAAGGAGAAGTAAAGGAAAGAGTAATTAACAAGTTCTAGACAGGGAACTAGAAAAAAGTGCGAACAGGGAAAATTTCAAATGTTAATATAAGAGTCCACTGGAATTTCTTGACAAGAACTTCCAAAAGTATTCCTCTATTGGGTTCCTCCTCATTTTTCTTTTGTCTGCCATGGCTGGACTTGAGAGTGATGGATTCAGGGTTTGCTTTCAGGCACTTTGATAGCTGTTGGAATGGTTAGAATCAGTGTCAGTTCCTCTCAAAGGCTTCTAGCCAGGGGGATAAAATAAATTTAGCCATGATTTTAGAACAACAGCTGGTTGTCTCCCTTAGCTACAGGTGGGCACTATAGTATCACAGACCAAGATTTGAAGTTTTACATCTGAGCAGCACTTTCTGATTAGGAACAAAATCATCAATGAAAAATAATTGTCTAAATAACTTTATATGGACCTAAGCCTAATGTCTGGGAAATGCAATCCCTTGAACTCTTAAAGAAATATACTGATCACTTTATGGTTATTCTTTCCTTTTGGGTGTTTTAAGACCATACAGTTGGCCCAAATAAATCAATTTATTTTTACACTTAAGGTCATTTGAGTATCTGTTCCTCAGAGGTCACATGGACTTGGAAGAAGCCCCTGGCTTCTTTCTTTTACCAGTTCCATCTATATGAAGATAAATCAAAGGTCATGCTTGGCCATGGCTGGCTTCACTTGGAAGCATAGAAGAAATGTTTCCTCTGAGTTGACCCTCCTCTTTGTAGACTGGACACTGGTAGAAGTCCATCTGATGGGGTCTCCATGGCCTCCCTGAACAATAGGTCAGGTGAATTACCACAGTTACAGGACATTTTGAGAGTTATTCCATAGTCTCCTGGAACTTAGTCAACCTTGGAGGGCAAGGGGCAAAACCTGTCCTGTAAGTCCCTCTGACCAGATTAATATAGGCCTCACCTTTATAAACAACAGACTGATCTTTGTTGAAATGTTTTAGTGGTTTCTATTTTTTTCAGTGTTTAGACGTCAACTATGTAATCTGCAATCCTTTTGGGGGAGGAGGGGTGACTTTAAAGTAATCAAGTTGGGATTAGAATTAAATTCCCCCTGCCTTCTACCTGTGGTGTAGTGGAGTAATCAAGTGTACACGTCCCCATTATAATAATAATGGCAATACGAAGATACAGCATGGAAGGAGCGGTCAGGGACAATGCAACTGAATATAGAGCCCAGAGCCTGGGTGTCATGGTGTGGATCTGTTATAAAGATTTCCAGAAAGACAACTGGATAAAGAAATGCTCTCAGTATTTTCAGAAATTTTTGGTATGCATGTTTTCAACCGGACAGAAACTAACCAAGGCCAGGAAGACAATCTTCTAATCACAGGAGATGGAACTGAAAAGAGATTTTGCATAGGACCTGGAAATTTTTCTTTCCATAATCCAGGAAACTTCACAGTTCAAATAGTATTGACTGCTGTCTCAGTAGGGGAATGTGGCCTAAGCAGTAGAAGTGGCCCTACAATAAATTTGCTTATAAAGTCAAAGTCTAAAAGGAAGTTTTAAAAGAATCAGAGCTTCCAAATGTTTCCCAGAAAAACTCAAGAACGTATAGGATGATTTTAATACATGCAGAAGTAAAATAGCTAAGTTTATGATGTCTGGTATCCTGTCAATAATTACTCAGAATGTAAATGACAGAAAATCATGAGGCATGATGAAAACAAGCAAATAAATGCAATAAAGTGAAGCATACCCAGAAAGCATGATTCAGCTCATAAACAAGGTTATTAAGATATATTGTGACTATATTCCACATGTTCAAGAAAATAAACAAAAAATTGGCAGGTTTAGTAAAAATAATTTTCTACATGAAAAACATCTCAACATTTTCTAGATATTAAATGTCAATTTTGCAGTCCTAGGATTGAATCTGAAGCCTTATTTATGCTCTTGTATGTTAAGAAAATACTCTTCAATTAAGCTAAGTTCACCCATTCTGAAAATATAATACTTTAAGAGGAAAATACACTGGAAAATGTAGGCAATTAAACACAGTAGAGAAAGATAATGAATGATGACATAATGATAGAACTTATCCAAAATCAAAATCAGGGAAAGAAATTTATATAAAACAAATGAATAAAGAAGCAAAGATCTTTGAGACATGTGTGTGAGTGTATGTGAGTGTGTGTGAGGGTGTGCGTGTGTGTGTGTGTGTGTGTGTGTGTGTGTGTGTATGTATGTAGCATGTATGTATCTCTGTTGGATAAGTTTAGTGGTCAACTTGACACACCTGGGTTGAGGGAGCCTCAATTGGGGAATATCATCCATTGAACTGGCCTCTCACCATGTCTGTGGGGTACTTTCTTGATTGTTGAGTGTGGGGGGCAGCCCACTATGGACAGTGCCACCCCTGGAGAGATTGTTCTGTATTTTATAACAAAGCAGACTGAACATGGGCCAGAGGAGCAAGCCAGTAAGCAGCATTCCTCCATGGCCTGTGCTTCAGCCCCTTCCTTATTGTTCAGATATATTTTGCCACACTTACTGTGGCAAAACATAAGACAAAACATAAGACGTACCAAAACATAAGACATTGTATTTATTCATTTCTCTTTTTTATATTAGAAAAATGGCCCTGCTAGACTGTTGAGTTCATCAGCAAGTACTTTTGAGCAGAGTATAAAAGCATATCATGCAATGAATAAGTTTCTTGGTTCTTTCATCGATCATGTATGTAAATCAATATTTGTATTTAAGCTTATTTCGCTAAATTTTTCCTTTCCCCCCATCTGGGAGACTGGCCCTCAGTCACTGGGGTCTTGTGGTCCTGACGCAGATCAACAAAACTAGCATTGCACATTTCTGTTTTGGATTTTGCATAGTTTATATGACATTTGGAAGGGGATGACTTTACAAAGAAATGGCTTCTCATAACCCCCTGCACCATTCAAGCCCCGTGCCGCACCCCATGGGATGCCCTGCTCCCGGAGTTCCACTATCGCTGCTGATAACTCTCCATCTGCTCAGTCTCCATCTTTCTTCCCATGGTGCTCCTTGTCTTACCCCTGGCTGGCTTACTCTCCATAGGCTCACTCTTTTCAGAGGAATGAGTAATTTTTGAGCTACACTCCGCCCCTTTCCTCTGGCTCTTACAAACTTTCCTCCATCTCTTCCACAAATTTCCCTGAGCCTTGGAGGGTGTGACAAATGCAGGGCGATCTCTCTTTTATCATGGCGAGATACTGACTTCTTGGGCCTCCCCATCAAGGCGTGGCCGCTGATCTATCTCTGTGGTGTTTCCCCTACTATAAAGACAAGTGGAAGGAAGTGGACACATATAAACAAATATGAATGTAAATACAAATGCTTAGAAGATATCCCAGTAGGTGTACCATATTCATTAAACAGTATACTTCCAAGGGCTTCCCCGCTGGGACCTGTAGTCTTCCCTGACACAGGGGGTTGGCCTGGTCTACAGCACCAGATGTGTTGTCTTCCACCCCTAGGAGGAGGCCTTATCCAATTAGAAATTTGTCAGTTGTGGATATGTTAGTTGAGCCATTATTGCACCAGCAGGCATTGCTTGGCATTGTCAATAGTGTGCAGCATGCGGGGTACATTGTTGAGCAGAATCATAGGGGATTCTTCTCCCCCAACCATCTGCCTAGCACTTTCTTGCACTGTGAAAGCCATCCATCCAGTGGCATGGAGTTTTTAGCTTAGTCTTGGCTCTGTCTCTTTTTCTCATGTGCTTACAACATGCAGTGTCTTCAGGAACATGGCCTTACCAACCTTTCTAGTTAGTGGTTATAGCATTGGTTAATTTGAGGACCTCTAGGATCTATCTGACCAACAGCTCATAGGGGGGCAACCCACACATGCTATTGTAATTTTTCTTAACAATTGTACAATTTTGGGAGCCTGCACTGGGCTAAGGAAGCAGAGCATCTCCCTTATCCCTGCTGCACCTGTTGGTTCACTGAGTCAGGCAGGCCCTGGGTCTGCCTCTTTTCTGTAGCCCTATCCATTGACCATTCCTGGCTGCTGGGGGAGGCCCTGGTAGGAAAAAACTGCATCCACCCCTAGCATAGCCTTTCTCATTAGAGAAATATAAATTATTTAATCGTTGGGGATCCTTAACCACCACTGGGACAGTTTTTAGCCTCTGAATGACTTTTGCGAACAGTTCTTCAGGTTTTAAAGCTTTCCAGAAACTCCTTAGTGCTACTCAATTTTGTTTTCTATCAATTTTTTTCTTTGGGAATTTGGGCTCCATATAAATCTTGCCACATTTGTCTTTGAGTAACCCAAATGGACAGTTTCTTCTGTCTGGTCATTTTTATATCTCTTGTAGGTTGTGCTATCATTCTACAGACACATTTTACATGCTGGCTTGAGTCACTTAGATCTGCTAAAGCCTCCTCACTTTACAAAGAACCTGTCCCATCAAAGGACTTAACAAAACCATTAAAGCTCCCTGCCACTCTTGATGTCCCGGTTGAATTAAGCTTTCCTTTATATCTCCAGTGAAGAAAACCCTATCTGGCCCAATGAACTGGGCATTATTATATTGATTTTCTCATACCTAGTTCTCTCAATAATGCCTGTCCCTCTTTTATAGTCCTCCAGATGCTGCTAATCATGGGAGTCTCCATTGGTGATGACCATATATTTTTAATACCTTGTACAAGCCATTCTATCAGGGACTGCTTCCCCACTGTATTGGCCTAGGTTAAACAAACTATATCTCAGTGATGGATAGGTGGTTTTATAACTCAGCTGTGATGCTTCTAAAATATTTAAACTAGCATTATTTGCTCCCATGTCCCATACCCTCACGAGATTTGATTGCTTGTTTTTTCTTTCCTACTTTCAATAGCTACAGTGTTGTGTATTTTCTCCTCACTCCAGTACTGTTATATCATTTTCCTTTTTGCATCAAAGGTTGTTGAATCTCAGGGGCAGCTTTAGCTAATATTATTTTTAGATTGGTTTTTTTTTCTCTTTACTGTTTTTTCCTGGGTCCTTTGACTCTTGGTCTCCTACATTGATGCAAGTTAAAATCTCCAGTTTTTCCTCTCTCTCAATCTCTGAGGATGAGATTGAATTTGTCAATAATTCCTTAACCTTTTCAGCCTTTATTGGGACTGGCTTCGTTTCAGACAAATCTTTTATTTTGTAAAGTGGCCATGCCCTCTCTCTGGGTTCCCCTCTTGCATCCAAGGCCAGTAAATTTTTTTCTAGTCTCTTTATGACCTTTAAAGGATCTTCATACAAGCAACTGAGCTCTTTTCCCACATTTTCAGGATGGCTGTGGCCCAGGGATTTTCCCCTTTGAGCCTGTCCATGTCTGTGTGGTCCATGTCATTCTAGTTACATATTCTATTATCCATTGTATAATCCATGTGCCATCACTAACTCCCTTGTTTTCCTGGACTTCTGTGGTTCGTTTTCTCCAGTGTCATCCTGCTGGACTGTGCCAATTATTTCACTAAATTTGCCCCAGAGACCAGCCCTCACTCAGGGTATTGCAGTCCTCACTTGGACTAACAAGCCAACATAAGACATTCTATTTGGATTTTGCATAGTTTTTATAATATTTGGGAGGGGGAGACTTAGAAAGACATGGATTCTTATAGGTTTTTCCTTTTCCGTATTTGAAATGCACACAGCATCCATATCCCACCCATAGCCTTTCTGGCTTGCCGTTTGTCTGTGCTCAATACGGCAGCAGCTCCACCTCTTTTTCCCAGTGTGCTCCGCATTGCTCAGCCTAACCCTGGATCAACTCCAGCTTTTCGGAGTTACATTGGTATATGAGGCAAGGGCTCTATCAAGAATTAATACATGATATAACCTTTAGAAAAAGTTCCTAAAAAAGATGGTCATGATTGTATTTTCATTTCAATAGATGAATTAAAAATCCTGGAAAACAATAAATTTTTAATCTAATTAAAAAAAATCTACTGGTAATACAATTGTATCTCAAGAAAAGGAAGTCAGCAATAACAGCTGAAATGTTTGAAAATTCTGATGAGAATTTTTAGCCAAAAAATCTGAGAAGCTCAATGAAAAAAAAATACATGAAACCTTAAAAATGACACTAGGATTATACTATAATTGTTTGAAACTAACATTATGCATTATGTACAGGAACAGCAGCAGATTTCTTATTAGGAGGAATGCAAGCCACAGGACATCCAGTTACATCTTTAAAGCACTGTTAAGGAAAAATATGTCAACCTAGAATGCTATAGTCAATGGAAACATGTTCTTTCAAGAATGAAGAGTAAAGGTGGGAGAGCAGACTCAGCAGTTGAGAGTACTTGCTGCCCTTCCAGAAGATCTGACTCCAGTTCTTAGCACGGATGCCCTGTGGCTCACAACCTTCTGTAACTCCAGCCCGAAGGGATCCTAGACACTTTTCTGGCCTCTTCAGCACCCCTGGACACATGACATTCATATACACATGTTTGATGCAAAAGAAAACTCTCCCCTCAAAGGGAATAAGAGATTTATTCTTGAGTTAAATATGAGTGATTATGGTCCAGAGCATAGATTCAGGTTACCCCAAATTCCTTGTTCCAATGTAGAAACAGTTTTTTGAAATTTTTATAGTAACAGAAGAAAGAAAAGTCATAAATCAAGACATTTTTCAAAAACATTGGTGGAAATATTAAGTAGGTGGTCACAGTAGTAGAGAAATCTCTGCTTTAGACCTTGAATGCTATCTAATGACAATATTTTTGTTGGTGGAAGCTGGTGGTGTGCTAAGTTAATACATGCCAAAATGTTTTCATCTCTTAGTCACAGGATGTTACCTCAGAAACAAAGGTAGGTAAGGACTGGTTATTTAAGGGGCTAAAGATGGCTCAAGATAAATGATAATTTGGATCTTGACCTGCACCAGTATAAACTCTCCACAACCACTGAAGTTCTAAATAGTTGCCTTCTGCATTTGCAGAAGGTTCAGTTTTAAGATGCAGATTTTGGGGAACTTTCATTCAACCACACACACACGCACACACACACACACATTTTTTTAAATGAAGACTATTTTTTAAACATGCAAATACTTAACATTTTTGACAGCAGAATAACAACATAAAAATTTCTGAACGTACTGTTTATTTCTCTTCACTTCAATGGTTAGTGAAAGTAAAGATTTCATGAAATAAAATTCACATTTCTGATCCCCCCATTATTGAGTTGGTCATTATTTGCGAGGATTGACACTAAACTATGTAGTAGGTACTGTGTCTAATATTGCTCCAAATTATAAGAAAATAAAATCCTGATGTAGTTTAGTGCCATTTTGGTTACAGGAATAATGTTTTTTAAAATGATTTATTTAATAACCACATAATTAGAAGAAGCATTTCATGACAAAAGCATTGATATAGTCAATAACAATTTCCTTAGCTAAGATGCATCTGTTTCAAGATTGTCTATACATTTTTAGGTTTAGAGTTGAATTAATACAGTTGTACAATATTGTACTCAGTATAAACCTTTTAAGACATAAAATTAAATGAGGTTTTAACCTTTAAAAAAGATCTCCATTTCATTATTAAAATAGTTTCATACAGAAAGACTCATTGTTTCTGCTAATAATACTGAGATGTTTGCACATGCATTTCTAATCTCTATATATCTGATTATTACTAGTCACAGTTGGTTACTTTCTGAGCTTCTTGGCATCTGAGCATGGATATAAAGTCATCAGGTAGATTTCAATGGTAATGTTTTTCACATCTACTAATTATTAAGGAGTAAATTTTATGCTTTGAAGAATTATTATTTTTTATTTGTTTTTTAAATTTAATAACCACATGATTGGAAGAAGCATTTCATTACAGCTTTAACATATTCAGTAACACACTCCAGAGCAGGGATATATCTCTTTCAAAAGTGGCTGTAAATTTTTAGGTTCACAGTTGAATTAATACAGTTATACAATATTGAACTCAGTAAAAACCCTGTAAGATATAAAATTTAATGAGTTTTTACCCTTTAAAGAAAACCTCCATTTCAAGATTAGGTTCACAGTTGAATTAATACAGTTATACAATATTGAACTCAGTAAAAACCTTGTAAGATATAAAATTTAATGAATTTTTACCCTTTAAAGAAAATCTCCATTTCAAGATATGCTGTTTCATATAGAAAAATT
>NW_008349076.1:302434-305926 GCF_000622305.1 Nannospalax galili | reverse complement strand
TCAAAAGAGATCTCCATTTCACTCTAAAATATCCTGTTTCTAACAGAAAGACTCATTGACTTTGCTACTAACACTGAGATGTTGGTGCATGGGTCTCTGATCTGTATGCATCTGATTATTACTAGCCTCAAAAGAGATCTCCATTTCACTCTAAAATATCCTGTTTCTAACAGAAAGATTCATTGACTTTGCTACTAACACTGAGGTGTTGGTGCATGGGTCTCTGATCTGTATGCATCTGATTATTACTAGTCATAATTGTTTGCACTCCGATCCTTGGCGCCTGTGTATGTCTATAAAGTCATCAGGTAGATTTCAATGGCAATATTCATCACCTCTACTAATTAACACGATATAAACTTTTATGCTTCCTCCTCAAATATAATACATTTCTTTAATTTGTTGATTTTTTTACTGTGTGTGTATATCACATCCCAAATCCCAAATCATCTTATTCAACTATACACCCACTTCCCAGATGGCACCCTCCCATAGCCTCCCTCCCCCCACTAGAGCCCTGATACTCTGTTATCCCTGATACTATCTGTTGTGTTGCTGGCACCCCCAGCCATTCCCCACTACTTGTCCCTCTGGTGAATCTAGTCAGCCTATCTAGAGGTCTTTGTTTTAGGAAGGTCAGCTGTTCCTCATCTAGCAGCAATCAGTTGTCAATATTCCTTTAGTTAATATTGGGGTCTGCTGTTTATTTTCCCAGTTCTATGCTGAGTTACTATCTGGGAGTCCCTTGGGCCACCCTGGCCAACAACTCAAAAGAAGGTGTCTCCTATCTGGCATTGTTTCTTGTTATGTAGCCTTTACCTATGCATATGGACCCGAGAAATTATATTGGCCCTTTTAATCTTCAGTTATACTTTCCTTTTGGGTGTTTAAGGCCATATAGTTGGGCCATATAAACCTATTTATTTTTACTCTTAAGGTCATTTGAGGATCTGTTCCTCAGGGGTCACATGGGTTTGTGAGGAGCCCCTGGCTCCTTTCTTTTACCATTTCTTCCTATGTGAAGATAAGTCAAAGGTCTTACTCGATGATGGCTGGCTTTGCTTAGAAGCATGGAGGAAATGTTTCCTTTGTGTTGACCCTCCGCTTTGTATACTGGACACTGGTTCATGTGCATCTCATGTGGTCTCCTCAGCCTCCTTGATGAAGAGGATAGGTGACCAACCACAATTACAGGACATTTTGGGAGATTCTCATAGTCCCCTGGAACTAGGCAACCTAGGAAGGCAAGGAGAAAAACTTTTTTTTTTTGTCCCTCTGCCCAAATTACTACAGACCTCAAAGTATATCTGTTAAACATCCAAAAGGTTAGTTCCACCAGTCTGGTACTTTTAATTACTGTGTGCCATATAGATAAATCTTGGGCAAAGACCAATTGTTCTCAGAAAAACCTTACCTAGACATGTATTTCTTCACCTGGTATGTATAATATGTCAGTAGGTTGCTGGACTAATATGGTTCCCTCTGGTTTTTAAAACTAGCTAGGCATTATTTATCACTCACATTGTCTAACCCCTCCATCATGGTTTCCCCAATTAAGGTGCCCCCATTTTCCCCCCCTTCTCCTAAGGTCCTACCACTCGAGCTCCTCCTTTCCCTTTCTCCCCTAGGTTCCTTGTACACAGTTACCTCCATCCCTTAAACTATCCCAATTTATTATCCATATCTCCCTTACTAATGCCTGTTTTGCACTGTTCTTCTCTTTCAGGTTCTTTCTTTTCCTTCACCACCCAGGTTCCTTTCCATTATCCTGGTTCCTGCAGTTATGTCTGGATACACACTCACTTATCAGGATTTGGTTCTAGGATTCACATATGAGGGAGAACAGATGTCGATTTTTTTTTCCTGTGTCTCTGTTACTTCATTC
Organism: Nannospalax galili; assembly: GCF_000622305.1. Lineage (NCBI taxonomy): Eukaryota > Metazoa > Chordata > Mammalia > Rodentia > Spalacidae > Nannospalax > Nannospalax galili. Next base: position 304,041 of record NW_008349076.1, on the reverse strand, counting down.
AGTATAACAGTTTCTAGCTCCATCCATTTACCTGCAAATTTCATGATTTCATCTTTCTTCCCTTCTGAGTAAAACTCCATCATATAAATGAACCACATTTTCATTATCCATTCATCAACAGAGGGACACTTAGGTTGCTTCCATCTCTTAGCTATTGTTAAAAGAGGAGCAACAAACATGGATGAGTTCTTTGGGTATATGCCAGGGAGTCGTATAAGTGGGTCAAATGGTAGATTCATTTGTAGTTTTTTAAGAGTTCTCCACACTGCTTTCAATAGGGGTTGAATAAGTTTGCAGCCCCACCAGCAGTGGATAAGTGTTCCCCTTTCCCCACATCTTCTCCAACATTTGGTATCATTTGTTCTCTTGGTCTTAGTCAGTCTGACTAGGGTAAGATGAAATCTAAATGTAGTTTTAATTTGCATTTCTCTAATTATTAGTGATGCTGAACATCTTTTAAGATGCTTCATAGCCATCTTTACTTCTTCTTTTGAGAACTCTCTGTTCAGCTCCTTAGTCCATCTTTTACTTGGTTTACTTCTTGTCTTGAGTCTGTTTTTTGAGTTCATTATATATTCTGTATATTAAATCTCTGTCAGATGTGCCCCTGGTGAAGATTTTCTCCCATTCTGTGGGTTTTTTCTCACTTTCTTGGTTGCCTCCTTTGATGTACAAAAGCTTTTAAGTTTAGTGAGGTCCCGTTTGTTGATTCTTGACCTTGTTCCCTGAACAATTGATGTCCGGTTTAGAAAATCCTTTCCTATGCCTATATCTTGTAGGTTTTGCCAATGTTTTCTTCTAACATTTCAGAGTTTCAGGCTTTACATTGAGGTCTTTGATCCATTTGGAATTGACTTTTATGAAAGGTGAAAGATAAGGTTTTAGTTTCATTCTTCTTCAGGTGGAGATACACTTTTGCCAGCACCATGTGCTGAACATGCTGTCTTTCCTCCAGTGAATGTTCTTGGCCCCTTTGTCAAATATCAGGTGGCTGAAATTGCATGACTCATATTCGGGTCTTCAATTTTCTTCCTTTGATCTATGGGTCTATTTTTGTGCCAGTACCATGTTGTTTTTATGACTATAGCTCTGTAACACAGCTTAAAATCTGGTATAGTAATCCCCCCGGTATTGTGTTTAGTGCTCAGGGTTGCATTGGCTATCCGAGGTCTTTTGTGCTTCCATCTGAATCTGAAGATGTTTTTTTCCAATTCTGTGAAAAATGTCATGGGGATTTTGATTGGCATTGCACTTAATCTATAAATGGCTTTTGGTAGGATGGTCATTTTCACAATATTAATTCTTCCAATCCATGAGCATGGGAGGTCCTTCCATCTTCTGATGTCTTCCTCAATCTCTTTCCTTAAAGATTTAAATTTTTCATTGTAGAGGTCTTTAATATCTTCAGTAAGGTTTATTCTGATATCTTTCCCAGCTATTGTGAAGCGGAGTGTTTCCATGTGCTCTTTCTCTGATTGCTTCTTATTGGTATATAGAAAGGCTACAGACTTTTGTAGGTTAATTTTGTAATCTGCAACTTTACTGAATGTGATAATTATTTCTAGTTTTCTGGTGGAATTTTTGGCATCTCTTATATATAATGTCAT
>NW_008349076.1:300172-301902 GCF_000622305.1 Nannospalax galili | reverse complement strand
GTTGTATCTTTACCTGGCTTTGGTATTAGAGTGATACTGGCTTCATAAAAGTAATTTGGAAATTCTCCCTCCCTTTCCATTTTTTGAATAAATTAAGTATTAGTGGATGTAGATCTTCTTTAAATGTCTATAGAATTCTGCTGTAAATCCATCTGGTCCTGGGTTTTTTTTTAGTCAGGATGTTTTGTATTACTGTTTCAATTTCTTTTTGTGTTATGGGTCTGTTTAAGCTGTTAATCTCTTCTTGGTTTAGTTTTGGTAGTTCCCATGCCTTTAGATATCCATCCATTTCTTTTAGGTTTTCATTTTTTGTAGCATATAAGTTTTTAAAGTATTCCCTTATAATGTTCTGTATCTTTCTGGTGTCTGATGTGATGTTTCCCCTTTCATCTCTGATTTTGTTGATTTGGAGGTGCTCTTTCTTTCTTTGGGCTAGATGTCTGTCAGTCTTGTTTATCTTTTCAAAGAACCAGCTCTTGGATTTGTTGATTCTTTGTATTGTTTTCTTTGTTTCAATTTCATTTATTTCTGTCCTGATTTTTGTTATTTCTTCTTGTCTGCTAGGTTTGGGTTTCATTTGTTGTTGCTTTCAAGTGTCTTGAGTTGCAATGTTATATCATTTATTTTGATCTTTCTGATTTTTTGATGTAGGCACTTACAGCTATAAACTTCCCTCTAAGGACAGCTCTCAATGTGTCCCAGAGGTCTTGTTGTGTTGTACTGTCCATTTCATTTAGTTCCAGGAATACTTCTATTTCTTTCTTAATTTCTCTTTTGACCCTTTCATCATTCTGGAGTGTGTTGTTTAATCTCCATATGTTCATGTGGTGACTAGGGCTTCTTCTGATGTTGAATGCAAGCTTTATTGCATTGTGGTCTGATTGAATGCATGGAATTATTTTGATCTTTTTGCATTTTTTGAGGTTTGTTTTGTGCCCCAGTATATGGTCAATTTTGGAGAAGGTTCCATGGGGTGCTGAGTAGAAAGTATGTCCTTTGGTGCTTGGGTGGAATACTTGGTAGATGTCTGTTAAGTCCATTTGCTATATGGTATTTATTAATTCAGATGTGTCTCTGTTAACTCTCTGCCCTGTTGACCTATCTCATGGAGACAGTGGAGTATTGAAGTGCCCTTCTATTAATGAGTTGGGATTAATCTGGGTCTTAAAGTCCTGTAGTATTGTTTTTATGAAGTTGGGTGCACCAGAGTTTGGTGAATATATGTTCACGATTGTAATATCTTCTTGGCTTATTCTTCCTTTGATCAGAATGAAGTGGCCCTCTTTATTTCTTCTGATCAGTTTTAGTTTAAAGTCTATTTTGTCAGATATTAGAATTGCAATGCCTGCTTTTTTCTTAGTATCATTCACTTGGTATATTTTTTTTCCACCCTTTCACCTTAAGGTAGTACTTGTCTTTGAAAGTGAGATGAGTTTCTTGCAGACAACAAAAAGATGGGTTTTGGTTCTTAATCCGTTCACTTAGTCAGTGTCTTTTGACTGGGAGTTCAGTCCATTAATATTTAAAGTTATTAATGAAAGATATGTATTGAATCCTGTCTTTTATATTTGTTTACATTCTTGATATATCTGTACTTTTCCACAGTTATGCCTTCATTTAATTTCTTTCTGCAACCCCTTGAGTATAGTCATTCATTTCTTCAGCTCTTTGTATTGCTTCCAGAACTCTCTGAAGGGCTGGTTTTGTGGACATGAATTCCTTCAGCCTAT
>NW_008349076.1:267928-300021 GCF_000622305.1 Nannospalax galili | reverse complement strand
AATACTTTGGTCAAAGCTCTTCTGGCTTTCACAGTTTGCACTGATAGGTCAGTTGTAATTCTGATGGGTTTTCCTTTATATGTGACTTGTTATTTCTCTTTTGCAGCTTTCAGAATTGTCTCTTTATTTTGTATGTGAAGTGTTTTTACTATGATGTGCTGTGGAGAATTTCTTTTCTGGTCCTGTCTGTTTGGTGTTCTGTGTTTCTTGTATTTGTATGGGCATGTCGTTCTTTAATTTGGGAAATTTTCTTCCACAATTCTGTTGAAGATCTGGGCCATGCCATTATGCTGGGATTCTTCTCCTTCCTGTATGCCTATGATTCATTAGTTTGGTCTTTTTATGGTGTCACACAGTTCCTGCATATTCCAATTTTGTGCTTTCTTAAATATATCATATTCTTTGCTTGAGTGGTCCAGTTTGTCCACTTTATTTTCCAGTCTTGATATTCTGTTTTCCATTTCATTCATCTTATTGGTGAGGCTTTCTCCTGTCATTTCTAAATGGCTTACTGAGTGTTTCACTTCCTTCTTCATTTCAGCCTGAATAGTCTTCAATATTTCTGGCTCTTTTCTGAATTCACTTAAAAATTTGTCCTCTCTTCCTTCAGTTCTTTGATTTCTTTGTGTGTTCTTTAAATTAACTGAATTACTTTATCATGTTTATAATTGTTCTTTTGAGTTCCATGTCCTGCATTAGCTCTAGGGGGTTCTCATTGTACTTCTTTAGAAGGCTATTGGTATTTGGTGGGGATAAGTCATTTTGGTTTTTCATGTTATTATTTTTTCTCTGTGATTTTGATAATGTGAAATTTTTTTGTAGTTTCTGATTCTTGTGTGAGACTCAAATCTTCAAGTTTAGGTCTGCTTTTTTTTTTTTTTTTTTTTGTAAACTTTATGTCCCTTTTTTGGCTTACTTTTGGAACATGAAAAACTGGTTCATCTAAGTTTCTGGTTCTCTCTTTTGATTTTATATTGGTGTGGCCAGATTGATTTTGTTTTCAGGATTTCCTACAGAGGCCCAAGTCAGATGAGGATCAGACACTCTCAGGCTTTCTCCTAAGGTCTGGATCCTTCCAGAAAAGATTTTGGCCTCAGGAATTTGCGGGTTAGTCTGGCCTGGCAGCAGGGCCCAGGAAAGATGCTGGTCTGGGGCAGCTGGTGGCCATGACCCTCAGAGATACAAAGGGAGATGGGGGTGGAATGAGGTCCCAAGGGCTCCTGGGGAACTGGCTCTGCACTGAGGAACTAGTTTGGTCTGGATGCAAAGGGTAAGGAAGCCAAAAGGTCAGCCCTGGGTCCAGGTAAGAGGCTGGCTGGCTGTGCAGCCCAGGGAAGCAGAGGGAGGTGGGGGCAGGACCAGGCCCAGAGGACTCCTGGGGATAGCAAGAGGGAACTGGGTTGGTCTGGATGCAAAGGAACAGGGAGCAGTGGTGGTTCCCCTGGTGTCTGGGGGCCAAGACAAGAAATGGGACAGGTCCCAGGCTAGGAGGAGAGACGAGCGGGGGAGATTGGAGGCTGAATGAGGTTGGGGGAGTCAAGGGGCAGAGGGCACGATCTATTTACCCTGGAGAGAGGCTGGTGGGGCGTGCAGGCCCAGGAAAACAGGGATGTGAGGGCGGGACCAGGCCCAGCGTGCTCCTCAGGAAGGAATCTTTTAAATCACATGTAAAATATCAGTTAATAATTCAATACAAAAAAAATCAAGAAAAATGTTTTCCAATGTGAACTTCAAGAGTTAAGGGTCACTGTGGGTATCCACATTTGTAAATACGAGCTTCCCAATTTATAGGTGGGGCATGGTGATAGTGCATGCTTTTAATCCCAGCACTCTAGAAGCAGTGGCATGCAAATCTTTGCGATTTAGGCTAATAAGTTCTACTTAGCAAGTTCTAGGTCAGTTGTGGTTACAGGGAGATCTGTCTTGAACACTTCCCCAAATAAAATTAAATTAAAACTTCCAAATTTTTTTGAATCCAGTATTTCTCTGATACCAGAACCAGACAAAAGTCCAACAACAACAAAGATAAAATTATAGTCCAATTTTTTGATGAAAATTGATGCAAAAATTCTCATTAAAATATTAGAAAACTGAATGCAAAAGCATTCAAAAAGACTATCCACCGTGATCAGGTCTTCATCTCAGAGATACAGGGATGGTTCAACATACAGAAATCAATAAATATAATCCAGCACACAGACTCAAGGACAGAAATCATATGATCATCACATAAGATGCAGAAAAGGACTTTAACAAAACCCACCATATCTTCATGATATAAGCCATGGAGAATCTAGGGATAAAGGGCCATATGTCAACATAATAATGGCCATATCCAACAATCCCACAGCTGACATCATCGTAAATGGAGAAAAACTCAAAGTATTTCCTCTAAAATCAGAAACAAGACCAAGATGTCAAGTCTCTCTATTCTTGTTCAGTGTAGTGCCTGAAGTTTTAACTATAACAATAAGAGAAGTGGAGGAGATAATGGGGAAATGTATTACACAGAAGAAGCCAAAGTATCTTTATTTTGAGATGATATGATTCAATACATAAAACACTAAGGACTCCAGCAGCAAAGCAGCAGAATAAAAAATGAACATACAAACTTTAGCAGCTTTCCTATGTATCAATGCCAAACATACTATGAAAGAAACAGGAATATGATTCCAATCATGACAGCCTCGAAAAAAAATCTTGGAATAAATATGACCAAAGAAGTGAAAGACTTGTATAATAAACATGTCAAGACATTGAATAATAAAACTGAGGCAGATACCAGAAGATGGAAAGACCTCCCAAACGCATGAATCAGTAAGATTATTATTGTGGACATGGCCATCCTATCAAAACAATCAACAGATTCAATGCAATCCCAATTTAAATTCTAAAATCATTATTGACAGAAATTGAAAAAAAAATCAAATTTCATATGTAAACAAACAAACAAAAAACCCAAGGAAAGACAAAACAACACCGCCCAAGAAAAGAAAAACTGGAGGCGTCACTATCCCTGATTTTAAATTATCCTATGGCATGATAGTAATAAAAAACCAGCATGGTACTGGCATAGAAACAGACACATTGATCAATGGGATAGGATTGAAGACTCAGACTCAAGTTCATATACTTACATTCACCTGATTTTTGTGAAAAGGGTCAACATATGTACAGGAGAAAAACAGGCATCTTCAACAAATGGTGCTAGTCAAACTGGAGAGCTCTGTACAGAACAATTAATGCACTCTCTCTCACCATGCACAAAACTCAATTCCAAATGTGAAAAGGAAATCAGCACACAAACCAATATCCTTGAATTCAATGGAGGAGAAAGCTCGGAATATTCAGGAACTTTAAGGAACAGCAAAGAGTTCTCTGAATAGGACCCTAATAACATTGGTATTAAGACCAACAATTGACAAATGGGACCCCATGAAACTAAAATGCTACCATATAGCACAGGACACCATCATTTCAGTGAATAGACAATGTACAGAATGGAAAAAAATCACTACCAGCTATACATATTACACAGTGTTAATATCTAGAATACAGAAAGAATTAAAAATAAACTAAACATGACAAAAAAAATAGAATTTTGGGAAGGAATTGAATATCATTCTCAAAAGATGAAATGAAAATGGATTAGGATTTTTTTTTCACATTCAACATCTTTAGTGATCAGAGAAATACAAATTAAAAGTACTTTGAGAGTTCATCTTATTCCAGTCAGAATGGCTAAGATCTAAAAAGCAAACAATGACAAATCCTGGCAAGAATGTGCAGAAAAGGGAACACTGCATTTGGGAGTGCAAAGTGGTACAGCTGCTATGGAAACTGGTGTGGAGGTTCTCAAAGCATGAGAATTAGATCTACCACATAATCCAGCCATACCACCCTTTCAAATATATGCAAATGATGTTACATCCTACTACAAAGATACCTATACCTGTTTGTTGAAATTCTTTGCTGCTGTAGTCACAATAACCAGAAAATGGAAGCAACCTAGATGTTCATCTACTGAAGAATGCATAATGAAAATATGGTATTATTTCATTCCACAAAGAAATATTATTCAGTTGTTAAGAAAGATGAAATTATGAAATTTGCAGGTATATGAATGAAATAGCAAGCAATCATCCTTTATAAGGTAACCTAGACCCAAAAAGACAAATGTCACATGTTATCTCACATACATGTATGCTAGGTTTGAATATTTAAGTATGTGTGTTTCAACTAGAAAATCAGCAAGATTTTCCTAGAGGTCAGCAAGCTAGTCAGGAATCATGGGAAGGGGGACACTGGAAGGGAAGATAGAATGCAATGAAATAAAGGGGAAAAGGAGAATGATAGAATAGGGAGGGTTAAATTGTTTATCTATGGGAAGGTAAAGTTAGAAGGGGAGTATGTCATACGGAAAACTACTACTGCAGAAGCTTCTTAAAATATATACATATACATATATCAAAAGAGTTTCAATGGAGTTTTCCTGTACTGGGGGTACAATGTTTCTACCAGGCATTACAGGATAGCAAATAAAAAAATTCCATGACAAGAATTGGCTACCCATTTGGGGGTTGTTGATCAGGGAGGTCCCATAGACCTGCAAACAATACTGGTTCTTGCCATTGCTCTCTGTTGCCCCCAAGATCTTGATAGCAAGACCCTATTGCTGGAGACAATACATATGTGAGTTGGAGAATGAACACTGAGAATTCAAGTCAGTATTGACCTCAAAGTCAAATACTGGCTAGCTTTCATAGAGCTGGATGGTGCTCTGTATATTACCAGAAGAGAAAGATAATCATCAACTTTACCCAGCTGTGAATCCTACAGTCTATAATAATGACTGGTCTACCAAGATATGCCCATTAGTGCAATAATTGCATGAATGTTATGGGAGTAACCATATACTTTCTGATTGGATTTAAGGCCTAAAAATTCACAGGATGGAACATGTATCTTGTAATATTACCAAGGCAAATATGCTGTGGTCAGATATATCACAATTGTGTGGAGAATCTAGTACTAGTATTCTGTTACATAGAGCTCAGTATTAAATTGGCTCATAATGATTTATTTTTATACCTGTAGATTAATGTATCTCTCAGTTTTCACCAGAGAAGCTTCTTGCAGCACATAGTGATTAAAACAGAGAACAACTGCTCAACCTGCATAAAATACGACTACAAAGTGCTCTGCCCTAAATAAGATACAGAAATCACATCTCCTTCCAAAGCTTGGGGATCATTGCAGAAGTAGTGGCAGAAAGATTTTAAGAGCCAGAGGTACGAATCCAAAGAAACTTTTCTGGGCACATTTAGCCAGATACACATATAAACCTACAGCACTTGAGTCAGTGTGCATAAAACCTGTGGAAGTCCAAGCCAGACAAAATCCCAGCAGGGATGGGAGTGGCAGGTGAGAATCTCCACCCCTAGCTGAAGAAGCATTGGCAATCAATAGCTTCTGGGAGAGGGGGTCTCAGTTTTCTTTAATGATGTGATACCTGGTAGGTTGACCAAGATCCAAGGGATAGACCCACACCCAGAACACTTGAGGAACAAAATAAGTCTATAGACATTTAAAAAATAGAAGATATGAAGTAAAGTTGGGAATGAACCTGAGAGGAGAAGGGAAAGAGTTCTGAATATTATTACAATAGATTCTATAGAATTCTCAAAGAATCAATAAAATGTTATTAAATAAAGTGAAGTCCTCTCAAATCACTATTCCAGAACCCCTAAGATAATTATGTTCTCCTTTCATCTTGACAGGAGATTGGTCTAGTCTTTCTTGGATTTTTCAGTAAATTCAAGTAAGACTTCATAAGAAATTGACTTCAAATTGTATCCTGTAAAACTGTGTATTTATGTGGTTTTAATGATCCTGGGGTTTTATTTTTCAAGACAGTGTATCTGGTAATACATGCATTCTGTTAATAAAACTGCATGCACAAATATACAAGGTAAAAAGGTCACTCATGTCATATTGTATGATATTCACTGCCCTGGCACTAATGAAGATTTTTCTAAAGAGACACTTGTACCCTTCTCATTGGCTATCAGACTTTTGAAAGAATGGTCCTCAAGAAACTCCAATTTCCAGAGGATTTCATGCTTGGCGAAGGAAAAGGCTGAGGTTGGTGTCAGGCAGAGGTGGAATGTCTCACAGGAAGATATTTGACACAGTTCTGACTACCTTGCAGGGGAGACTGAAACCTGGGCAATAACGATTGACCAGGGATGCCAACATATGCATACTTCTTGCCATAAACCTCATATCAGGACCTAGAAAATGGATTTGGGGCAGGGTCACTGAATCTCTTTGTTCCTCTTCCCGATGTGGTCACATTGAATAAACCTTTATCTGCTATTCACTTAAAAAGAAAATAAAAGAATATGGAACTGGAGACATGACTCAGTAGTTAAGAATACTGGCTGTTCCTGCAGAGGATCTGAATTCATTTTCTAGCACCCACATGGCAGCTAACAACTGTCTATAATTCCTGTTCCAGGTGCTCCAATGCCCTCTTCCAGCCTCTGAGGGCATTGCATGCATGGGTATGCTTAAACGCATGCAGGTAAAACACTCATACACATAAAAATTTTTAAAAATAGGATATTTCATATATGTGGGGGTGAGAGAGTGGATGTGATAGTTTCAATGAGAATATCCTTGCCCTGTTTGGAGTTTATCTCCGCTCCCTATGTGTGCTTACAAATACATGTGTTCAGCTTTCTGCTCCAGCTGCCTCCTGCCATGCCTTCCACCATGATGACACTCTTATCCCTCTGTAACTGTAGGCCCAATAAACTTCTTTCCATAGTGGCCATGTTCATGGTGTATCACAGTAGCAGAAAAGTAACTGATACAATATTCTACCTGTGTGGAAGCATGCATGGGGCTTGTTCTAAAATTTTGAATATGCAATTGCAAATTATGTGAGGAATACTACAAAGTTCAAATAAGTATTACAAATAAAAATGTCCTGTAATAATAGAGTAAAAGCCTATAGACCACAAATTTGGGTGATAGGGAATCACAAATACTTTTAAGGCTATACTCAGAATATAAAGAATGAAGAAAAATTTCTATTTGGAAAAAGTGATATAATATTATGAAAAGAGAAAGAATATAAGGAGACAGAGAGGAAGGAAAGAATACAATTAATTGCTTATTTTTTAAATTTTGTTTGTTTCCATGGAAGGAAATTGTAGCAGATTTCTAGTATTAGCAAACTGCATTGAAGAATATTGAAAAACATTATATACTAAAAGTTTGGCTTTAAGATTATTGTAAAAAATCTCTTAGACGTGGTGAGTATTAAGCAGTATGCTGAAATTGTTAGAGAAAATAAAATAAAAATGTAGTTTAAGGAATTTGACTTTGGTCCTGTACAGGACAAATGAATGAATTATTTAAACTAACCACTTTCAGTTCTTCCCAAGAAAACTTAATCTCTAAATATTATTAAGAATATCTTTAAAAAGTGTTTTACATTTTTCTAAAATAATAAATGAATTTAGCAGTAACTCAAAATATGATTACTAGATCTCTGATACAATAGACTAAATAAGAGTAGTAAACTACAAGCTTCATAGGAACCATAATATGATTTAAGTAGTAAAACAGTTTTTCCAGGTATTTATTGTAGCACCATCAGGTTAATATGCCAAAAATAATACAAAGTCAAACTAACCCATGGGATTGCTAAAGAGCGGTAGATACAAGAAAGTCTTGAGGGACCGATTTGCAAACAGATGAATGGTTCCTATGTGAGCAGACATGGAGGAACTTCTGATTCTGGTTGAGACAGAGAAAGCCTTCCACAAACCACAAGAAAATGACTTGTCAAGGAGAGGCTTGCTGTGCTATTGGTCAAGGTGGGGCAGACAGAAATCATCTAGCCTCAAATAAGTGCAAGAACAGTTTGCTTGACCAAATAATTGTCCTTACTGTCACAGCGTAGATATCTTTGCTGAGAACAGCGAGGAGGAGTTAGGGTGAAAAGTAGGAGAGGAAAGCAAAATATTAAGATCGTTTAAATCCTCAGCTCCTGGGACCTCTGAGAAAGAAAATATCAATCACGGAAGAAACTTATAACCAATAATGATTAGACATCTTCCAAGTCCGAGAAAGAAAAAAAAAAAAGAAAAGAAAGAAAGAAAAAGCCTGATATGAGTAGTAGGGTATAGATGGGGAGAGAGTCTCCTGTATTCCCTCCAGTTCCAAACACAGGAGTCTAAGTTCTGCTTTTAGACAATTTCACACCAGGGTAAGAGTAGGCCAAGAAGGTAGTCATTTTATTTCTATCATGTAAGAAAAAAAGCAAAGTAGACCCTCCAAGTGGCAGGAAGTGGCACCTGCAAGAGGCCTCCCCTAGTATTGTGACTGACAATTCTCTCTTCCATTTCTTCTCCTCTTGTCCACCCTTGCACATGATTAGAGTGACTCTTTTCCTGGAATATATGTAGGTTTCCTTAGAAGTCAGAATCACCCAGAATTCAGTCTGTTATGATGATATGGATTAGATGCAAAAATATGTGTAAATGCATAAGTACCCATAAAGTTGAGAAATTCTAGAAGAAAGGGCAGGGTGCCTTGTGTGCCTATGCTGAGTTTGGCTTTGCTGTTTGTTGTTTTTCCCAGAGCCCCATCTTTTCTCCTACTTAGTCACCTTGACTCTCTCACACATGCTGCATGGCTTCTTACTGAATTTTTCTGGGCTCCTGACTTCACCATTTCAACCTGAACATCATTTAAACTGTAATTAATTTTATTTTCAGCATAACAATATAGAGACTGACCTTTAAGGGGTCAAGTCATGTCAGAAATTAAAATATATTTTAAGTAATTAAAAAAATCAAAATCCAGGGCCGAGAGAGATTGCTCCATGGTTAAGAGCTTCTTGCTGCTCTTATAGAGGACTTCAGTTTCTTTCCAAGCACTCACAATTGTCTGTAATTTCAGGTCCAGAAGACCTGACGCCCTCTTCTCACCTCTGAACACACTGCATTCATGTTCACAAACTCACACACAGACATCTATACAGATATGCACATAACTAAGTAAAAATAAAAATAAATATTTTTAAAAATCAAAAGCCAAACACCATAACCAGCACCACTACCAATAACAGAGCAGATTTAAATACAGAGTCTCATATCTATCAAAAATCCAGCAACAGATTTGGAGAAAGAAATATGTTCTCAGGTAAGTTAAAGTCAAGAGAATGTGTGCCCAACAGTTAAATGACACTATTTCAGAAGTACTATGGGGAGGGATCCTGCATTGGGTAGAAGATTGGATCATGTGGAAGTAATCACCTCTTCAAATTCTGAAAACTGATTACATAAAACTTGCCTTTTTATTGGAAGAGAAGTAAGATAGGTTTTGTGGTTCCCCTTTGCCTTTCCCTTTGAGTGCCACAGCAGTTTGAGTTTTAGAGTTTTATATATATATTTAAATTTACAGTATTTCAATGTATTCATAATTACTTCAGGAATTAAGCTATTTTTCAGATATTAAGCACAATCTCTATAATCAGAAATCAAAGGAGGTCTTATGCCTCAAAGAAACTTAAAATTCAGTAAAATTTTCAAGCCCCATTAAACCTAGTTAAGCCTCATTAAATACCGGCTAGTGTCTTTAGTTCTCTTAAACCAAGCTAAGAAGAATCATACTTTTAAAAATTCTTGTTATGCTTTTAGTCCCAAAAGAATAGATAAGATTGGTTAAACATTGAAAGCTAATTAACCTGGGATCATTTAACATTCTTTCTTCATGGTTGATAGAACACTTACATTATTAAATCAATATGGAGTCTATTAAATAGTTTTAAATATTGTTAAAGTTTGTTAAGATTCATTAATCCAATTAATCATCATAAAGATAGCAAACACAGCTGTACCTTTGTTCAATTTTTAAGAAAATTCTTGTACAAAATCCATTACACCTTTAACTAACATTCAGTCTTATTGCCTTTAAAATTAATAACTTAATCTATCTTTATTTAGAGATGAAGACACTGAAGCAGTGAAAGCGGAAGTATTTCCAGGCCAACCTGTATGCACTGTCATACAAACATATTTAAGATCTGGACTGAAGGTGTGGCTCAGTGATAGAATGCTTGCCTTGGTCTTGGTTCTAGCATCAAAACTGAATAAAAAAGTTTCGCCCACGCAGCTCGGCTTCAGACTTTATGGCTACCAAAAAAAACAAATGGCTAACTGTGTAAGAAAGGTAGTTCTGTATATGTAATTATTTGCGACTAAAGAGAAGAGACGGCATGGCAAAGGCCATTGATTTAACCGTTATTTTTCTGGATCAACATCATATATATGGTGTGTAAATAAAACATCTTAACACCATGTCAACCAATATTTAATAATTCCTGCATACTTTTCAGAAAATTTCATTTTGAGTGGTTTTAAAATCATATTTCCTTATAGTCAAATAAATGTATTAATAAGAACAATGACAAAAAGCGGTTGAAAAGTCATATCTATTTACTAATTGAACAAATATTTTGCAAATCTAAATTAATCATTCAGGGATCAGATACTATCCAGGTCATGAAAGACTGCGATCTTGTATATATCCTCACTGCTCATAACCAGCCTCTACCAGGAGAGGGTGTGTCCTCAAGACAAATCTTTGCTCTTAATCTTTAATAACCTCCTCGATACTCCATCAAGCTCTGCAACTGTCACTCTGACTACTATTGAGCAAAGTAGTTAATACAGCAGGCCCAAATAGCAGGCTAACTGACCCTTGTCTCTCATGAAGACTTTTTCCCTCTAGACTCCAAGCTAAACTGGCTGGTAAATGAGTCAGGACATTACTCTGAAATATGGTCAGTGTTTTCTCTAATTATCCCAAGAATACAAGCGAACAATTCTCCTCTTTCTTCTTAAGATATAGTGTAAATTGCTTCTCATGTGAGAAAAGACATGTCAAAATGACCCTGACCCTTGTCTCTCATGAAGACTTTTTCCCTCTAGACTCCAAGCTAAACTGGCTGGTAAATGAGTCAGGACATTACTCTGAAATATGGTCAGTGTTTTCTCTAATTATCCCAAGAATACAAGCGAACAATTCTACTCTTTCTTCTTAGGATATAGTGTAAATTGCTTCTCATGTGAGAAAAGACATGTCAAAATGACTCTTTTCTTTAAATATTGCACAGATGTTCTGTCTCCTTAACATTACAAGGGGATCACACTGTTTCCTACGTGTTTGTTCCTTTCTCAGGCAACTAGAGTTTACAACATTCAATCACCTTCCCCACTTAGCAAATTGTGCTAGATAGCTTTAGTGTCAACTTGACACACCTGGGTTGAGGGAGCCTCAGTTGGGGAATTGCCTCTATTGGACTGGCCTGTGGCCATGTCTGAGGGGCATCTTCTTGATGTGGGAGGGCCCAGCCCACTGTAGGTGGTGCCACCCCTGAGCAGGTGGGCCTGTGTTGCATAAGAAAGCAGGCTGAGCAGGGGCCAGGGGAGCAAGCCAGTAGCAGTGTTCCTCCATGGCCTGTGTTCCAGCTCCTGCCTCCAGCTCCTATCCTGAGTTCCTACCTTGGGCTCCCTGATGAAATGTGACCCAGGAGATGTAAGATAAATAAACCCTTTCCCCTCCAAGTTGGTAGTGGTCAGAGTGTTTTTTCACAGCAATGAAGAAACAAACCAGAACAGAAATCATCAATAAAATGAAACACCCTGATATCTGTGGAATAATGAGACTGTCAAAGTCCTTCTGGACCACAGGATGACCAGGAGGAAAGGATCCAACAGATATGACATAGTCAGGCCATTTCTAAATATGATTATTGATAGCAATGCTAATTTAATCAATATAGGCTGGCATGGTGTGCATGTCTTTAATCCTAGGACTTGTTCAAAATACATGAATTTTTTTCCACTAAAAATTCTGTTTTACCTATCTCGGTTGTGTTTGGTAAAATTACTTTGCTGGGTTTGTATCATTATAAAAATTTTAACAGCTAATAAGTGAACTCATAAGTGATGCAATAAAAAATTCACTTGCCGTTGAATTCAAACATTTGAAATACTGGTACAAATACGGCATAATGGTTTTCATGTGACCAATTGTAATGATCCTTAGTTCATAGGAACAAACTTAGAAATCCTCTCAGTTGCTAACAATACATTCTAAGAACAAAGAAAATGCCCAGGTTATAGCCATGTGTGTTATGATTAGATACAAAATGTCACAATGGTTCATATATTAAAAGCTTGATCCCCAGTTGGAGGTGCCATGAAGAGGTGCTGGGAATAAAGGTGTCAACCTGACAGCTGAATGAAATATCCTGAGGCAGAGTGCAGTTGGACGAAGTTGATCACTTGCACATAGCTTTGTCCCAGATCCTTCTTTTTCCTCCTTCCCAGCTGTGGTGTTTGCTGTAATGATGCTGTGCATTACTATGAGCCTAGAGACAATGGAGCAAGTCAACTATGGACTGAAACTTGTGACACCATGAGCCAAAACAAACCTTTTCTCCTTCCAAGCTGTTCCTGTTAGATATTTCATGACGCTGGGACACTTGCACATAGCTTTGTCCCAGATCCTTCTTTTTCCTCCTTCCCAGCTGTGGTGTTTGCTGTAATGATGCTGTGCATTACTATGAGCCTAGAGACAATGGAGCAAGTCAACTATGGACTGAAACTTGTGACACCATGATCCAAAACAAACCTTTTCTCCTTCCAAGCTGTTCCTGTTAGATATTTCATGATGGTGGGAAAAAACTAAATAACACACCATATTCCTAATGAGTACCCTGAAAATGTCTTAGACCACCTGTCCATCTTTCATCTGAGCCCAGTGCCACTTAGTATGACTAGTAAATCATATAAATCATAATATTTTTTGGATCTCTAAGAATTAGCTTCAGTTCAGAGCCAGCCGATATAGGGTCTTAGAATGTCTGCATATTTCCTGAATAGTCCCTTCTCCAGATGGATTTATTTTATAAATTTTCAGATCGCCAAATGCAACTCTTTTGAAAAGGGCTGTTTCCCCCAACACACCAGGTTTTTTATTTCTGCTTTTAGGCTACTTTCGGATAAGACACATCTCTTGTTTTCACACTGAGGCTGTAATAGGTGATGAGGTTACGTCTTCATGACAATCAGCCATCTCCAGGGGCCATAGCCAAAGGCAGATGATCTTATGGAGGGTAGGATAGTTGAGGAAACACGCTTCTATTAGAAAAGAAAGGCCAAGGTGATTTGAGATATGAAATTCTTGGTCTTTTGAGTTTTCATCGAAATGGCTTTGTACATTAAGTTTCAATGTCTGTACCATAAATTAGTGTTAGTGAAGACACATGGAGAATTCTACACTTAACTGACATTGTAATTTTGTAACCCTTATAAGCAGATACTTTATCATATACCTTCTGGTTCTAGGAGATAAGGAAACTTTTAAACCACCATGGAAGTTCTTTAATTCTTCCTCCCTTTCCACTTCCTTGTGAGTGGGCATTCAAAAATATTCTCTTACTTTTCCTAGCCTCCATTTCCAGAAACAACTATCTCATGTCATAGCCTTAAGATCCCTACTATAACATAACAAACAGTGCTCAAAAAGCTTATAAACAAATTTCAAAGTAAACACTCCTAACATCAGGAGAGATAAGTTTATAATACAAATGAGAAACATTTAGTGAACTTTCCCTAACATACACATCGAGGAAGCTGACATCATAATCATATTAAAAACACGATGCTAGTGGACATAAAAGTATATATCAATACATGCTCACCTCCTGTGGTGCTGGATATCAGTATTTTCTCCAGTGCATTTGAAATCGTTTCTGTCCTAGGAGAATCTGGAGGCTTGAACCCACAGTCTGCTCAAATGAAGAATTATTGAAGGTTTAAATGAAAAACATCTTTTGTAAAATTTGTCTGAGCTTCAGGTCTATAATCTGCTCTACTTCTTTCTGAAATACCCAAGCCACATATTTAATTCATATTGCAGCATCTGGAGCCATAAATTTTCCTCAGACTTTTAATAATCACCAGTAGCTATTTGACTCCCTGAGGAGTCATATTACAAAGTTGTAACACTTTAAAATTTTTCCTCTGTAAATTTTACTAATAAATTCAGCCAGCTTACCTGAGTTTCCTAAATTTTGTTGAGCAATGTTGCACATATGTACCTTTAGTGTCCTTGCTGCCCCCAAAGAATTCAACCTGGTATAGTTATCTCATTATTTCACAATAATGATGACACTGTGTGCAGTGACCCACTGTACAAGGAAAGCTCCTTAATTGTCCAGGTGACATTATTCACTCAGTGATAGAAGAGCACAACAGCTCATTCAAATTTTCCTTTCTGTCACAGAATGTGAACAAATTAGAATTTAGGAATAACATCTAGTAAATGAGACAGTATACTCTTGCTTACATCCTTTGAAAATGATGCTTTCTAATTAAATAAAATCATGGCTTAAAAATGTTTTTTTCTTATGTAGATATAACTTCTGTAACATCTATTGCCTTGCTCTATTCAGTCTTTGAATTAAAGTCTCCTAGAAAATCAAGACTTGGAAAACTTGATTTCACTAATGGCTAAGAATGAGTTATAATTAGTATATCAATTATTCATATATACATGTTTCCAGGCTATAAAGAATATGTATATAATTTTTCATATAAGCAGGACAATTTCTTTGTAAGATAAATATGCTGAAGAAATTATTTTCTCATAAAGAAAAGGTAAAATTAAGCCAAACTCTTGCTGAAATATAAAAAAATGTGAATTAGGAGAACCCAAATTAGTTTTCCCCATAGCTCTTAACACAGTATGTAATAGTTTCTAAATCATGTGATGTTTAATATCCATGTATTTGCATATAAATTACTCTTTAAGGTATCTTTAATATTTATATGCAAAGATTGCTGAAAGATGCAATGAATGTTTAAAGCGGCAGTAAAATACCTTTATGGTTTGAAAAATTGTTTCTCCTAAGACTACGTCAATGAAGTCCATGTTAAATTTTCTTAGTGTGTACTTTCCAGTGGCATTTTTTTCCTAATGCTTTTGTGTCACAGCACAGCAGGCCAGCTGCAAATCAAGCTGTGTTTCCTTTTGCTTCTAGTCACTAACACCAAAGCAGAACCTCTGGAGTCAGAATTTACTTGACAGTTTTACCAATGACTCAGACTAGCATATCTCTAAGTTCTGTTTGCCATTCTGGCTCTAATATAACAGCAAAGCCACACATGTCTGCATTCAAACAAAGAATAGGTGGATGGATAATTGAGTTTCAACAGGCAAAAACCATTTATTGGGGAAATTGAACTGCATAACTCCCAGTATTTTGGTCTAGACTCTCTCTGACCATTTGGGAAGAATCAAAAGATGTGGCACACAGTACACTGGACAGAATTGTGTCTACCTGAAATTTATACTTTGCAGCCCGGACTCCTGGTAACTGTGAGTGTGATCTAAGATGGACATAGGGCCTTGGTAGGTATAATCAAATTAAGGTAAGGTCACAATGACTTAAGAAGGTTTTAATCCTACATGAATTATAAAAAGACTAAAGACCGCAGGAAAAGAACACCATGCAGGAATGTGAACCAATAATAAAACTAAGACATGAAAAGTGCTACTGACCTCACCAGGAGCTAAAGAGTGACAGCAGATTCTTCCCTGGAACACTTAGTTGGCCCTGCGGCTGCTTTGGATCTTTGGAATGCGACTGAAGAAATTGCTGCTGTCTTAAGTCGCCAGCTTTTGGTAACTGGTTTCAGCAATTTAAAGACTCTAATAAGTTTGGTTTTTATGAGAGGCCCTGCAATCATTTAAGAAAAGATGACATTTATTAAAATGTGTGTTTTATTTGACAGGGTCATGAGTCAATACGTTAAAAAGTGACCATATGCCTTTCTGAAAACAGAATCTCTGAAGAGATGAAACAGAATCAGATACACTCTTGAATTGAATAGAAAATGAGGTCTTTAAACATCATAGTATTCAGTATCTACTGATGTTAGAGTCAAATGTAGATTAGAGAAGAAGAGTGGAAGTAATATTTAATGAATTAAATTATCACTCAATATGCAGCATAGTGGTAATATTGATGTAAATGATATTGGCACTTTTAAAATTGTAATCATCTAGAATACTTTATCTAACCATTTATCTAAGCTTCTTTGAGGTCTTGGGGCAGCTTTAAGCATTTAGGCAAAAGTCCTGAAATTAGACACCTACAGGGAAAAGATGCTGTGAAAATGAATCTCTTAATCAAATAGAAATCATGAGTATAATTTAAATTTGCATCGCGATACAGTTTTTATCACATTTATCTTGATATTATTAAAAATGATGTAAAAAGACTATGTAATAATCTAGAGAAACTATTAAGGTTATTTTTAAGTGAAAATTATTTGTCATTAGAAATACATTTGTGAGTGGATAGTAAATGTAAGTCTATCAGACAAGTACAGGGTTTCAAGAATTTTCTGTATCTTATAGATTTTATTCCTTTGCATGAAGCCTTAGAATTCCTAATGCTAAATTATGTAGCTAAATAATGTGAGTAATGAGCCAGTGGTATATATACAGATAGTTGGGACCATTGTCAGTAAACAGAGATTATTCTTATCCTATCAACCAACCATTACACACTTGCTCTTAAATAAATGAAAGTATATGACTATAAAAAATTTATGCATGTTTTGATAGAAACCTTACTTATAATAGCCAAAGCAGAAGATGATCCAAATCTGTATTGACCAGTGAATGGATAAATAAGTTGTGGTACATTAAAATTTAACAATAATAAGAAAATTTATCAGTATATGCAACAAATTGAATGATCACCACAATACTTATGAAGGGAAAGAAACTATATAGTATGGTATTCTATTTGTACATAATTCAAAAATTTTAAAAATGTATAATAACAGAGTAAATACATGTTTTCCTGAGGAATGGGTGAGAGATGCTTTGAGGGATGAATTAGGAATAAGCAAAAGGAAATTGGAGAACAATTAGAATCATTTATTGTTTCAATCTTTGTTTTGGCTAACGTCTTAACTTGTCAAACTGGATATTAACTATTTGGTTTGTCATACTCAGTTGTTTTTATGACTAAAGCTAGAAAATATCAGTGTAAATGTGACCCCATACTTGAGGCACGTCCTTCTCATTATGGAAGAATCTGAACACACAGACACAGGCACTTGCTCTGCAAGCATTTGTTCAAAACTAGCACGAATCTCTTCCACTCATGCTTCAGTAGCCAAGAGGCTCACAGTGAGACAGGATAATGGAGTGGGAATGTGCACTTTCCTATAGTTAGGCAATATATCTAATGGAGCAAGGTAAG
The DNA here is from genome assembly GCF_000622305.1 of Nannospalax galili. Taxonomy (NCBI): domain Eukaryota; kingdom Metazoa; phylum Chordata; class Mammalia; order Rodentia; family Spalacidae; genus Nannospalax; species Nannospalax galili. The sequence continues at coordinate 282,653 of NW_008349076.1, read as the reverse complement.
AACATGCAGTCATTGTACTTAAAGGCATATACCAAATATTTAAAAAATAATGCAATATACAGCAGCTAAATATTATGCAAAAATCTATAACAAAATATTAACATGGGAGATCTATATCTGGATCAAGATATTGAAGACATTTCCAGTTGCATGTTATATACCTTTATTAGTTAAAACTTTCTGTAATTATCACACATTAGTTATTGTACAGAATGTTTACCTTACTATCCCAATTCAAACAATACTTTCCTATTTACAGGCCTCCCAAGCCTTGACCCTGCTGTACTAGTCTTCACAGCTCTTACGTCATGGTAGCCTGTTTGTTATTGTTTAGCTATTTGCTTGTTTATTCCTGTATCTTTGCAGCTAGACTGTGGAGCATTCTCTCTTTTTCATTCATTGCTCTATGGAGAATGCCTTCTGTCACATAACTGGCACAAAAGAAATATTTTGGGAATAAATGAAACATAACAATGAAGTTATTTAAAATGGATATAATCATATAGGAGGCGACTGCTTGCACGCTGAATTGATTCAAGGCAGGGAGTCATTATGAAAAAATGAAATTTTTATTCATGCAATTTGTGTCCTAAAGCATAGGGTCAGCTTTATTAATGTGTTCTTTCTTTATTGAAGTGCTCTGGTTAATCAAAGGATTGCTCTTCTTGTACAGTGAGTGGTGGACTGACTTGTCTTTAAAACTTTTTTCTCTTCCCCTTTTCTCTGCTCACATGCTTGCTTTCCTTTGTCCCTTTGTGAGTCAGAAAATGTCCCTTAGTATCATAGGCCCTTCCCAGTTTGATGTAGACATAAACATCCACTGCTCTAGCTCTTCATCGCTTTGGGGGAATTTAGATTCTGGAGGATGTTCAGAAAAGGTTTTGAGAGAGTTCACTCAAAAGAACTTATTAAAAATTTAAGCCCATGGTGTTCTAACTGACATGGCAAGATAGGACTGTGGATGGAATAATGACACGAATGTTATGAGGGTAACCAACTACTTTCTTATTGGATTTAAGGCCCACTCCACAAAAGGAAACACATACTTTTACTGAAAATATGGCCAAGAACCCTTGATCATAGGCCCAGGAGGGTGAACCTACTACTAATATTCTCCTAAATAGACATAGTGTCAAACTGCCCTCTAAACTCATATCTGTATATGTACAGATTAGAGCAACTCTCACACCTCATCAGAGAAGTTTCTTTGTGCAGTGACTGGTCCTTAAGGCAGAAAATCATAACTAGTCAAGGTGCAGAGAATAAGTTTCAGGGGTGTGCTCAGCCACAAATAGAACATTTCTATTACCCTGCCTCCAAGACTCAGAGACCATTGTTGAAGAACAGAAGGAAAGATTGTAAGAGCCAAGAGTCAGGAAGCTTCTGAGCAATACCATGTCATCTTTGTACGACAGGACTACTGCACTCCTGAGTTCACAAAATCTGTGGTTACCTACACAACACCTGCACAAGATCAAGTCACTCAGTATTCTAGTATGCAAGTGCTTAATGAGCCTCCATCCCTAACTGAAGAGATGTGAACAATTAATGGTTTCTGACAAAAGGAAAATTAATATACTTTAAATGTGTGGCCCTTGGTAGGTTGACCTGGTTTTGGTGAATAGCCCCACACCCAAGAATATATGAGTAGTACAAATTGTACTTAGTGAGTTATAAAAAAAAAGACATGAATTGGGGCTGGGGAAAGGAGGTGAGGGTGTGTTTGGGAGAATTTAGGGGGGTAATGAGGATGAATATAGTCCAAATATGTGTATGAAATTCTCAAAGAATTAGTAAACATATTGCATTTAAAAATTAAGCTTAATGTTACAAAATAAACTTATAAAAATCTTAACCTTTCTATATACCAATAACAAGCAATCAGAGTAAGTATTCAAAGAAACCCTATCATTCAGAATAACCTCAAAACATATTTAGGGATGAAACTAACCAAAGGTATTAAAGATCTCTACAATGAAAAATTTCAAATCTTTGATAAAAAGATGTAGAGGAAGACACCAGGAGAAGGAAGGACCTACCATGCTCATGGATTGGTAGAATTAATATTATGAAAATGACCATCTTACCAAAAGCAATCAATAGACTTAATGCAATGCTGATGAAAATACCCATGACATTCTTCACAGAGCTAGGAAAAAACTATCCTAAAATTCATATGGAATCACAAAAGATGCCTTGATATCCAAAGCAATCTTGGGTAAAAAGAACAATGCCTGAGGAATCACCATACCAGATCTCAGATTATATTACACAGCTATAGTCATAAAACAGCATGGTACTGGCATAAAAACACACAGATCAATGGAACACAATAGAACACTCAAACATGAGTGCATTCAATTTCAGTCATCCAATATTTGACAAAAGTGCAAAGAACACAAAATGGAGGTAAGACAGAATATTCAATAAATGTTGCTGGCAAAATTGGATCCCCACCCATAGAAGAATGCAATTGAACCATGCGTTTCACCCTTTAAAAGTCACCTCCAAATGGATCAAAGACCTCAATATAAAACCTGAAACTTTGAAACTGCTAGAAGAAAACATAGGCAGCACCCTACAACATATACATGTAGGAAAGGACTTTCTAAATGGGACATCAGTTGCCTAGGCATTAAGGTCAACAGTCAGTAAGTGGGACTTCATTAAACTACAAAGCTTCTGTACAGCAAAAGAAACAACCAAGGAAATAAAGAGGAAACCCACTGAGTCAAAGAAAATCTTCACATGCCACACATTCAACAGAGGATTAATATACAGAAGTCAAAAAACAAACAAGAAAAATAAAAGGCTGGGCTACGGATTTTTTTTTAATTAAAAAAATATTTTATTTTTATTTTATGTATATGCGTGTATTGCCTGCATATAGGTAAGTGCACCTGTGTCGTGAAATGCCCACAGAGGTCAGAAGAGGCTGTCAGATCCCCTGGGACTGGACTTATGGACAGTGGTTAGCTGCCATGTGGGTGATGGGATTCAAACCCAGGTCTTCTGCAAGAACAGTCAGTGTTCTTAACCACTAATCCATCTCTCCAGCCCTGAGATATGGATCGTAATAAGAGTTCTCAAAGAAAGAAATAAAAATGACTAAGATATACTTTAAAATTGCTCACCATCCTTAGTAATTAGAGAAATGAAAATAAAAACTAATTTAAGATTCCATCTTACCCCAGTCAGGCTGGCTAAGATCAAGAGAACAAGACACCAAATGATGGCGAAGATGTGGAGAAAGGGGAATGCTCATTCACTGCTGTTGGGAGTTCAACCATTATGGTAAGCAGTGTGGAGCACTCTTAAAAAACTGAAAATGTATCTACCATATGATACGGTTATACCATTCCTTGGCATATACCCAAAAGACTCATTCTACTGTAGAGATACCTGTACATCCATGTTTGTTGCTGCTTTTTTACAATAGCCAAGAAATGAAAACAACCTAAATGTTCCTCAATTGACAAATGGATAATGAAAATATGGTACATTTACACAATGGAGTTCTACTCAGCAGTTAGAAAATATGAAATTATGAAAGTTGCAGGTAAATGGATGGAAATAGAGACTTACAATAACTGAAGTAAAACAAACAGAGAAAAGCAAGCAAAATATGTTCTCCTTTATTTGCGGATCATAATGCCAATACCTTATGTGTGTGTGTATTGCTGTAAAAGCTGGATCAGGAAATTGGAAAGGAAACACAGAGGTAAAAGGAAAAAAGAGCCCCAAAGAGGGTGATATTAGGGTACAGGTATTAAGGGGCAAGGTGGAGAAAGTAGCAGTTTTCTGCTGAGCAGCAGGGAGTGGGAAGGAAAGAGCATAGGGGTGGAGAGGAAGGAACCAGGAATGGGGCAAGGCAGAAGTGGGTGTTATGAGGAACTGCAGGGATAATGGGGGCACTTGAACTGGGGAGAGAAAAGTAAGGATGGACAAGGAGAGAGAGGAGAAATGAATGGATTATGGGTAATGTGGGAAGACAGAGGGAAATGTGTTGGCTTGGGAACCCCCTGAGAAATACACATATGGTGTCTGAACATTAGTACACATGTACCTGGGGGCTCTAGGGGAAGGAGTACAGTGCCAGACAGGAGAGACCTTCCTTAGAGTGGTTGGTCAAAATAGTCCAAGAGACTCCTAAAATAACAACAGCTATTGCTGAAGCCCTTGGTTATCTCTTAGAACTCAAAGGTAAGACTCTACTGTTGAAGACAGGTCGTAATTCAGACTCAGGACTTAGAGCAATGGAACTAGAACTGACCTGGAGGTCTTTTCCCTGAAGACTAGCTCTCACAGTTATAGAAGATACTATGCCAGTTGCTATGGGAGAAAATCAGTCAATGGTCCAACTCAGTCTTAAAGTTGAATAAATACAATGACTGTCACAGCAAACTACCCATATTAGTGTAATGTTGCCATTATTAACTGGGAGATAATCAACAACTACCTAATTGTACTTAAAGCCATGGAAGTGAACTCATGAGTGGCACTATAATTATAGCCAAATATGCATGACTGGAGAGGTCATAGAGCATAGAAAAAACTATATCTCTGGGTCATATCTCTGACAAGTGAATTTTCTTATCATATCCTAAATATTGATCCTTGTATTTAGAGACAAGTATACAGTACACAACTTACCAAAGAAGTTTCTTTTTGTAATGGAGTATATTGCAGAGATCCACATTTAGTCACACACAAAGAATATATGTCTGAGAGATGCCCACTCCTAGGTGATGTCACTACAGTGGAACCTCTACGCCTAAGCCTCATGGAACATAGTGGAACACAGGGCGGGGAGAATACTACTGCATCCCTCAATTCTCATCAGTAAAGCTTCCTTATACAACAGGGTGTGATGCACACAGAAGGCCACAACTTGCTAAATTTTAGAGAATAAGAGACTATAGAATGTGTGTCCGTGGATTGGACTCCTATATTAAACCTCAATTCAGGGACCATTGTGGAAGACGGGAGCTGAAAGATAGTGTCAGGACTGGTACATGAACATAGGGAAGCAGAGGCTTTCAGGCCACTGGAAGCTTGCTCATGTGAACTTGTGGCAATGGTGGAGTTGAAGATAAGACCCATGCCAACTCAAAAAAACAAGGGCCCAGAGTGGTGTGAGGGAAATGGACCATGGGCAGTCCATAGCCCGAGAACTGTTGGAGACTGATTATTGCTGGGTGAGGGAGAGTAAACCTTCCTTAAGATCTCTAGATAGGCTGAATAGACTCCAGTGGATGAACTTGCACAAGACATCCCCACAAAATGCTTGACCAGATAGAACTTAATGTGTATGCCAGAATACATAAGGACAGGTGGGCGGGTGGGTGTGGGGCATGGGTAGAGGACAGGATCTTAATTTGATTAAGAACTGTTGTATGAAATGTACAAAAGCTCAACAAAAATATTTTTTAAAATAAAAAAATTAAGCCTAGACAAAAATAGATCTTTAAACTACATGAAAAATAAGTGAGCCAAAGTCTAAGCTTTCTAATTGAGAAATGCTAGGAAACTGTGGCATAGCATCAGGGTTATATCCCAGATGAGGATAAGTTACCCCAGGAGAGCCAGTCGCTCTGAGGTGCACTAAAAACAGCTCTAAAGGAAAGCTCAGTTTCCCCCAGAGGAGTAAACACAAGAAGTCAGCCTCACTGGTCTCTGACGCTGTTTGTTTACTATCTTTTTCCACTTCAGCATTCAGAGGAATCCTTCTAATATGACACTGAGAACATGATGCCTTTGAGAACACATCTCTTCTCCAGCTTCCTTTTTACTGATAGTAAATTCCAGTGGTCAAAACATGATCCTTAAAAGGCCCTGCATATGATGGGATCCACTCCCCTATATTACCTGCATTGCTTTTCTGATTCTATCTCCTGCCACTTTCCCTTTATTGCTTAATCTGTCTCAGCCACAATAACTTTAACTGCCCTCTTTAATGTAACATTAACAATTCTGTTTTACGTTTACTATTCTTCTCTTTGGAAAGCTTTTCAGTCACATATTTACATAACTTGCTCATTCTATGTGTCTTTCAATACTTTCTTGCTTAACAGGCCCTATCTAAGCATTTGACATGAAATGCATTCTCTTTTTACTTTGTCCTTTTTGCTAGCTTGACTTTGTTTTTACTTATTCATTCTTCTTGACTGCCTCACCTTCAACTAGATTAGAGATTTTGTTATCATAGGGATGGTTGACTGTTGTATCCCTGGTCTTCAGAACAATTCCTGCCATAGAAAGGGGATTAAATATGTATTATTGAATAATAGGAGGTATAGGTAAATTTATCAGTACTGGACTGCAGCTACTGATGTTCTGGCAAGTGATAAACTGACCACTGATTTCATTTCCTATGAAATAGGTTTGTTTGACACTATGTTTAAAGACTAGTCAACAGAAGGATAAAAATCTACTGTAAGGTATCAGTTTTTAATGTTCCTACAAGTTACACTGAATTGAATGTTTACTTTACAAACACTGAATTGCCATTAGGTTTATTTTGTGTTCTATCAATGCCACAGTGAATAAGCTAATTAATTTTTGTGTGAGTTTCTTGCTTCATTTACCTTTATGCATTCAACTGTGATCATGAATCTGTAATTAAAACATGACTCATGCAATGAATGAACATACTCAGTATGATAGATGAAGTTTAAAAGACTCACACTTGTTAGTTATATGAAAGCACAACCTTGTCTGAGACTGCTTTGCCATGAAGATAACCTTTCCGAAGCTACAAATAATAAAATCAGTAAGAGCAGTCCTAAACTCTTGGCATAGACAGGTTTATTGGTGTGAAGAAACAAGTCTATTTCTGATATTCTTTTGAATAATAATTAAAGGCAAGCATTTTATTTGTGATAACAGGCTAAAAATCCAACATTTTGGACAAAAATTCTCACAAAACCCTTGCAATTGAATAAAGAACATTCTTGGCTAGAAGAAATAATGTAAAAATAAAATTTAACACATGAAATCTTGTTTAATATTTCTCTCAAAATAAAGTTCAATAATTGAAATTGAGTTGAAGTTCCCATAATAAGGAAATTTAATGTAACTTTGTTTTGTAATTGTAGCCGAATCTACTTAAAGGCCAAAAAGTTTTCCTTCACTAGTGACGTGGCATGCAAAAATTTCTATGTTGTTTTCTATGGTCAATTTTAAGAAGAATTTTATTTTTCAAAGCTAAGAGGATATTTCATCCTTAAACATGCCATGTGGGACTATAGGCATATCTCAGTGGTAGAGCATTAATCTAACATGCATGAGGCCCTGGGTTGATTCCCAGTCCTGCCAAAAAATGTCCAGTGTGATAAATAAACATAATGCATGCTATGTTTCCTATTAAAACATTGAAGCTACCTGCTTTTATATTAAGCCAAACAAAATGTATAAAATAAATACAAACAAAATTAAGAATAACCCCCCCCAAATATTTTTGTCTCTCGTTTTCATTATTACCTATCCCCATTTCCCCTTGTCTTCACTGTCTCTCACTTCTGTTCTCTCTTTTTTATGAGCCATCTTCCTTATTCAACAGCACCTTATGTTTTAATATTTAAGTAGCAAATACTTTATTTTAAATCCCCACATGGATTTCTATGCCAAAGATTTAATGTATGATGATGCCAATAAAGGAATGACACAAGATGAACTATGTGTCCATAGCCTCCTGACAGCTATATAGATTAATCCAAATTAATACCAAAATAGATCATGATATATTGGTTTTCCCATAGTTCTTCATCTTCTTATAAATCTGAATTCTGCTCTGCAATAAATAACATTCAGAACCCGTTGAACTCTCAAATTGAAGTAACTGGTACAGAAGAGACCCACAGAAAGAGGGAAAAACAGAATCATATTAGCATTTGGTTCTGTGACAAAAGACCAGTCTAAGAGACATCAACATAAGTGGCAAAAAGCTGCTAATATTTCTTATAGCTGAAGTGATAAAAATTTCTACTTCCAAGTTTTAAGATATAAAAGCCTAAAGTTCAACTTCCTAAAGAAATTAATTTTTCACTTGCTGGCATCAAGAATGCACACAAACTTGATATCTCTCTGTGATTAGAGGGAGTGCCACAAAACAAAGGCAAGTTTTAAAATTATTTCACATATCGACTCAGTGATCTCCCAAGTACTTGGGGGAAATAGAAGAAAAAAATGGAAAGATATGGTAACATTTGTCATATTTAGAAAAATTGCTTTTCCTCTATTACTTTTATACCTTTGGAAATAATATAAAATTCACTAAACCCTTAATATTCATCGTAAACTAAAATAACCATGAGTGTATCTAGGGTCTTTCCTGCAGCAAACTCAGAAAGCTTTCTTTCCATGTGTTTGCACTATCCTGAGACTGCTCCTAGGTTTGCAGAACTGTCCCAGACTTGCACCAAATCATGACAATCATAGGAAATGTACCATAGGTAATTCCATGAGTTAGTTTCTGAATATAAATATTATGTTACTGATTATCAGAAAACTTCTCATATTTCACCGTTGTAAAGTAGGTAAGATTTCTTAAATCAATCTCTGACAAGGGATACTAAGTTTATTTGCTGTTCAACTTGCTCTAGTCTAGCATCTGGAAATGAAGTAACTTCCCAGGAGCAAGAATAGAACTCCTACTAAAGCAACACTAAACTAAAAGTACTTTTATTACAGACCAGATGAAAGTGGAAAGGATATTAAACAACCAACTATATATATATATGTATATATATATATACATATATATATATATAAATGCGAAACTCTAGCAAAAATATATCTTCCTATTCTTTCATGCATCTGTATGTGTATGTGTGTGGGCTTTTGTGTGTGGCAGTGGGGGTGGGGTATGCCTGTGGAGTCCAGATATCAACACCCAATGTCTTCTTCAATTGCTCTCTTCCTTCATTGAGACAGAGTCCCTCACTGAACCTGGAGCTCAGTGGTTTGGCTAGGATGGCTGGCCAACAAACCCTAAGAATCATCTTCTCTCTTCCTTTCCAGCACTAAGATTTCAGATACACTGTGTCCAACATTTTTTTTTAACATGGCTTCAGAGACCTAACTTGGCTCCTCCTGTTTGCATGGAAAGCAGTTTCCCACCTGTGCTCTCTGCCCAGTCCCCTGCATCATCATATTCTGGAGGAAAATAAAGTTCTATGTCATTGAAAGGAGGGCTTTCCTGGTCAAGTTTAATTCATGACTAATTTTAGATATTAGGGTTAAGGATTTTTCATTACAGCATTAAATTACTATATATCACAGTTTTCTATTAAAAACAAATCAGAAAGATGGCTGACAAGGGTTATTAAATAAGAAACCAGTTGCTGTGTGTAACATCTTCCCACAAGTGAAGTCTCAGAGACCCATCCCCGAACAACACAGGCTATTGCTTTGGTTCTCGGTTATCCACAAAAACTCAGTAGTAATACTCTATTACTAAAGGCACAATACACTAAGATTACAGTATAAAGAAATCAAGCTGAACTGTGTTATTTCTATAAGACCTTCATAGGACTGAGGCAGTCAACATTTTATTATGGATGGAGAATTGGTCCATGAGGCCTCACCTCTCCCTGATGTACTGTTGGCAATTATGGTATGTGGGGAGAGATGGTGTCATTTTCTTCACTTGTGTATCCATTCATATGTTGTACTTGTTTCTCTATAGGAGCTGAGCTGGAAACTTTTTCCTTATTAACTAGACTTAATAGTTTCAGAAGGTGCTATGCAGGGTCTTGGAAAGAAAAATTATTATCAGTCCTACCCAGTCATGAATCTTGTGAGCTACAATAATGACCTGCTAGGCAGTATGAGCCTTCTAGAGAAATAGCTGCATAATTGTTATGGGTGCAATCAATTGCTTTCTGATTGTATTTAAGGCCCCATTCCATGGCAGAGAGCTACTGCCTAGTTCCTTAAACTTGATCAAAAGCCTGTGACTGGGAAGATCATAGGCCCTAAGAGGGAACCTACTATTATTGTTTTGCTAAGTGGTCAAGTTACAAAACCGCCTTCAATTATTCATGTTTATACCACAGATTAGTACTGCCTTGACCTTTATCAGAGATGATTCTTAGTGTTTCAGGTGGTTGTTAATGCAGAAACATATAACTGACCTAAGTGCCAAGAATAAAGGATTGTGGAGTACTTAGCTATAAATGAAGCAGTTGTACCACCTCCTCCAAGGCTCAGGGCTCATCATGGAAGAGCAAGCAGAAAGAGTGCAAAGACCCCAAAGATGTGCAACAAAAGATGTCTTCTGGACATGACACAGCCTTAGTGCTTATGAACACATTACAGCTATGATTATCTCTACAAGACATTCACAAAACTGAGTCAATGTTTCATGACAGGTAGAGAAAAGGTCCATGAGGCTCCATGTCTCCCTGAGGTACTATTGCAAGCAAAGGTTTTGAGGAAGATATGGTGTTTTCTTTTGTGGTGTATTCTCTGATAGACTGTACTTATCCCAGTAAATAACCTCTGCTCCATGCTCAAACAAGAAGATCTACTTAAACTCAGCAGGCCACACACAAAAAGATATGAAAGTAGAAGAGGGAATTGTGGAGAATATTTCCAGTGTAAGAGGGAGAAGGAGAGGGATGACAGCAAGGAATGGGGTTAAAAATGACTAAAATTCAGTATATAAATACATGAAACCAATTAAAAAATTCAAAAAGAAAAATAATTGAAAATGATCACCGAGCTAGCTTGTAAATCAATTAATTGAAATATCTTATTGCATATATTGTCACATAATAAGGACATCATCCAGATCCTCCAAATGAAGCTCCACAATGCAGTGAAGAATAAAGTTCCCTATCTGAGCTTGAGAGTGGCTGTTCTGGCCTCCATGTGGTATAGATGGAATCCCACTGAAACTGACCATCAGCCCATGGAAAACAGATGATGCAGAGACCTGAAAGTTCAGTGCCTTGCCACACAGGTGGACGATCATCCCATACCTACCACCCCCTCCCAGGCTCAGGGACTTTTAGGGAAGAGGTTGGTGGAAAGAATGTAAGAGCCGGAGGAAGGGGTGGAATGTTAACTGGAAGTGTACTCTGACCACTATGCCAGCAAGCTATAGTCACACCGTGTTCCCATGCTCATCAAAGAGTTGACGGGGGAGTCAGTTACCCCTCCCACCCAATCAGTTGAACTTAGCTACATGTGGGGGGAGGGACAAAGGATATATAAGCCAAGAGCACCGAGGCACCTCTCTCACCATTTTGTGCTGCTGTCGGGGGGTCACAGGATCTGTATTTGAGTGTGGACTTTATGGTGCAGCCACAAATGTGGGGTGCCCACTCTTCTATAAATAAACCCCTGCTGCCCTATGCTCTGTTAAAAAATAATAATAAATATTTTTAAACTATTTTATTTATTTTTATTTTATGTTTATGAGTGTATTGCCTGCATGTATATGAGTGCATTTGTGTTGTGCAGTGCCATGGAGGTCAGAAGAGGGCTTCGGATTCCCCTGGAACTGGCATTAAGGGTGGTTTGTAGCTGCCATGTGGGTGCTGAGAATTGAACCTGGGTCCTCTGCAAGAGCAGTCAGTGCTCTTAACCACTGAGCCATCTCTCCAGCCCCATAAATAAAACATTTTTAAAAAACATTGCTGACATCTCTGGGTCAGGACTTCCTTGTGTTATGAAGGTGGTTAGACTTTGCTTTATCAAACTTTGTATTGTAAGGACACCTCTGCTTACCCCTAATCAGTGCCCTGTTCTCCTGCTAAATGGATATATTGTTTCCCAATAAAAACAAATTCATAGTTGTTAAAAAAAAAGAAGTTCCCTATCTTGAAGATTTTGCTTTCTCAGCCCCATTTTACTAAGTTGTCAGGCACCCATCTCTTCTTGCAAGAAAGATTTGTAATGTGACATAAATTCAAGATAATAAGTGAAAGTTTGGAATGCTGGCTGACTGCTAAGATTATAGTGTATTTATTTGCTCTTAAGCTTAGAGATATATTTGTGCCACCAGCTCCATCTACCCTCATCTTCTCAGCACACATGCACCTTGTTCTCTGTTTCTATGACAGCACATGCACATGGCTTTTGACCATGAGCTCCTAGTTAGTGTAAAAGGGCTAGCAACAGGAGATATGATAGAATAGTGTCCCCTGGAGATTTCTTTGCCCATGATGATTCATAATCTCCTATAAGAAAGGAAACAAGGGATTTTAATTATTTTAAGGTTCCTTTTCTAATTAACCCTTTTAAAGTCTTTGGTATCACCAGAGTTTTAGCTATGGATGATCCCAAATTCCCATTTTTTAAGATTCTGTTTGTTGCACATTCTTGCTGATTTGCTCCAATCACCTCCAGTATGAGAATGTAGCCATTTTGAATATTCAGAAATTGGCTGCCTATTTTGGAGGTTAAATCCACATCTTCAGTGTTGGTTTTCTATTTGCATTCTTAGATGTCATAAAAGCTTAAACCTGTTGATGACTACTCAGCAACAACTGAGAGAGTGTACCTAGGCAGGTGTGGGGAGCTAAGAAAAAAAGTGCCTTGCTTACAAAAGATGTTTTTAATTTTTATTATGACATTGTTAAATTTAATTATTACTCTCCAGGATCTCAGTCCCCCTTCTAGCCTTGGGCCCAGGCCTGCTCTTCCTCATTCTACCCCAGACTTCTGGACTACCGTCTTAGTCCAGACCTGCCAATCTGGATCCTCATCCCCCACATTCAGACCAGCTCAGTTCTCCAACTTAGTTTGATAGACACTCCACATGCTGTCCTCATGCCCACCTTACCCCTGGACTCCTGATCTGCCTGCCACAGTCATGCCTACTTCTCTAGTAGCTTCCTAACATAGACTAGCATAATCTTCTAGAGTAGTTCATTAGACCCTCCACAGTCTGCCCCACCTCCACCTTGCCCTTGGCCTCCAGATCTGCCTTCCTCTGTCCTGCCTATTACCCTGGTAAGTCAGATCCCACCCACTGTGCCTTGATTCCCCTGAAGTCTGAACAGCTCCACTCTGTCCCACTTCTAACCTTCTGCCAAGGCCTGTACCTGTGCCTGTTCTTTCTGCCCCAGATCTCTGGACTATTCTCTTAGTCCAGATCTGCCCATTGAATCCTGATCCCTTGCGCCCAGACTAGGTCAATTCTCCAGCTTTCTTTGTTAGACCCTCCATAGGCTGTCCCCACAACCATCTGGCCCTTGGTCTCCGTCCTGATCCACCTAACATAGACTTGATTGCTATCCAGACTAGCCTATATTATGCTGCAAGAATTTGAATCACACACCAACTAACTTTTCATACCCAAGCAAAAAACAACCAAGCTACATCAACAATATAAACAGAACAAAACTTCAACTAAACAAAGGCAGATTAGAATTACCTTTCAGACATACAACCAGCAAAAGACATCCATATGCCCAAGTGGCAATGCAAAAACACAAATAATATGAAAAACCAAGAGAACATAGTCCCAACAAAACTCCCTAGTATTACAGAAGTGTACTACAATGAAAATCACTCTGAGAAAACCTATAATGCAGAATTTAAAAGAACAATTATAAGCACAATCAAAGAACCTGAAGAACACATAAACAATTCAAATAACTCAGACAGGATGGTCAAAAACATGTGACAGAGGCTCAAGAAAATACAAATATGCAGCTGAATGAAATAACAAAAACAGTTTAGGACTTGAAACGTGAATTTACAAAAGAGATAAAATAGTGAAGAAAACCCAAACTAAAATGAAGATGGAATTGAAAACCTCAGTAAGTCAATTTGAAAAGACAGAATAAGCAGAATGAATGAAATGGAAACAGATCAAGACTGGATGTCAAAGTTGAAGAAGTGGGCTCCTTAAGAAAAGACTATAAAAAATTTAGAAACATACAAGAATGGATACACAGGAAATATGGGTCATGATGAAAAGACCAAACCTACACATCAAAGGAATACAGGAAGGAGAAGAATCTCAGGCCAACTGCATTATGAAAAACTGAAACAAAATTTCTCTAAATTAAGGACTTACCTATACAGATACAAGGAGCACATAGAACAACAGGACCAGAGCAGAAATTACCCAGGACATATGATAGTAAAAATACTAAATATACAGAACAAAGAGAGAAAACTGAAACCTGCTAGATAAAAACAACAAGTTACACATAAAGGGAAATCCATCAGAAGTACAGCTGACTTTTCAATGTAAACTATGAAAGCCAGAGGATCCTGGACCAAAGTATTCCCAATTCTTAATGACCATGGATGCCATCCCAGAATACTTTATCTAGCAAAACTATCTATCATAGTCAAAGGAAAATGGAACATTTTCCATGACAAAAATAGGCTGAAAGAATTCTTGTCCACCAGGCCAGCCCTAAAGATAATGCTTGAAGCAATACAAATGACCTAAGTTAGCAATGACTATACCCAAGATGTTACAGAAAGAAAACAAAGGAAGGTAAAATTACAGAAACATGAAATAGAACCAAAAGCACAAAAAAGTAAAATGACAATAACCAGTACACGTTTTTCAATAATAATTTTATCAGTGGCCTCAACTCCCTATTCAAAAGACACAGTCTAGTGGAATAAATTAAGAAACAAAATGCATTTTTTTGATGTCTTCAAGAAACTCATCTCACCTTTAAGGACAGGCACTACCTCAAAGTGAAAGGAGGAAAAAAATATACCAAGCAAATGGCACTAAGAAAAAAGC
>NW_008349076.1:258239-267877 GCF_000622305.1 Nannospalax galili | reverse complement strand
TAAAACAAAGATTAACCCCAACTGATTTCAATACCTCTCTATCTCCAACAGACAGGGCCAACTGGACAAAAAAATAAACTGAGAGATATTTGAACTAATGACATCTTACATCAAATTGAGCCAATAGACATCTATAGAGTATTCCATTCAAGCACCAAAGAATATACTTTCTATTTAGTAGTCCATGGAAGTTTCTGTAAACCTGACCACATACTGAGGCACAAAACAAACCTCAACAAATATAAAAAAAAATGGAAATAGTGTCATGCATTTTATCAGACTACAATGTAATAAAGCTTACCATGAACAGCAAAAAAAACCTCTAGAAAGTACACAAACTAATGGAGATTAAACAACATGTTCCTAAATGATGAATGGGTCAGAGGAGAGATTAAAAAAACATGTTTTCCTGGAACCCAATGAAAATGATAATAAAATACAACAAAACCTCTGGGACACTTTCAAAGCAGTAATACAAGGAAAGCTTTAGCTCTAAGTTCCTACATTAAAAATCAGAACAAAATACAAATAAATGACTTAACAGTGCTAGCCAAGATTCTGGAAAGGCAAGAACAAACCAAACACAAACTTAGTAGACAAGAAGAAATAACAAAATTCACAGCAAAAATCAACAAAAGAGAAATAAAGAAAATACAAAGAATAAATGAATCTAAGAGCTGCTTCTTTGAAAAGGGCAGACCCTTTGTCCTGTTAACCAAAAGAAAGAGATGGAAAATCCAAATGAGCAAAATCAGAGATGAAAGGGGTGACATTACAACAGACACAAAAATATCCAGAACATTATAGGGGAATACTCTAAAAACCTATACTGACTTTCTTAAAGAGAGAGGCTCTAGATAGGCTGATTAAACCCCAGTGGATGAAATTTTACTGAGGGACATCTCAGGACATTAACTATACATAACAAGACAATACAAATGACAGACTGTATGAGCTTGGGTGGGGGGCTATGGAAGGGTGCCAAAAGGGAAGGGGGAAGGGGTTATAAAGATGATTTTATGTATGAAATACACAAAAATCCAGTAAAAAGTTGTTAAAAAACCTATACTTAATTAAATTTGAAAATTTAAAAGAAATGGATGAATTTCTAAAATCATGCAAGTCATCAAAGTTAAACCAAAAAGAGATCAACAGCGAAAACACACCTTCAACAAATAAGGAAACTGAAACAGCAATACGAAACCTCCTGACTCAAAAAAGTCCAGGCCCAGACATATTCTCAGTAGAATTCTGCCATACATTCAAAGAAGATCTATGACCAATACCTCTTAAATTAATCAAAAAGATAGAAACTGAGGGAAAACTTCCAAACTCCTTTAATGAAGCAAGTATCACTTTAGTACCAGATAAAGACATAACAAATGACAACAACAACAAACTACAAGCCCATATCCTTAAAGAGCAGATGCAAAGATTCTGAACAAAATATTCATAAACTGCATACAGATACATATCAAAATATTATCCACCATAATCAAGTCAGCTTTATTCCAGAGATCCAAAGAGGTTCAATATGATGTAGTCAATAAATGAAATAAGTCATATAAATGGACATAAAGACAGAAATCACATGGTCATCAAAATAGATGCAGAAAAGACCTTTGACAAACTCCAACATGCATTCATGTTAAAAATCCTGGAAGGAACTGGACTGGAGGGAACATACCTCAACATAATTAAAACTATTTGTTTCAAATCCACAGCCAGTATCATTCCAAATGGAGAAAAACTAGAAGTATTCCCATTAAAATCAGGTACCAAACAAGGCTGTTCGTTATTTCCACTCCTTTTCAATAAAGTGCTTGATACTCTTTCTAGAGCAGTAAGACAAGAGAAGGAAATTAAAGAAATATTCATTGGATAAGAAGAGGTCAAATTATCACTATTTGCAGATGCTATTAGACAGACGAGATCCCAAAAAATCTACCAGAAAACTGTTAGAAATTATCAATACTTTCAGCAAAGTGGCAGATTACAAAATCAACTTATAAAAATCTGTAGCCTTTCTATATGCTAATAACAATTAATCAGAGAAAGAGCACATGGAAATCTTCCCATTCACAATATGCTCAATGAAATATCTAGTAACAAACTTAGCCAAATATTTTAAAGAGCTCTACAATGAAAATTTTTAATTTTTAAAGAAAGAGTTAAAGGAAAACCCCAGGAGATTAAATGACCTCCTGTGCTCATGGGTTGGTAGAATTAATATTGTGAAAATGACAATCCTACCAAAGTGATCTATAGATTCAATGTAATGTCAATCAAAACCCCCATGATTTTCTTCATGGAGCTAGAAAAAAAAATCATTCCAAATTTCAAATGGAATAACTAAAGACCCCAGATAGCTAAAAGTAATCTTGGAGAAAAAGAGTAATTCTGGGGCGATCACCATACCAGATCTCAACCTATATTAGAAAGCCATAGTCATAAAAACAGCATGGTAATGGCATAAAAATAGACACATAGATCAATGGAACATAATAGCAGACCCAAACATAAGTGCACACAATTTCAGCCACCTAATATTTGACAAAGGTGTAAAGGATACACAATGGAGGAAAGACAGCATTTTCACCAAATGGAGCTGGAAAAATTGAATCTACCTGTAGAATAAAATTAGACCCTTATTGTTCACCCTTCATAATCGTCAACTCCAAATTGATCAAAGACCTACAACATATAGGTGTAGGAAAGGGCATTCTAAATGGGACATCAGCAGCTCAGGCATTAAGGTCAATAATCAACAGATGGGAGCACATTAAATGAAAAGCTTCTGTACAGCAAAAGAAACAGGCAAGGATGTGAAGAGGAAACCCACTGAGTGGGAGAAAATCTTCACCTGCTGCATATCTGATAGAGGATTAATATCCAGAATATACAAAGAACTCAAAAACATAGAAAAAAACATGACCCAATAAAAAGATAGGCTAAGGACCTGAACACAGAGTTCTCAAACGAAGAAATAAAAATGGCTAAGACATACCTTAAGAAGTGTTCAATATCCTTAGTACTTAGAGAAATGCAATTAAAAAAACATTTTAAGATTCCATCATACCCTATCAAGCTGGCTAACATCAAGGGAACAAAAGACACCAAGTGCTGGCAAGGATGTGAAGAAAAGGAATGCACATTCACTGCTGGTGGGATGGCAAACTTGTGTAATCACTGAGGAAAGAAGTGTGGCAAACTCTCCAAAACCTAGAAATGAATCTACCATATGGTCTGGTTATACCACTCCTTGGCATATACCCAAAGGGCTCATCCTACTGTAGATATACCTGTATACCCATGTTTGTTGCTGCTCTTTTCACAATAGTCAAGAAATGGAAGCAATCTAAATGTCCCTTAGCTAACGAAGGGATAATGACAACGAGGTACTGATTTTGGAAAAAAATTCTTACTGCCCCATGAGTGAGATTTCAGCCTGAATCCCTTCAGCACTTCAGTTTCAATTTTTCAAGCTGAAGAGTAGAAGGATTCTGAAAGTGTTACTTCATCTGAGAATCCACTTTTTAAAAAGTGAATACTTCTGGTCATGCTGGCAGTGCAAACTGGTCAGTGATTCTTCCTGCAAGTCATCATTAAAAAACTGAAATCAGCATTATACCAAACCAACTGCTTATAATGTTTGAGCAACGTTATAAACAAAACTGGCTTGAGCAAGAAGAGGGGATGCCTCTGAGACACCTGGGATGAGTGAAGGTTAAAGTTGCACATTTTTGTTTTGTTTTTTTATTATGCCCGAGGGTCCTTTAGTTCAAGGTAACAGTAATAAAGACCATAGTTAAATGGGCAATGTTATGGGGTAATCATGGAGGCTACAGAGCCACATAACCAAGCCATTTTGTATTCCTTATAAATTACATCTGCACTGAGGAGTCCGGCCACCCACTCATTTGTCACCTCTGTACCACAACCTCACAATTTCACCTCTTATTTGCTGGTTTGCAGAAATCCATATGGGTCTTGCAAATACATTTCCTGTTGCCTTTTAACAGTGAACATTGTCAATGTAGGGTGTAGGGTGCTGCAGAGATACTGAAGGAAAGAGGTTTTTACCTTAGTTCTAAGGCTCTGCTCTCTGAGCAGATTTTATTGCTTTATGTTTGTGGAACTTACTCTGCAGCATCTATGACTTCTCTGGCACTCAGCTCTCAAAAGGTACAACAGCCAGCATTTACCTAAGCATCCCTCTTAGGCGGTTTAAACAGTGTTCCCCCTTGTTCCACAAAGAGGATTTCCAGCATGTTCACTCCATAGCACCATAGTGATTGCTTTGCCATCCAATGAGATACAATCATGTCTTCCTCAGCAAGGATATGGAAACAACCTAAGAATTCTACTATTAAATATGTTATTGAAGAAAATGGATTATTTCCCAATTCCTTAATGCCTTCACTTACTGTGATGCTTCAATATCTCACATTACTGCCCAGATTTAGCTATCATAACTTCCTAGAAGAGCCCTTGAACAATTTTTGCAATGTAAGTGATTTTTGGCAAAAGACTCCTAAAATAATTTTAACAAGATTTATTATGTTTCTTTTAACTTTCATGATAAGAAGCTTTAGAGTGAGAATTCAAAGCAGACAATTCTAATCCTTTAGAAGGTGGCTGATGCAATTTAAGACCAATCAGACTCACATTTCCAAAAGACGAGGGACAAAGTCCTCCAAGGTCAAAATCCCAGGGTGATTATTTTTGTAAGACCCTCAGTTTCTGCTGTCACTTGGCTAGGAGGCAGATTCCTTTTCACACAGGCTTTTAGATGGACTGGAATTGAATCTAGCTTCATTATGTAATAACTATGAGAACTTTGGAAAAAATAAAACATGGAACTATTTTTCGTCTCTGAGTTTTCTTCTGCCCAATGGGGATAATAATATTAATTCCTACACTAAGCTGATGAATGAATAAAGTGTGTTTTATGTGAAATGTCTGAATTTACTCACCATATAGAAAACAATTTAACATATGAAGTCTGTAATTATTAAATGTCCATTATTCCTGTCTCACTAGCTGCAACATTCTTATTTTTATTATTCAGTTATTCTACATATTAATATGCATGGTGTTACATTCCTTCTGTCAACAGTTCATCAGTTATTCATTGTTTGGTTTTGGGGAACATAAACTATCAGAGACTATGCTATAGGTTGAGGAAAATGTATACTAACTATCAGGAGACGTGTTCCCTAAAGAAGAGTCCACTGTGGATAGCTTTTTCAGCAAAAGCAGAGAGAACACAAGGGAAAGGTATTCAGACATACAAAAGTGTTTCAGACATATCGACACAGTATAATAAGCTAATATTGATGCTTTATTATTAAGTGGTGTTCATAGGTTCATCAATGCTGATCCTGAGCTACATGAAGTTACTCAAATGGATTTCAACAAGCACATGTTATTGTATCTACCATTTAAGTATCATAGAAGATTATATTACGGCCTTAAAATTTCCCTGTAATTTGCTTTTCAGCCCTCCCTTTCTCCCCCAAGCCCTCTAATCATTACCATTTTAATCTCTGTACTTTGGCCTTTTACAGAGTGTTACAATTTATATCATACCTCATGAAAACTTTCTAGGTTGACTGATCCCTTAGCAATACACATCTGAAGCTCCTCCATATTTATTTGTGGTTTGACACTTTTTTTTTGGTTAATGGCTAATGTTCAACTGTATGGGTGCTCTGTAGTTTGCCTACTCACCTATGGAAAGGCATCTTAGTTGCATCTAGAATTTGCACTTTTAATAAAAGTACTATAAACATGTATTGACAGTTTTTTTATATTTTAAAGTTGAGTTTTTTATTATTAATATTTTTGCAAGCATACAATGTGTTTTGATAAAATCCACCCCCATTCTCTCTCCTCCAATACTTCCCCTATTCCTCCCACTACTCATTCCTTATACCTTCATCTGCTTCTTAAAAGGCCAGATTTGGTGGCACACACTTTTAGTCCCAAGGCCAGCCTGGTTTACGTACAAAGTGAGTTCCAGGCCAGCTGGGGCTACAGGGAGAGCCTGTCTCAAAAAGACAGAAAAAACAAACAAAAAATCCCCCAAAACATAATTCAATATACTCACTGTGCTTCCTGTACTGGCATGGACGTGGAATTATCTACTAGGAAGAGGCAGTCTCTCAGGACCCAAATCCCTGAAGAAAACTGACTCTCCTTCCTCTTGAAATCCCAACTCTTTGAGGAGCTTCTACCAATTCATAAGCAGGTTTTTATAGTCTCATAGACTCTAATTCATTAGGATAAATACACTGTTAGGTCATTTTAGACTGTGTTTGTGTTTCTAAGAATCTGTCTAATGGTTTTCCAAAGTAAGTCTTTCATTTTTCACTCCCACTAGCAATGCCTGAGATTTTATTTAGCTACACATGCACATCAGCATTTTGTCTTGGCAGTTTTGTTTAGATTTGAGCCATTCTAAGAAGTGTGCAGTAGTAGGTGATTCTTTGAATTCGAAGGTTTCTATTAGCAAATGTAGTTGAATATTTACAAACGGTCATTTCCGTTTATGTATTTTCTCTGATGAGATGTCTGGATTTGTTTTCCCTTTTGTTCTTTTTTTACTCCTTTTACTTACTTTTCAAAATGGAATTTCACTGTGTTGTCCAACCTAGTCTCAGACTTGGGGATTCAGGTGATTCTCCCACCTTAGCCTCCTCTTAGCTGAGACCTGGGGCACATGTAGCCATGCTGTGTTTATTCATTTTCCTGTCAAATAATCTGCTTAATTCAAATAAAAACACTCTCACAACAGTGAAAGTTAGTGATGGGCTAAGGTGTGCTTCTGTGTGTATTGCCATTTTCTGACTGTGCTCAGAACCTGGTCCTTATTCACAAGAGTGTCAGGACTGAGGAGCCTAAGGACACAGAAACACACAGAACAAAGGAAAGCTGCCTTGGTAGAGGAGTGAGCAGTGTGTCTGCAGAGGGGGGAGAGGGGCTCCCAATGAGGGGTGAAGGTATGTGCGCAGAGATTTGGTGAGAGAGGCTCCCTTAGCACTGAGATATAAGCCTACTGAAGACTGGTGAGAGGCCATTCCTATGAGGGCTGGGCCAACAGTCCCAGGTTGGCTTGCTTGCCACAGCTCATATTAGAAGGGTACATGGGGACCTATAACGTTAACAGTCAAGGGTATACAGATTTCCTAGCCATATTGTCAGTGTTTTCTCAGGATGGTTTCTTGGCAAGGTCTCTTGGTCTGGAGAGTCACTAGAGTCCAAAGGATTTTCCCTTATACTCAATTCTTTAATCTTCCTTCTTGAAATTCATTTCTCTTGGGCTCATCAGTTGAAGTTTTCCCTCTACAAGTTGAGATACTGCACTGAGGGATCCTATCAATTCTCTGTACAACAGATAAACGCCAGGGGCCTTTGTGCTTTTGAGGCATTTCCAGGTAATTAAAGAATCCACTTGAAGGAGCGACCAAGAAGGTCAAAAATCCTTCAGGCACACTGTAATGCTAGTGGCTTATTCCAGCAATCCACTCATCCAGTGCTTTATATTTTGACTCTATCAACACTGAGCACTGCACTGATAGGTGCAAAGGAGAAGGGAGTGTCAGCTGTGAGAGGAAGGGTTCTCTCATCATCTGAAAATACTTGGCTTTGGGAAATTATGTGGTGCTGTATCTGGGAAAAGGCACCAGGTAAAGAGTCCTCCATTTGCTGCCAGCTGCTGAGTGTGTGCCAAGAGCAGTATGGGCTGCAGAAGTGAGCAATGGGCCCCAGCAGAGGTCCCCTCCTCCTTTATTATCAAGGTCTCCAGTCAGAAGTTGGATTTCTAGGATGAAACATGGTAGAACAAGAGTCATCTCACCGAGTGAACTGTTCTACTTGCCTGGTAACACACTCTCACAGTCATATTCAGAGATTGAAAAACAAATCTAGAGCTTGCAGAAAACAATTCTCCCTGGATTCCACAGGCAGGAAGACTGCATTATACCGCTGTACTAAGGTTCCCTAGGCCGTTACCTGGCTTTATAAGTCATCAGGGGTTGTTTGATAAGGAGCCATGTGTTTCCCTGGTATTAACCAACACACAGTTTTCAGGGAAATCCATCAATTCACACCAAAATCTCAGTCACAGTTGTGTCTCCTCACTCCCTGTTTCTCCATTAAGGGTCACTTGGCCCCTATGATGGTGGCACCATGGCAGTTTCCTCTGATTAACTTCTGAGAGATATCGTACTCAGAGCTTGTCCCACTTGAGGACAGTGTACTTTGAGTGGTCGTCACTGTTAGAGCCCTGAATCCCACAGAAGGCCTGACTCCACGTTTTTCCTAATGCATAGCACTCAGTTCCAGCATTAGTAGTCATCTCAGTGCTTTGCCCTCTGAGAGAGACAGGCAGATGAACGCAGCTTTGAGGCGAAAGCTGCTGAGAACCTATATGTGAACCAACATGTCTCATCAGGGACCATATATGCCAGGATCCAGGAGGTCATTCAAGATGCTCTCTGGAGCTCAAGGTGGCTCAAGGGGCTCCATGAAGAGCCCCCACAAAAATATCTTTCTGCTTCCTCATACCTTGGTGTTGAGGTTGGCAACGTGAAATCCTTTGTCAGGTCACCATCATCCTTAGAAACTGTCCTTTATGAAGAGGCATGGAATGGATGACCCACCCATGAGCCTGATTTTGGTATGTCCCCAAAAGGCCTACACCCAATAAAAGACCTTTGAGTTTCTGGTGCATTGGTGAATGACTTCAGCTTTGGATGCTTTAGTTATGCGAATCCTGAGACAGCAATTGTTTCTGCTTCTGCTGAGGAAGGGACAGCAGAGCAGCACTGGGATGAGAATGTTGCTCCATTAGGGGCCCCACTGGCTTTGAGGGCCTTATTAAGAGGTATGCAAAGAGAGGAAATAGTTTCCATTACTAACATGTGGGTTTGTTCCTCAGGGTAAAATGAAAACAATGTCTTTCTTTCCATCTCTGTGTGGAGTCAGGACCTACTGAATAAGATTGAAAAGGATTTCATTTTGGCACTCAAAACAGGGGCCAAGACTTGAGGTGACAAAATATGTTTGCAACTGCAGCAGCACTCAGGGGCTTGACTAACTGCTCTTGAGTTCTAAACCTCTAAATGACAAGCAAGTCCAGGGGCCAGGATTAGTCAGTAAGCCAAACACCAGGACATGGCATATCACCATCCAGAGGTCCTGCAGTAGATTCAGACAGAAGCCAGATTATGATGCTCACCAGGCCCATACACAGAAAAGGACATGACAGGAACTGTTTGTCTATACACTGGGGTGGCCCAAGGACAAAAGGAAGAGGAGATCCATTATTTCCATTAAATACTAGAGCAAATAACCCAAATGGGAACCTCCCAGTTCCAAAAGAGGTCTGGAAACCATCATTTCCACATCCAAATCCTTGAATCCCCCTTTATTCTCTGACTCTGACCCTAGTCTCAAGAGCAGAGCTGCCTTGCGGTATAGTGGGATGCTCTGTCTGGGATGATGCCACTTTTGCAAACTGGACAATCTTTATTTTTTAATATTTTATTATTATTTTATATGTATGTGTGTATTGCCTGCATGTAGGTAAGTGCACCCGTGTTGTGCAATGCCCGGGGAGGACAGAAGAGTCT
>NW_008349076.1:247767-254643 GCF_000622305.1 Nannospalax galili | reverse complement strand
AGTGCTGGGATTAAAGTTGTGTGCCACCATGCCCTGCCAGAGACAGTTTTAATTTCAAGGAAGTAACACTGCTAACTTTTCTTCAACATATTATGCTTTCAATGTTTTGTATTCACTGCAGTGCTAAAGGTTATTCAAATGTTCTTCTGTGGTTTTTAAAAAAGTTTTATAGATGTGGATTTAACAAACAGGTTAGAGATCCATTCTCAGTAAACTTGTGAAGTGGATGACATCTGGCCTAAATTTATTGTTTATATTTGTTTGCAAACAGTTTATTTCTACACATACATTGGGTGAGAAGTTAAATTTTCCTCCACTGAACTTCAGAATCAGTTTGTTCGCATTCACAAATAAGTTGCTAGCACTTTGACTGACATTAAATTCAGCCGATTAATCACATTGGAAAGAACTGCTGTGTTAATTAAGTTAAATCTTATACAGTAGCAAGAAGCATTTCTTTAATTTAGGGATGATTTCTTTTTTGAGTTCTGATTTTCCCCATGTAGATTTTGTGCTTATTTTGTTCAATTTATATATATATTTGTAGTATCTGATGCTAATGTATATGATGCTAATTCCTAGATTTCAAATTCTCTTAATTGCATGCAGGTAGAAAAGCAATTATGCATAATAACCTAGTAGTGTACAACATTGATACAATTCAAATTAGCTCCAAGATGCTTCTTTATTTTTATTTTAATTTTTCTATGATTACTATTTCATCTATGCAAAGGGAAATCATAGATTTTTCCTTTCCAACCTATATATTTTTCATTTATTTTTCTTCCCTGATTTAATTAATTAGGAATTTCAATGTGATGGATAGAGTTGAAGAAGAATACTTTCTGTCCTGGCTTTGCATGTGTTTCAGCACATTTTGTGCTACTCTAACAGAGTATCTTCTACTGGGTAACTTATAAAAATAGAAATTTATTTCTTATTGTTCTGAAGGCTCTAAGATGCAAGATTAAGGTACCAATGGCTGTGTTGTTTGCAGCAGCCCAGCCTGAGATCCTTCAAGATGGTAACTTGAATACCATATCCTCTAGGAGGAACATCATGTCAGAACAAACAGCAAGAAAGGCTGAACTCACCATTTTATAACAAAACCAGCTCTACCCATGACAGTCCCGCTCT
Organism: Nannospalax galili; assembly: GCF_000622305.1. NCBI lineage: Eukaryota > Metazoa > Chordata > Mammalia > Rodentia > Spalacidae > Nannospalax > Nannospalax galili. The sequence goes on along the minus strand of NW_008349076.1, from coordinate 253,506 downwards.
TATGGCCTAATTACATCTTCATGTTATTATACTAACAAACAAATTTTAATATGTTTTGAAGCTACAGACATTCAAATCATACCATCCTCTTAGGAGAGAAGAATTCTCTCACCATTAAATATTACATCAACTTTAGGTTTCTTTGCAAAATTCCTTCAACAAATATTTCCCTTCCTTTCAAAGCTTACATGAAACACTTCACAATTGAAGCATAATAGTGTATTATTTATTATTTTTATTTTATGTGTATGAGTACATTGTCTGCATGTATGCAAGTGTACTCGAGTCACACAATGTCCATGGAGGTCAGAAGAAAGTGTCGGATCCCCTGAAACTGAACGTACAGGCAGTTGTTAGCTGCTATGTAGGTGCGGGGATTCAAACCTGGTCTACTTCAAGACTAGCCAGTGCTCTTAACCAACGAGAAATCTCTCGAGCCCCAGTGTGTTTATCTTCAAGCACTGATGTTATCATACATATTTTCTTCCTTATCATACTAATGTGATGAATTATAGCAAATGATCTACAAATGCTATTATACCAGAATTGTGTATCTGGGACATACTGTTCTTGGTCATATTTAAGGTTTTATAAATGATTGAATTCAATTTCCTAGTATGAGGATTTTAGCATTTTAATCTTGGTGCATTTTGTTAGTCAGATCTTTGTTACTGTGATCTGAAGTTATCATTTTAGAAAAGCAAAAAGTTTTGACACACAATTTGAAAGGTTCCAGTACATGATTGTTTTGGTTGATGTCAAGACAATACATCATGTTAGAACGTGCTATGGCATATCTGCTTACCTCATGACCAGGCAGCAAAAGACAGCAAGGAAGAGGCCAGGGTCCCACATCTTTAGGGCACATTCTGAATACTCTACCCTCCTCCATGATGGTCCCCACATCTATTTCTCGTTAGTGCCACCCTGGTGACCACGTCCTGAATACTTAGGCCATAAAGGCCCATTCATTTTAAAATGCCATTATTAACTCAATTTAATAATAACACATTCTACTTTTACTTGTGTATAATTTGGTATTTGTGTTTTAGGTATTTCATTTTGTGTAAATTAATACATTATTGAACCTTATTCATAATGGCCTTTTATTGTCTTTTTAATATCCATGCTGAAAATAATCAGGACTTTCTCACTAATTTACAATGTTGGTAGATATGTATTTCTTTTTTTCTTTTCTTTTTTATTGACCTTTTAAAATTTCATACAATATTTCCCACTCACATCCAGACCCCCTCCCCCACTCATGCCCCCCCCACCCCTATGCACTCTGCCATGCATGCTGAGTCCTATACATTCAGGTGTTTGTACCCAAATGTCCTTCAGTGTAAATGCGTCCACTGGAGTCTAGTCAGCCCATCCAGTGTTCGTATGTAGGTCATACTCTCCCTCACCCAGCAGCAACCAGTCTCAAATAGTTCTCAATCTAGTGCTGACCCACCATCTATTTCTCACCTCCCCTGTGGGCCCTTTTTTAATCGAGCTGACATGAGTCCCACATTGGACATGACCACTGCTGCAGGTGCAAATGAACAGGCCTCTACTGGCCTGGCAGCCTCCACCTCATACATTCATGAACCAGCCCTGGCTCTTACAATTGTTTCTCTTCCTCTTCCACAATGGTCTCTGAGCCATGGCTTGGTGAGGTTCCATACAGGAGCCCCATCCTATGCTCTACAGTCTCTTCTCCAAAATGGCCAGTTGAGACCTTCCAAGTATACATTCTGATGTGATGTACATGGAAGTCTCACTGGTGAGAGCTGAGGGGTGCATTAGCCCTTTCTCTACTGCTTATTCTGCTATGTTCCATGAGCCTTGGTTGTAGAGATTCAACTGCAGATGTGTCACCTAGTACTGGGCATCTCCCAGGTATGTGTTCTATATGTCTGACCAGATGTGCAACTCTGTGATAGCCTCCATCCGTCGCAAAAAGAAGCTTCTTTGATGAGTGCTATATGGCATGTTTGTCACTCTAAGGGAGGTTTCTTCTATCTGGCACTGCGTTCCCTACCAAGCAGCTTGTAGGTATACATATGCATTAATGTTCAGACACTCCATGTGCATTACTCACAGGGTTTCTAGGACATCACTTTTCCCTCTAGGTTCCCTAGCCCCCCGAGATTCACTCATCTCGACTCTTTTTGATCCCTGGGGCTCCCTCGTCCTTCCCTTCCAAGTCACAGTGTCCCCACTATTCCCATCCTCTGCCCCCAATACCCCCTGACTCCCGCCATCTTTCCATTCCTGATTTCTTTGCTCTCTCACAAAATGGTCCCTGGCATGTCCCTCCCTCCTCTCCTCCCTGATGATTACTCACAATTTTTCCACCTCCCTCAGGTAACATCTGTTCCTTACTACCCCCCTTTCAGGTTGTTTCTTGTCCTTTACCTCCATGTGTCCTTTCCCTTTCCCTGGCTCCTGGTGTCACATAAGAATTTATATACTCACAAGTAAGGGATTGGTGCTACAGCCCACAAATGAAGGAGAACAAACATCGCTTGATTTTCTGCATTTGTGTTACTTCACTTAGTATAACACTCTCTAGCTCCATCCATTTACCTGCAAATCTCATAGTTTCATCTTCTCTTACTGCTGAGTAGAATCCATTGAGTAGATGTACCACATTTTCATTAAGCATTTGTCAGTTGAGGGACACTTAGGTTGTTTCCATTTCTTAGCTATTGTGAAGAGAGCAGCAATGAACATGGATGCACAGGTATCTCTACAGTACGATGAGTCTTTGGACTATATGCCAAGGAGTGGTATCACTGGATCTCAATATGTTCCTTATAGTCATTTTAAATTTCTTATCTGATGTTTCCAAATCCTATTTCATAGCTGAATCCAGTTCCAAACTCTGTTTTGCATCCTCAGAATATGTTTGTTCTTTTATTCCAGGAGGTCTTATAATTTTGGTTTATTTCAAGTCAGATGCAATATTTCTAGAAATAGGAATTGAACTAATTAGATTTTGAGTGTTTGGTTTATGTTAATATAACAAAAAGGTGAATTGTGTTTAAGGCTTGTCTAGAAGGAACCAGAAGCTTTGGTCTTCCTAAAGCTTCCTTCTCTGATCTTTGAATTTTTCTAAGACTCTGAATTACTCTCTTTCAATTGTCATCAAGTGTTGTTATAGTGAACTCTGTCTAGTTTATTAGAGGTTGGAACTGGAAACATAATATTAAATATCAGGTTCCTGTTTTGTGAATGTGGTACTGTGTCCCTAGATTGTGACTTTCTTATATTTGCAATGTTTCTTAGACATAATTCCCTCCTCTTAGGTGAGTCAGGAAATCTAGTTGGTCACTCACTTTTCTAATGTGGTTACTTTTCCTTGGTGTTTCCTAACATTCTGGGAATTACTGGCCTTGAGGGAGGTCTCTTTTCATGATTAATTCTCTGGATCTACTAAAATGGTTGTTTTCTTCTCCCTCTGTTTCAACATAAGAAAAGCTTTCTCTTATTTTTATTACCAGAACCTACTGACTTTCCTGAATGTCAGCTACATGGGAGTGTGGGTCAGCCCATTAGAAGTAGATCCTATATTAGAAGCTTTTGATTTTCAAATTAGTTCATCCTCAGCCACTAGTAATTAGCCAGTGGCCATGTAAATGTACCTGCCAGTGATGGTAAGCTAGTCAGCTAATCTCAGCTCCAATTCTCTGTATGCACTTTTCTCGGTAGATATTAGAGTAATGTTTGTTCTGTGATCTCAGTTCTCTGGTCAAGTTAGAGTTGGTTTTGAGTAACTGTATTCTTTACTTTCCTGTTATTGAAATAATACACAATAACTAAAGAACTTACAGAAAGAAAGTTTATTGGCTTGCAATTTCAGAGCAGTTAGAGTCCATCATGGTGTGGAGGCACGCACTCACATCTTCAAGCAGGCACAGGAAGCAGAGATAAAAACTGGAAATTGGGCAAGACTAAGAACTCTCACTATCTGCCATTAGTGAACCTCTGCAAACAGCACCACCACCTGGGGTCTAGTTCTCAAATACTTAATAGAGCCTATGGGGGACAATTCTCATTCAAACTACCACATTCTGTTCCCTCATCATCATAGACTAATGACAATACTATAAAGCAAAATGCATTTTGTCCAACTTCAACTTCACAGTTTTTTACAAACTCAATACTATTCAAAATTCCATGTCCAAAGTGTCTTCTGAGACTCAAGGCAATCTCTTAACTGTAACTCATGAAAAATCAAGAAACAAATTATAAACTTCCAATATACAATGGCATAGAGTACACATTGCCTCCCCAAAAGGAGGAACAGGGGCATAGTGAGGAAATACCAGACCAAAATAAGACTGAAAATCAGCAAGGCAAACACCAAGTCCTATAGCTCCATGTCTGATATCTGGGACTTCAGTTACAAAGGACTTAGATGGATCTGTTTTCAGTGTTGCTGCATGCAACATACATCTCTCTCTTGGGCTGGTACCATTCCCTGTATGCAGCTCTCCTTGGCAGATGTCTCACAACACTGGTATCTCCAGTATCTTAGGGTCTCCATTGCCAATCAAACTTTACCTTCACAGCTTCATGAAGTGACCTCTCAGGGCCTCTTGGCCTTTGATGGCCTTCTTGACTCAGGGACTCTCCTGCTACATGCTGCCTGTTCTCAGCAGGTCTCTGAAATCATGGATGAAGAATTAATGACTCCTTTCATCTTTCATACCTCTAAAACCGACATCATGTGAACAATACTGCCAAGTTAAGCTGCCAGCTTGGGATGTACCTTGGCCCCTTTCTTCCACATTATCATCACCTTTTGTATGTTGTGGTTTTCTAGGAGCAGAAAAGACTTTAGGCTTTCTCCTTCCAGAAATTGGAAGCTTAGCTGCATGGAATCTTCTCCTGAGGGTATTTATGTTCAGTCAAGTGCAAATCTGGAGGCCTCTCTTTATTGGCTCTAATCTTAACAATGGGAGCTCTTTTGCAGAACATATCCTGACTGCTACATTAATCTTCCTACTATTCTTCTTCTCTTCATACTGTATATTTTATATTTCTTTCTACCTCATTTGTTCTTTTGAATTGCAGATCAGCATAAGATTCACCATTAATAAGCATGCCACATATTCAACATTAGGCTGTTTTAAATTTCCTCTACCAAAGATATTATTCCATAACTTTTAAATTTAGCCTCAGGCAAGTTCTTAGGCTGCTCACAGATGACAGCCAGATTCCTTGCCAAAATATCCCAATTGATCAGCTGGAAAGATGGCGCAGTGGTTAAGAGCACTGACTGCTCTTGCAGAGGACCAGGGTTCAATTCCCAGCACCCACATGGTGGCTAGCTACCACCCATAACTCCAGTTTTGGGGGAATCCGACTCCTTTTTCTGACCTCCACAGGCATTTCACGACATGGGTACACTTACACACTTGCAGGCAATACACTCATACACATATAATAAATAAATAAATAAATAAATATTTTAAAATATCCCAATTTTTGTTTACATCCTTGCTTCCATCTCCCTCTCGCTAAGGGGCTCAGATGCCCTCCTCTGACCTCCACAGGCACTGTATGACACAAGTGCACTTACATACATGCAGGCAATAATAAATAAATAAATAAATAAATAAATAAATAAATAAATAAATATTTCAAAATATCCCAATTTTTGTTTACATCCTTGCTTCCATCTCCCTCTCAAACATCTTGATCCATGTCTCTACTAGAATGAGGCCTAATTATAACATTCAA
>NW_008349076.1:242527-242928 GCF_000622305.1 Nannospalax galili | reverse complement strand
AGATCTCATAGCAGGGAGTAACATACCCCCATTAGCTGGATGCCAGATACTGGTACACTACAGACTTATTGTGATGAAGAACTGATGTTGGCAGATGTTTTGGCTTTTGTGAAATGAAGCGTTTCACAGCTGTTATATGCAGAATTAAAATTGTGGAAGTACTTGTCTCATTTCCCATGGGTTCTCAATGCTTTAGCGAACATATTAGTTTTAGTTAACTTAAACCTTTATAGAAGAGATGTAAAAAGATATGAGTAAATTTTAACTATAGGATGGTCATCAAGCATGTATTTGGAATACACCATGTATCTTTTGTGGTATATATTTTTTGGCCTCTAAGTTTAGATGAAGCCATCTTCAAAATACCACATTGAACATGCCACATATATTAATTCTGCATA
>NW_008349076.1:202545-240645 GCF_000622305.1 Nannospalax galili | reverse complement strand
AGATCTCATAGCAGGGAGTAACATACCCCCATTAGCTGGATGCCAGATACTGGTACACTACAGACTTATTGTGATGAAGAACTGATGTTGGCAGATGTTTTGGCTTTTGTGAAATGAAGCGTTTCACAACTGTTATATGCAGAATTAAAATTGTGGAAGTACTTGTCTCATTTCCCATGGGTTCTCAATGCTTTAGCGAACATATTAGTTTTAGTTAACTTAAATCTTTATAGAAGAGATGTAAAAAGATATGAGCAAATTTTAACTATAGGATGGTCATCAAGCATGTATTTGGAATACACCGTGTATCTTTTGTGGTATATATTTTTTGGCCTCCAAGTTTAGATGAAACCATCTTCAAAATACCACATTGAACATGCCACATATATTAACAGTGTAATAATAGAGATAGATATCTCCTAACTTGTAAGACCATTCTAGTAGCAATGACCTTCCCAGAAAGCATTTTGGGGGAGGTTTTACTACTGACAGTAAGCAGTTATCTACAAAAGAAAATCTGTGAGAAGATTAAAGTATAGTTTTTGAAGATAAAGCCTTATCATGCAACAGACCTAAAATTTTTTGGATCTGATGAAAATAAACTATGTAGGATATTTGTGTATTAGCATAAATGTCCATAAACATCAAGTTTGAGGAGAAAATTAAAGAACTTCAACAGGTTAATATTATATACAACTTGTACTTACTCCAGGTACAGTTGAAGAAAAAAGAGAAAAGCAAAAATATGAAGATGTTATGTATGCTACCAGAAGAAAACAATAATCATCAACCTTACCCACCTGTGAATCCTGTGAACTACAAGTGTCCTAGCAACACTAGCAATACATGCCTGCAGAGGGAACAGTGGCACCAATACCACGAAAATAGCTAACCACTCTCTAATTAGATTTAAGTCTGCTTCATAGGATGGAGTCCAAATCTGGCATTGATATTAGGCTTAGGAACCTGAGGCTAAACAGGTCACACAGCATAGATGAGAGCCTAATACTAGTTTTTTACGAAATAATTATGGTAGTAAACTATCTCCAAATGACTTATTGTTATACTCATAGATTAACACATCTCTCAACTCTCACTAGAGAAGCTTCCTTATGCATCAGATGGTGATTAACACAGAAACTTCAAAATGTTCATTGTGAAGAGAATAAGAAGCCCCAGAATGCTTATCCCTGAATATGACACTATATCAAACATCTGCCTTCCAAAGGTCAGGGATCATTGTGGAAGAGGAGGTGGAAAGACTGTAAGAGCCAGAGATGGTAACTGACCACAAGGAAATAGAGTTTTCAGAATGCTGGTCAGTTAGTCATATGACCTCACAGCAATGGTGAATATCAGCATGCACAAGGCTCATACATGCTCCAAACAGACAAAAACCCAGCATAGACAACTGATGAACTATTACAACTGATGGCTATTGGAAGGGGGAGAATCGGTCTCTTTCCAGGATTGGATTCGTGGTAGGTTAACCAAGCTCCAGTGGATGGACACACATTGAAGGATATTTCAATACATAAATTAGACTTTATAGACATACATATATGTATATATATGCATATATATAATAGAGAACATTAAATTCAGTGGGGGCAGAAAGGGGAGGTGTGGCTAGCTGAGGGGATCTAAATACCATCATTAATATTATATGAATAGTGCAAAAATTAAATTAAAAAGGTAACTCAATTAAAAAGTCTTGAATGACATTTTCGACAGCTTGTTATATTAATATGTTTTAAGATAAAAGAAGGAATTTTAGATTTCTCTTCATAAACTTTAATTTTATGAAAAAACTAAGAGGAAATTAAGGACATTTAATGAAAATATTTTCATTATTTCTTCTGGAAGAATAGGGAAATAGGACATTTAATATAAAGGGTTTAGATTTAGTCACTTAATCTTTTCCAGAGAAAATCATGCATACAAAATTAGGCATTTCCATTTTTACATCCACATTTGAATATTTAACCAGCCTTGATTCTTAACTATTGATAGTGAGAGACAATGCACGCTGTGTGCAAGCTTATGTTATAATGACAGTGTTCACTATGTCTCAAAGTGTCATCATCAGTGTACAGCCCTCAGGTTCTTGTCATCTGTCACCTTCATTTCGCATAGTAGATGGAAAGACTATGTTTTGATTCTGAATATATATTTCCTGCTTTTTTACAATAAACTGTGTTTTATTGAACATTCATTTCATTTGGAGTGCTTTATAGTCAATTTTCTGACTTTCATTCATAGGATGAAATTAAAGCATCAGGAAATGTAGTGATGTGCTCAGGGTCACGGAGCTGTCTAAGTGAGCAACAGTTCTTGACCTGGACCAGGCAGAGCATTCAGGCCACTGCCTTTCACTACCCTGCCTCTTCTCATGGTATCTCTTTCAACCAGAAGCAGAGGGTGATCTGCCACTGTTCCATACTTGAGTAGAAAAACAAACTAAAAGAGAATCTGAGGTACACAATTGCACTTTGTATTTCTAATTTCAGCATTCCACAGCCAGTTGCTGCCACATTTTCCTCCACTTTGCCCCTGGGTCTCTGGAGTCCTCGTGCCTCAGGCTCCTTGATTTTACAGTGCCATGGTAATGCACTTCCTGTGTGTCCTTCCAAAAGCCCTAGTCTCTGGTTCACCAGAGCTTCAGCTTTATGTTTTCTATGACAGGGGACTATGGTGTTTGAACTGCAATTTCCAAAATGAAAATTTATATGTATTATTTATTTATTTATTTCTATTTTCTGTGTCCAAGTGTTATGGCTGTAGGGATATAAGTGCACCAGTGTCTGGCAGTGTCCATGAAAGACAGAAGAGTGCATGAGATCCCCTGGAACTGGAATTACAGACGGTTGTTAGCCACCATGTGAGTGCTGGTGTTCTGCAAGAACAGCCAGTGCTCTTAACCACTCAGCCATCTCTCCAGCCCCAGGCCTTGGCATTCTTACAGGAAGGTTAATAGTTCTTGTTCAGTTGGGGTCTTTGAGACCATACTGTGAAGTTGAGAGATTTTAGAGCAGGGTGCACGGTTTTTAGGCACCTCAAAATTCACTACATTTGTAAGAAAGCTGTTCCATCCAGGAAAGGCATGTTGTAAGCACTTCTGACCAAATTCTACATGGCAGGCTTCAAATGGTCACTCCTAGGAAAGACACGTCAAGAACAAATGGGAACAGTTTTCTTGTCCCAACTAAGCAGATATGAGTCACTGTTTGAAATAGTATATTGAAACATACAATAACTAGAATAGTCATCTGTAAGAATATGTGATGCAAGGGGTAAATTTTTAACAACGAAGGAACAATGTGCATGTGTGTGTGCAGGTGTACATGTTGTATTTGTAGAGGTTAAAGGGCAACTTGTAGAATTTGGTTCTCCTTCTACCACATAAGTCTTGTGTATTAGAAGAAGGGCCTGTAACCTTTAGGACTGATCCCATAGCATGAATCCAGCCACATCACCCTGTAGCTCTTTCTGGGACAAAGTTAGGAAGTATTATGTGGTGTGACTTGACAGCTCTCAGATTATGGTACCTGGCTCCTCCAAGTTCTCTGTCATATCCACTCTGGTGAACTAAGTCATGTGATGCAAAGCTTAAATGGTTATAACACTAAATTCAGACTGTTCCCTTGGTCTGAGACTCCTCAATGAGACTCCTCAGGGATTTAGTCCAGATCTGAAGAGGCTCCTCTGGCCTTTCCCTGCTATCCTTCTCATGGTGGCGCTCTGTCTCTCTGTCTCTCTCTCTGTCTCTCTCTCTCCCTCCATTCTTAATGAAGCTCCTCTCCAGACTTTAAAGGGAAGCCTCTCATGCTCTTTAATACCCTATCATTTTCCATCTCTATGTATTGTATTGTTTCTGATGAATGCTCTCCCTTCCGCCTTGAGGCCCAATCATGGCCTTGAGGCCCTTTCATTATAATAAACTTCACTTAAGGGAATTATGTGTCTGCTTTCCTTGGCAGACAAACATTTTGGGTCTTTTTATTTTCCTTTTTAACATTGGAGATCAAACTTAGGTAGTAAGGCTAAGTGTCAAGGATTTTTGTCTACTGAGCCATCCCATCAGCCCTATAATTGATATTTTCAGTAGAGGAGTATAGTGATGCAAACTTATAATTTCTGAATTCAGGAGGCTGAAGCAAAAGGCTTGAGTGTTCAAAGCTAGATTTGGCTATATAGTAAAACCCTGTCTCAAAAGAATAAATTATGTTTGTAAAAATTAGTTCTATGTATTGATGTAACTACCTGATGGTTGTCAGCATAACTGGTATCTAAGATTAAAAATACTGCTATTATAAGCCTGGTTACTGAAACTATGTTGTAAACTTTAATATCCATTCAAACAATAAATTCAGACTCAAATACAAGTGTTCTATCCAAGAAAATTTTCACTAGATTCTCTTGTCACAGGCCTCAATATTGATGTATTATTACTATTACTATTATTTTAATTTATTATTTATTATTTAGAGACAGGATCTCCTATAGTCTGGATCTCACTATGTAGAACAGGCTGGTCTCTGTCTCTGGAGGGCTGGGATTAAAAGCATGTACCACCATGTCTGGTAACACTGATGTATTCTTGAACTTTCAAGTTTATTTTCATGATAAACTGACAAGCTAGACTAGGATATTTAGATGTTAGAGTATGTAGAAGGAACGATTTAGACTAACGTTGGAACTTATTGTTTCACCAAACATTCTTAGTGTTTGACAGTATTTCCAAATAGCTTCCCACTCCTTGATGACATATAAAAGGACTGTAGTGGACTTAGACAAGGCTATCTGGCTTCTTACAGCCAGCTAAACAGGAGTAGAGGTATTTAGATCATGATTTACCTTTTTCATTTTGTTGCTTAAGTAATCCCCGGAGCACTTTTCAACAGGTAGGATCCATAAGAAAGCCTAGAATTCTGAATTAGCTCATGAATGTCCAATGCCTGTCTTCTTATGCACAAAGGAGACATAAAGACCTGTGCTGGGTTATTGGACTCTGCTAATGTACTGAGGGGTCTGTACTCTCTGCTAATGTGTCATAACCTAGTCCATCCCAACTGACTAAAATGGCCCCAGGTGTCTCCAATTCTCTTCCTCAAATTCTTTTTCCTTTATGTATGGAGAATGTCATTCTTATTCCTAAGATGAATCCATAAATATTAATTCTGTGTACAGCATGAATGAAAAACTTTCTTTGTTTTCACTTTGTTTTGCTTCTTTGTTTTATGTATATATCACAAGTATTTAACAGAACTGAATCCCAACAAATGCTTTTGTAATGAATGAATGTGCTTTGTTCTAATTTTTTCATATACTTAGACTTTTCTTCTATAAACATTTGACACATATATTTCTTGGATTATTGTGCCAATTCTCACCATTCATAGACACATGCTGCTGTCCTATGCTCACATTACACCATTTTTCACCCATAAAAATCTGACTTCCACCCCTATTGACTGAGCTTAAAAATCTTAACAACGACTTTCATAATTCTAAATACCTGGGCACTTCATTCAGCTGCTGAGCACTTACTTAACCTTCATGTCCAGCATTCCACACTAATGTTCACTCTCTTGAAGCACTTTCTTTTATATGTTATTTTTAATTATTTGAATATGTGTGTGTCTGTGTGTGGATATGTCAATGTGTGTGTGTGTGTGTGTGTGTGTGTGTGTGTAAGTGCCCAAGAAGGCTAGAAGGGGGCATCAGATCCCCTGGAGCTGGAGTTAGCAGTAGTTGAGAGACTGCTGATATGGTGATGGGAACTGAACTTGGATCCACTGGTCAAGCAGCACATGCCTTTAGCTACTGAGACATCTCTCCAACTACATTTCAAGGCATTCTGTACCTTTGACTACCCAAGCTTTGTTCTGGCTTTTATCCTGACCCTTGGTAGGGCAACTCCTCTGGCTTTCTTCCTTTCTAACCAAACATTAAATGTTGGAATGCTTCAAGATTCAACCCTTCTCTTTTCAGTTTCTTTGTACCCGCAATTTGCTCAAAAATGTACTTTTCAACCCAAATCTGGCCATGGAGCTCAATATTTATAGATTTCATTCAGTCACCCAATAATTATTTAACCACTGCATAGAAACTGCTATAAGCACTGGAGGTATACAGAAATAACACCACTCACCTTTGAAGATTCTGGGTGCTTATGTAAGGGAACTTTGAGATTGCTTTTACTAAACAGCACTGACTCTTCATGATGCCTGCAGCTGCTCCATGAGTAGGTGATAGAAGACTAGACCTCAAAATCTCACCTTCATTTGCCTCTCTCTTTAGCCTCAAAACTGGGACAGATTCTTGCTCAATTTGGCACATTGGCATGTTAATCATTTAAAGAATGTCTATATAAAATCTGTTAACACAGGGCCGCTTAGACTGAAATTTACCTAAATTATCTCATCCCCTTCAAGATTTAGAGTGGCATTTAACCATTCTCTTTACAATGTCCTGCTCCAGGTGCTCTAGAATGATTGCTGTAAGTCCAAGTCATTGCAGTCAGTTTTGATTCCAGGAAGAGCAAGCTTTGATTGCAGATCACTACATAGTGAAACTGGCTCTTAAAGCAGAAGCAATTGCTTCATGACATGGTCTACGATTTCCTTTAAGGAGGAACAAACACTTCATGGGAACTGGATTGCCCCTCAGTTATGATTATCACTTCTCTTGGATATTCTCAAGGAACTGGAACAGAGACAATGATCAAGCAGACCACAGTGTGGTCAAGACTGCATAACGATGATAACAATGCATATCTCTTGCCCCATCCACCAGTTCTTACTCTCCTTAATCAAAAGGTTATGTCAATATCCTGAGATCTTGATTGCCTCCCTCCTCCCAGAATTGACATGGTGATGAGTTCCTTTCTTGTTTTTCCATCATTACTTTTCCATTTGATTTCTGAAGTGAGTGGCTCGCCCCATTTTTTAGAACACGTTCTATCTCCTAAGACAGCCTATGGTCCAGGGCTTGCTAAGGTTTAAGAATGCAGTGGAGGAATCTGAGTTTCTTTCAGCTGTGAATATTAAATTTATGATATAATTATCATCCTTCCTGATGCATTGGGTATGATCCTTTAAAACAGAGACTCGTGTTTTTCATCATATATTTTCTCTTTATAATACAGTGCCTGGTGGGAATTCAGTGAGTGTTAACTAAATTAATGAATGTGTGCTGATAGCTGATATCCTTATATTATGTGAGACTAATTTTGTTTAATTGTCTATGTGCCTTATGAAACATCTGTTATAGCCTTTTGTCTTTGTTATTCAAGTATAAAAATACAAAAACCAAGAAATATAGATGTCTTTCAATCCTACCATAATTCTTAGTAATCTACTATAAATATGAAGCAACTAATTATTAAGTATTAATAGAGAAAGAAACATAAAAGCCAGCATTAATGTTGGAGGTAAATATTTTAAAGGGTTCTCTGATCTTTTTGAGTTTCCAAATGCATATTTCAGTTGGGTCTATTTTTCTAAATGAAGCACAATCTGACATTCTTTTAGTATATATAAGATATCTTCTAAATGTTATTTCCACTTAGATACCAAGGTTTTGTATGTAAACTTACTGGCTATTTTACAGAAGTATTGGTATTAGAGGTTAAACTGGTTTTGCCAATAATCAAAAGAACATCCTCCTACTGTGTTTCACTTCTGTGATCACAGACACCATCTCTGTATATGGCTGTGATGGGTATGCACAACAAAGCACCATTTACCCATGAAGGCAGGAACGAGTTGAAGTTAGTGCATGAAATGGGTGGTGAAATGTCTGATTTCCAATGTTTCACTCAGTTGAAATTATGTACACACTTAAGGGCTTTACTGTAGTCTCTAACCCTAACACTGATGTTGAAGTCCTAGAAAGGTCCAAGCAGTTGAGTACCTGGCATGTCTAGGACTCCCTGGGTTTATGGAAAGCCAATAATGAGAGCTGCTGTATATAGAAATACACCAATCCCACATTTTTCTGGTCCAAGCTAATCATCATGAGTAGGAACTGAGGTTGCAGGAGATTCCAGATGCCTGGGGGCTTGCTGGGGCCTGAAAATCTGAACCTTTGCTGTGGACAGTTTTTCCTTCATCCTGGGGATTCTTGAAACACTATCAATGAAGTTGCCACATCCTCTTGGGGTTCCCTGTGTATTACCTACTTTTCTGTGTTGTGATAGAAACACCATGGCTAAGGGAAATTATAAAAGGAAGCGTTTATTTAGCTTACAGATCCAAAGGGGCAAAGAGTCCATCACAGAGGGGAGGCATGGTGGCAAAGGTGGCTGGAGTAGGGGCAAAAGCTAATTGCTACTATGCCTAAGCAGGCATAGGAAGCAGAGCTGGACTGGAGATGTGACAAGGCTTAAGAACTCTGTAAGCCCACCCCCAGTGATGTGTTCCTCTAGCCATACCTTCTAAATCCTCCCAAAACAGCAGCACCAACTGGGAACAAAATGTTTAAATACTTGGAGCATATGGGGGACATTCTCATTCAAACCACCACACCCTGCATATAAATTAAAAAAAAAAAGACAAAAACAAAACCAAGCAAAAAACTGTAAAACATTTGCTGTTTTGTAGCTTCTAAAAAGATTGGTATTTATATTTCAGATGCAATATTTAAAACTGGGTTTACATAGACACCACATTTGGCAATATGACTCATTTTGTCATTTAGAGACTCCAGGCCGAAGTTTGTATGTCACTTAGAGAAGGCAGAAAGCAGTAGAGAAAAAAAATCATTTTAACAAATCCAGGGAAAAATTGTTCTTGGAATCATTTAGCCTCATGCTCCAAACAAGAGATTATCAGAAAAATCAGCATTATTTGTTCTGTATGCAATGGCATTTACCTTTTGAAAGTAGGAAATCAACTCAATTACATTAGGAAGAAATCCATTCTCAGCAGAAAAAAAAAAAAGGACAATAATCAACTTAGAGTGCTGATTTTGAAGAATCGCAACAATTCAGCTTAACGATTCTTGAAATGGCAGCATTTGAAGATGGCAATTATTATAATGTTCCTTCCTTATTTGGAAAGGGAGTAGCACTTTTCATAAAATTGCTCCTTCATGTACATCTGGAAACACAGGCTTACACTTACTTGATGTTACTACTGCTCAAGAGCGTTTGTATTCTTTATACTTTCTGGCTATTGAGAATAATATCACTATGACATCAATGTATTTTGTCAGCTATATTTTCTACATGTATAAAAATGATCATGGGTTTTTTATGCTTTATTCTCTTGATAGAGTGCAGTATACTGAGACTTAAGTAATTACCCAACCTATACTACTAGAAAAAAAAATCTTATTTTGCCATGATTTATAACCTTTCATATTTCATGTTTATTTTGAGAGTATTTCCTTATAAAATTTCCTCCATATTCATAAAATACACAGATCTGAAGTTTTCTTATGCTTGCGCTCTATGAGCTGGTTTTTTTTTGGGGGGGGGATGTTTTGTTTTTCTTAAGTATTATTATTGGGGCTGGAGAGTTGGCTAAGTGGTTAAGAGCATTAACTGTTCTTGCAGAGGGCCCGGGTTCGATTCCCAGCACCCAAGTGGTGGCTATGAACCATCCTTAACTCCAGTTCCAGGGGAATCTGAAGCCCTCTTCTGACCTTCACAGCATTGCACGACATGGGTGCACTCACATATATGCAGACAACACACTTGTACACTTAAAAAATAAAAAATAATAATAAATAAAATTTTTTTTAAAGTTTTATTAGAAAATTTATAACAAAGTAAGAAATAGTTATCAAGAACAATAATGGCACTCACTCATTCAGCATGATTTCATTCCTTTTGATTCCATAGACCAATAATACAAATTGGATGTTACTGGACAGACTTGTTGAATATGCTGACTCTTAAATCAAAAGGCCTCATGAATGACTTTGGAAGTATGCTGCTCTTGATTTTTGAAAGATTTTTGAAGACTTAGTTATTTCTTTAGATGTTTAATAAAATTTGCTAGTTAATTCCAAATAAATTAAATAAATAAAAGGACAAGAAGATTATTAGGAGGTACTGATACAGTTTGATCTCACATAAAGCCCTGTGTTGCTGGATTCCTAGTATTAAGTATATATGGCATTTAATTAAAGAACTCAAAATAATTTAAAAATAAAGTGATGTGAAAATCATTGGTGATACCTACATAGACAGCAGAATCTCACTTCTTAAATGAGGATAGTATAATATCTACAGTAAGAAACAGTATCAGCATTGTGAATCAGTTAATTTTATTTATAGATGAGGACTTGAATTATGACTTTTAGTAAGATTTAAAGCAACTTATATTTAAATAACCATTCACAAGGCTATTTCATAAACTTTATCTATATTAAAAATGTCAAGACTATAACCACTTAGAACAGAACATTCCCAGGGTGGCTGTTAGAAGCAGTTTCAAATAATGTCAAAGCAAAAGTTACTCCTAATGAGGTGGTATAATTTCAAGATGACTTGTAATGTAAAAGAAAAGTAGACTAATTATTTTAAAACAGTAAGCCTGTGGCTTAGCATGTAAATGACAGCTCTAATTCCCTCAGGCAACTTTCTGCTATATAAACATTAAGTAGCATTTTTAGAATCAATGCTGCTGTTCATTAAATGTCATTTTTCGGAGCCATGCTTGTAAGTTAAAAATATGGGAGTGTCTAAAAGTTCCCACTTTCTAACAGTGGTCATATCAGAGGAAGAGCTTAATAATGGTAAGAATCTAACCACTCTGAATACAGAAATTGATGTCCTACAGTTCACTATGAATGGGACAGATCCAGAAAGGATAAAAAGTATGAAAGAAATTAGAAAGGAAGTCTAAAGACATCTGACAAATTTGAAAAATATTTTATTTATGTGTTATAAGTCCCCATAATGGTGCCAAATTCATAGACTTAGTTTTATATATTTAATTCAGTGTATATATCTAAAGAAAATGGATCTCACATTTGGGGGAATTATGTCATTATGTGCAATTATATGCAATCATGTTAATTTTCAAAATGCATGTATGAAATGAAATAAGGTACATTGATAAGCATATGCATAGCTTTTGTAATAGTAGTTCTTTAAAATGTCTTCAGATCAGAGGAATGTCTTAGTCAACATTTACCTCTAGGACAGTCAAGCTAAAGCCAGATACACAACAGGCATTTCATAAAAATTGACTCCAAGAGGCTAAAATAATAGAAACAGAATATAGTCATACTCCAAGGTTACTTTAATAACTGATAACTTTTTTCCATAAAATTCAGGTTGATATTTTAATTAGTATATGTTTCTGATGCATAATATGACATTTTGGTACGTATACTACATTACAGAGTGGATAAACATGCTAAAATAAACATTGATTTAGTGCTTGCCATATTTGTGATGAGAAAACTTAAAATCTACTCATTTGTTTTGAAAATATAATGTATTATTATTAAATATAGATACCATACTGTGAATATATATATTTGCTTTTCTGGTTTAAAAATGTCAATGGACCCAGAGTTCATGTGTGTAGTGCCTTCAGAAATAAAGTCTTACTGTAAAGTTCTGGTGGGTAACCAAGAGCAGAGGTGATGGCTTGTATTGTTTGATGGTCCATGGGAACCCTGGTCCAATGCTTCTAGAGAGGGAGTCCATTCCCGGCCTTTAGTGTTAGTTTTCTCTCTGCATACTGTTTCCGCTGCCCTGCCCTCCCATTCCCCACCTCATTCCCTTTCTGCTCTGTTTCCCTTTCCTCCTTTATACCACTGCATTCTACCACCCCTCCAAAGAAGCCATCTCCACTTCGTGGACATTTATTAGCTTCCTGATCTTGTTAATATAACTGCTTTTAAAATATGCCAAAAAGAGGTTGTTTAGTCTGTGAAGAGGCACATGCATGGTATAGAAAATAAAATCTGTGGTCAGTTAATAAAGAAGATAACTTAAAATTAAGTTAGGTAACTTAGGTAGGAATTAAAGATACATTTATTCATAGGAACTGGAAGGCAATTCATAAATTACCAACATAGATAAATATGGAAACTTGAATTTTGATATCCTCTAGTGTAATAAAAATTTTCAGAGACCTTGCTTGTACTGTATTTGTTGATAATGTTGGTAATTTCCATACATAAATAAAAAATAGACTATGTGATCTGTGAGCCAGGCTGACAGCAGTGAATGGTAATTCTGTAAACCTTACATCTGGCTGCTGTAAAACCTGGATTTGCTAGAATTTTGAGTAATTTATAAAACTCACACATTATGGAGCACACCATATTACAGACCATTACACTTGTAAAAAGAAAAAAATATGAAAACAAAACAATGTCTCAAAATAACAAAATATTGTGGTTCAATTTGTATGTACTCTTGGATTTTTCTCCTAACTCATTTCTATTGTAGGTATCTGGAGACTTATCTTAGCTCTGCAATTTCAAGTATTGTGTGTTGTATGCATGGACACACTTATATTTCCTCTTACTGTGTATGAGCACACCAGCAATTTGTAAGGGATTTCTTTGTAAAGCTACCAGGGATAGGACAGTAGCCACAGAGGCTGATTAGCCAAAAGTGGTTTCTCTGATAAGGATATGATTACCATCTTCAAGCATTATGATTCTTTGCTGGAAATGCCACTGATTTTCTAAGAGCTATTTAAGGAACATATTTTGGAATAGAAGAATGAACATTGGCACGGAAGTCATGTATATTTCTTCTAATCCTGACTCATTTTCTAATTTTATAAATTATATAACCTCTCTTAGCTTCAGCTTCCCTGAGTGTCAAATAAAGATGTGGTCACTATCATTGCTAATGTAGTGGAGTTGTGAGGATAAAAAGAGAAATTGCATGGAAAACTTAAATGCATGGTACAGTGTAGTTACACAAATGTTGTTATATCTTATTTTCTCCATAATTACCTGGGCCTATACCCTCCGAATAAAATATTTTATTTTAATATTTAATAAGAGCTTTCTTATATGAATATTTTAAAAAGCAGTAGGTTTCCAAAGGAATACTTAAAATTTTACATTTAAAGAAATTGTCAAATTACAGAAACAGAGATAAATACTAGTTTCTATATGAGTTAAATTTGTGAAGAATTAATGCAGTTAGGGATGAAGAGATGGCTCACTGGTTAAGCACACTGACTGTTCTTGCAGAGGACCAGGGTTCAGTTCCCAGTCCCTATAATGGCTGCTAACAACTGTCCATAACTCCAGTTCCAGGAGATCTGATGCCCTCTTCTGACCTCCATGAGCTTTAAACAAACAAAGGCAATACACTCATACATATTATTTTTATTTTATGTGTATGGGTGTATTGCCTGTGAGTGTACCTGTGTTGTGCAGTTCTGTGGAGGTTGGAAGAGGAACTGGAGTTAAGGATGGTTTGTAGCCACCATGTGGGTGCTGGGAACCGAACCCAGGTCCTCTGCAAGAGCAGTCAGTGCTTTTAACTGCTGAGCCATCTCAAGGTTGGATTCCCCCACTTGCTCTAATCGCCACATTCATGAGGGGCAGAGAGAGTCAGTCATGCTTTTCACCCAAACAGCTGGCCTGAGAGGTACTTGGGGAAGGAACTAAAGAAAGGATTAAGGATAGGGATGGGGCAGCAGCTGAGAGGTCACAAGTCCTTGTGAAAAGTAGAAGGGAATCCACCCATGATCCATACCCACATTTCTGTAAGTAACCCCCTCACCCATTGATCTGTATGGAAGTCCAATAAACTCTTTAGTTTCACAAACTGTAGTTTGGAGAAATTATACCTTGTTTTGTTGTAAGAATAGTGGGAGGAGGGAGTGGGATTCCACTCACACCTCCAGAAGTAATTTTAGCAGCAACTGGCATAGCCAAGCAGGGTATGACAAAACCAAGGATGAGTTTGGGAAGATCAATGGTGCCTCTGATATAGGGAAAAAGACCAATGATCAAAGCAAAGTTGAGTGAGGGGAGAGGAAACATGGACATTATGGGCTATCCCCATAGGCCTAGTGGGGGTAGCAGCAGTGGCATGGATAATGCAGTGGATAGTGGGATGTGTAACTAGGGTGAGGCCACCTAAGTGGATGAGGTTAGTGGGGGAAATCCCAGAATGATAATCTTCTTATAAATGGTATAAAAAAGTATTCCTGCTTAAGCCATGGGGTCCATCTGGTAAGTATGGAGATGCTTTAAGGACTGTGGAAGGTCTAGAGCAAACTTTGCAAGTCCTGGGAATAGAACACCAGAAGTTTCAGCAAGAGGCTGCAGACACTGCTTGGCCATGTCTTTGCATAATAAAAGATCTGTCCCAGGCAGAGGCTATAGCCCAGTGGGAGACTGAAGTTGTAAAAGAGGAATTGCAGCAAGAAAGAGATATAAGGCTGGCCTCTTCCGTATTGGCCTCTGATCTTGCCAGTAAATTGTATTAGAGAGAAAAAAAAGGATGGAGAATTTAGTCTGCCATTGTTTTTAGGACTCAGAGGTCAAAAGGGAAAGAAAACCCAGATTAAATTGGTAATATAAGGCTTATCCTGGAACCCCAAAACCTGGAACTCATGGGATAAAGCAGACAGTGATGAGGAACAGAATGACCTAGAAGTAGCTAAAGACGCCCCTCGGGTTCACCCTTTAATACAAAGAAAGGAAAAATCCATGTTTCAGCATGCTAATGGAAGCCTTAACAATGGTCCTGTGTGACCATAGAAAAGAATAGGCAAGGGGCTGGAGAGATGGCTCAGCAGGTAAGAACACTGACTGTCCTTGCAGAAGACCCAGGTTTGAATCCCAGCACCCACATGGCAGCTAACTGTCTGTAACTCCAGTTCCTGGGGATCCTACAGCCTCTTCTGTCCTCCACAGGCATTGCATGACATGGGTGCATTTACTTACATGCAGGTAATACACCACACACATAAAATAAAAATAATAAATAAAATGTAAAAAAGAAAAGGGACAGGCATTGTTGAGAGAACTAGGTATGAGGAAAGCGATATATGATGCCCAGTTCACTGAGCCAGATAGGACTGTGTTCGCTAGAGACCTAAAGAACTTGATTCAGCAGGGCCCCAAAATTGGTATGGAGCCTTAAGTGGCTTTGCTACAGGCCTTAATGGGCAAGATTTTTGTGAAGGAGGAGATGCTTTGGCAGATCTAAGTGACTTAGACCAGTGTGTAATACATGACTGTAAAATGGTAGAGCAACCTAAAAGAGATATAAAAAAGACAAAACAGAGAAAGAGGTCTGTTTGGGCTACTCAAAGGCAAACGTGGCAAGCTTTGTGTCTAGCCCAAGTTCCTGAAAAGAAATTAATGAAAAGCCAAATTCTCTGCCAAGGAGCTTCTGGACAGTTTTAAAACCTGAGAAACAGTTCACAAAAGGCATACAAAAGACGAAAACTATCCCAGGGGTGGGTAATGACCCCAAAAGATTAAATAGGGCACATTTTCTCCTGGGAAAGGTCATGCTAAGAGTGAAGGCAGTTTGCCCAACCAGGACCTTTCCCAACAGCCAGGTGTGGTCAATGGAGAGACAACAGATAATGGCTCTAGCCAGGAGACAGACCCAGGGCCTGACTCAGGGAACCGACAGGTGCAGCAGGAGCAAGAGGAACCCTATTCCTCCTTGGCCCTGTGCAGGATCAGACAACTTGAGCAAGCCCCAATGAATTTATTAAGGATAAGAAAATGCAAGGAGGCTCCATGTAAAAACTCCAAGATATGGAACGGCTCCAAAAAGATAACTGACTATAGCAAAGAACTAAGTTGATGCCTTTTATGCATGCTATTATACCCAACATAGATCTGTTGAGAAAACGGTTAATACAAATAGAAAAAATCCTTCCACGCTGTACTAGACCTTGTTTATGTTTGATTTAGTACATAATGTTAACCTTTGAGTGTTTCACAGATGTGGAACTCATTTAAGAGACATAAGGTATACCTGCAGAAACAAGAATGAAGAGTAAATTCACAAAGGGTTCAAGGGCCAGGTATAGCTGTGAAATTCTTGGGAGCTTTATGTCCTGGTAAGACACAAGTGATACCAACCAGGACAGTTTGGAAAAGCCTACAACAGCCTGGGTCTATAGATGCGAAATAGTAAACATATATCTTATGAAAATAAAAATAGAGGCTCCTCCAAACTGTACAATTGTCAAGTGAAAACTCCAGTACCAGGGATGGTTTTCCTCCATGAGATTTTGGCCACAGAGGCCCTGAATTGATAAAGGCTATTGCCACTAATGCTGGTTGCTCACCAGAAACAGCTGGTAGGACCCAGCTATTGCTGAAGATGCCATGATGTGAGGGCAGGAAAGGAAAAGATTAAGTTGGAACTAAGCTGGAAACTCCCTGCCACCAGATGGCTGGTGGTCATAGCACCAGGATGTGCTCTACAGAATCACTAGGGGAGAATGGCCCCCTGCATGCTGCACTTTGGACATGCCTAGTAAGATATGCCTGCTGGTGCAACAGCGGCTCGACTAATATATGTACAACTGACAAATTTTTAATTGGATTTAAGACCAACTCCTTGGGGAGAAACACATTTGGTCTTCAATCCAGACTAACCCCCAATGGCAGGGGAAGCTATAAGCCCCAGTGGGGAAGCCACTGCAATTGATTTCTTAGATGGATGTGATACACCTGCTAAAGTATCTTCCAAGCATTTATGTTTACATCCATAGGTTAGGTTATTATGTCAGTCAATGTTCGTTCGTATGTTCCTGTTTTCTTTTCGTTCGTCTTTATAGTAGAAGGAATATCACTGAGATAAATCAACAGCCATACCTTGGAAACAAATGATGAGAAGCAAAGAATAGTGCACATTTTCATGACTGTAATACACTCATACACACACAAAATTAATTTATAAAATTAATTCTGGTGATACATGAACATAAGAGTTCTTTCTACATTCTAGTGTCTTCTTGAGTTTATCCCTTTTGTGTTTTAAAGTTTCCATTATAGAGGTCTTAGACTACCTTCATTAGGTTTCCTCCTAGAACATTTATATATACAATATATTTATTATGTATGTAACTTTTCTTGGAAACATTGGGGGTATAATCTGAGGACTTGTACATTATATGCAAACCCTCTAGCAATAAGTTATATTTCCAGCTGCTATGTTAGAAGCTATTGTGAATGGGATACTTCTAAGTTCTTTCTCATGTTTGTTATTATTTTATAGAAAAATTACTGATTTGACATGTTGATTATATATCTTACTATTTTGTTGAAAGTATTTTTCAAAGCAAAGAGTTTCTGGTGAAATCTGTAAGGTTCATTTTGTATAGAATCAAACTGCAGATATGTTGGGAGCTACTATTATTATGGGCACAGGCCTTACTGCATTAGGCTGTGGCAGCTTGCCTTGACTTAAGCATTGGAGAAAGAATGCTTCCACCCTGGGAGTTTCCCTGCTTTCTGCTTCTGTGGTCTGAGTTGACAGGCTCTGCTTCCCTGATTAATTGGCAGTCTTGGAAACATAACCAAAGAATTCTGTTTCAGTTTATGGACACCAGAGTTTCTCAGCACTGATAGCTTGGTTTCTATATAAAAATAATGAATTATAGTGCTTGCTAAGAGTAATCACAAACAGTACACCTTATATCTAAGATATTATAAATATTATGTAGCTGAATCTTGGATACTGTAAATGTGTGGATTTCGGTTGGTGAAGTAATGTATTCTTGGTGGTTACATAATGTATCCTTGGTTATTCCTTGGTTACTTTCTGTTTAGTGATGTATCCTTAGTTATATCTTGGTTACTCCAGATCTGATTCCTATATAAGCTTGGTTTGGTTCACAATAAACATGCACTGGTACAAAACCCTCTGCATCTCCTGCGTCCTGATTTCTATCCGTTGGGGTCCCCAAGCCCTTCAGGCTTGGACTGTGGTCACTGCACCGTGACACAGATAGAAACAATTAGACTTCTTCCTTTATTTAACTCTCGCTTATTTATTTCTCTTGTGTCAGGATAAGACTTTAAGAAATCTATTAAATAAAGATGTAAATAGTGGTCTCAATCATTAGAAGTACATTATCTTTCTTCATTTATGTAGTGTTGACTTAAGGTTTGTTTCATACAGTCTATATATTTTGATGTGTGTTTCTGTTGCTCCTAGATTCCTCAGGGCTTTTATCATGAAGGAATATTGTACTTTGTCAAAGGGCTGCTCTACATCTATTGAGATCATAATGTATTTCTGTCCTGGAGTCTGTCAACATGATATATTAAATTAACTAGCTTGTGTGTATTAAAACATTCTTGTATACCTGGGATATATCCATTTGGTCATTGTGATTGGTCTTTTTACTATATTGTTAAAATTAGTTTTCAAGTGTTTTATTAAGATTTTTTTTACTCATGTTCCTCAAGATTAAACTATAATTTTCTCTTCTATTGTTGTGTCCTTATCTATTTCTAGCATCAGGGTAACAGCTGCATCATAAAATGAGTTTAATAGTGTTCCTTCTATTTCTGATTTATGGAATGATTTGTGAAACATTGGTTTAAGGTCCACTTTAAATCTCTGTCGTAATTCATCAGTGAATCCGTCTGGGACTGAACTTGTTTTAATTGGGTGAGTTTTTATTATTGCCTCAATCTTATTGCTCATAGACGTTTAGGTTGCTATATCGTTTTCCTTCATTTTAGTAGGTCACATGTATCTAAAAAGTTATCCATTTCTTTTATATTTTCCAATTTATTGTAATATAGGTTTTCAAAGTACATTCTAATAATCTTATGAATTTCATTTTTTGCATTGTTATCCATTGTAATAGATACCTTTTCATATTTTAATAATTTGTTTTCTCTCTCTTTTTAGTTTTGCTAACAGTTTATAAATTTTGTTTCTCTTTTGAAAAAAATAAGTTTTTTCCATTGACTCTTTGCTTTGTTTTTTCATTTCCATTCATTAAGTTTTCCCCTGGTCTTTGCTTTATTAGTTCCACATACTGTCTTTAGGCTTATTCTCTCTCTCCCTCCCTCTCTCTTCTCTCTCCCTCCCCCTCTCTCCCCCTTTCTCCTCCCCCTTTAAATTTTCTAGTACTAAAAGTAAAATACATATTTTCTGTGGCTTTCTTTTTTGAAAGCTCTGATTCCAGAAAAAATCATTGGTTTTCCTAACATTTCTGAAAATATTGAAATACTACATTGCTGGTCACCAATCACGCAGATGTTCCGACAGCAGCTTTATCCTCTACTGTCACTTATTTAGACACTCCTTGATTGATTATAGTCACTTGTTTATATGATGTGGATAGCTTAGTTTTGCTTAAATTAAAAGTCCACAAATGTGATACATTATGAAGTCTGTTATACAGTATAGTAACTTTGAATAAATTTTATAGACATTGCTGGTCACCAATCACGCAGATGTTCCGACAGCAGCTTTATCCTCTACTGTCACTTATTTAGACACTCCTTGATTGATTATAGTCACTTGTTTATATGATGTGGATAGCTTAGTTTTGCTTAAATTAAAAGTCCACAAATGTGATACATTATGAAGTCTGTTATACAGTATAGTAACTTTGAATAAATTTTATAGAAAAATTTTAAAAAGTGTAGAAAATATTTGAGAATGATTCATGCTGTTTCAGTGGTTTTATACTTTAAATTTCCCTTGATTACCTGGATTTGTAAGGAATGTGTATTAACCACAGAGTGTGAGGTACTAATACCCATTTCTCTACTATCAACTCTTTTGACAAGTACCTCAAGTGATATTTTATCAAATTGTGTGCATTGTATTCCTTACTTATAAATAATATAATTATTTATATTAACGTGCTTTTTTCTATTCAATTAATATACTTTCCCATTTTTGAACAGAGTGTATGTTGTTAAGGATATGTCACTTCATAATAGGTTTATCAAAATTAATGGAGCTTACCTACTTTTCACCTGTGAAAAAATTATTTTGCTTAGGTGTATAATGGGAAGCTAATCAAGAATCTAAATAATTGAATAAATTCTTTTTGAAATTCTTGCTCTTTGCAGTTCCAGACACAGAGGTGGGTGTTGGGTTAAATAGCAATTTATTTGCTGTACTGATGAATGACAATCACAAAACAGCAGGAAAGATTCTGTACACAAGAACATACGTCTTGCTCATTAGCTGGACACAGGTAAGAGAACTTCCCTTTACATGCACAACAACTCAGTGAAAATGTAGAACACCAACCTCTTAAGAGTTTGCTTCTGATCAAACATTGTTTCTAGACATAGAACTTCTCTTAGAATCTTCACATCAATGCTTTTTTATCTCCTTATGGCAACATATATCTTTTTAGGTGTTTGTGCTTTCTCAGTTCTATGTTTTTCATCTCTTTTGTACATTTTTAATTGAATTTTTGTGTATTTCATATACAATGTCATAATCATCTTTATACCCCCTTACCCATCAGCACCCTCCCAGTGTCCTCCCCTCACCGGTTTTCATGCATTCTGTCATTTATGTTAAGGCCTATTGAGTCAAGTTAGTGTCCCCAGATATCTCTCAGTGCAAGTTCATCCACTGGTGTCTAGTAGTCATGCTATCTAGAATCACTCCCTTAAAGAAGATCAGCTCTTCCTCACCCCAAAATAAATGGCTAAGTTTGGAGCCAGCTTCCTATTTCCATAGTTTTATGCTGGGTTTTTGTCTGCTAGAGTTTCTATGGGTCTTGTGCATGCTGACACCATTGCTGTAAGTTCATATGAGCAAGATTCCAGAAGCCTGTAAGACTATTTCCATATAGTCATGCACCTCTTCCCTTGGCTCTTATAATCTTTTACTCCTCTTTTATTTCATCTTTAATGTGGTCAAGATAATTTATTTCCCAATATCTAGGATATACACAATCCTCTTTTCTTTCTTCATTGTCTTTCTGTCATATCTAAATTTGGAAAGGCCCAGTGTAGCTCCTGGCATATATTTATTTATAGCATAGCTACTGGATCAGCTGGAATATTGTTTGGCTCCCATTATTCTGCCAGTGGAGTTCTGCAGTTAGTAAAGATGATAGCACAGCCAGATATCTGCTTCTTGTGGCCAAACAGAGTTTCAGGTACAAAGGTCTCTGTACACTCTAGCAACCTAGCACACTGCACTCTATCAATAAACTTTCCCCATTTCATACACACCAGGGCCCTTTATTTTCTTTCCTTTTTAGCCTTTGAGCTGCTGGATTTATTCACATGTTTTGGAAATTAACCTGCTTCTCTAAGACTGTGTATGGTTCGCAAATATTTTTCTCCTTCCATGGGTTGCTGTCTCTGTTGATTTTCTTTGTAGAAGCTCTTTATTTTGATGTACTACATTTGTCTGATTTCCCTTTCTTGTCTGTATCTTTGATGTTTTTGCATGAATTCATTACCAAAATGTTGTCATAATATGTTTTTCCTATGCTTTATTCTAGGACTTTTATGATTTTGAGTTTTACATTTATTTTCCGACCCATTGTGAAATGATTTGATATATACTGTATAATTAACCTAATTTCATTTTTCTGCATGTGTGCTTTTGTCAGCATCATTTATTCTAGGGACCCTCTTCTTCCTATTGGAAAATAGGAATTATAGAGTGGTCAAGCTCTCTGTGTCTGTTTTCACGTGAATATTGTTTTAACTATTATAGCTTTTAAATGCATGCAATGCACAAAAATTCAATGAAAATATACATTGAAAAAAAAACTTTGAAATCAGAAAAGATGATCCCACAAGCATTGATCTATAGGACTGATAGCAGCTCACACTAGCCAGATAGTTACTATCAAAAGAACAACCACAAAAGACATGTGCTGGTGAAGATGTGAGGAAAGCAAAACCCTTGTACATGGCTGGGTGGGACTGAAAACTGATGCAGCCATTATGGAACATAGTCTGGAGATTTCTCAAAAAATAAAAATAGAATACAGATGTGATCCAAGAATTCCATGTATGGTTTTTATTGAAAGTAATAAAATGAGTGTCTTTTGAGAGTTTATCTGGAGGTTCTTAAAGAGCAGCATGGCCACTCCTATAGTCCTGATCAAATAATGCCTTTCATGTGTCAGGGAAGGTTATCAGGAGTGATGGGCATGGAGTCATGAGGGAGGAAAGGACCATTTGCATGATCAGCCAGTTCAACATAGTCTACTGCAGAGATCAGTGAAATGACAGATGTTGCAGACAAAGTACCCTAACATCTTAAAATTAGGATCTGGAAGAAATATTGGCACTCCAATGTTCATTGCAGAACTGTTCAGAATATCCAAGATATGGAAACAACCTCAATGCCCATTAATGAATAAGTAGATAGACTGAGTTATAATAGAGTATTATTCAGCCTTAAAAAATAAGGAAACTCTAATATGCAACAACATGAAAACACTGGGCTAAATGAAATAAACTATGACCAAAGGACAGTTCTGCATGATTCCACGTATATGATGTACATAAAGTAGTTTAATATAGAATCCAATTAGATGATGGTTACTGAACCTGTGGGGGAGAGTCTCTTCACCACTGGATATAGGCACCATTGTGCAAAGTAAATCAATTTTGGATATCTGTTATGCAGTAATGTCTGAATAGTTAATAGTATTGCATTATAAATTGTGTGTGTGTGTGTGTTTAGTCTTAAATTGTCTACCTACTACAATGAAAGGAAAGCTCCCTATTACTTCTCCTTTCTTACCACTGTAAAATAGCAGTTTTTCCTTTTTTCTATTTTCCCAGCCCAGTCTCTACCTCTGTGTTTATATTTATTTTCTTATCTGTACTATTGATATCAATCCCCTAGAGACAATCTTTCTGAATTAGCCACAGAGTGATCTTGTACATACCTTTGCTTGGTAGTCTTAAAGATATTAATTTAAGTCACGTACCATACTATGATTTAAAATGTTAAGTCATGAAAGGGGCCAAAATAACATGAAGAAGTGTAACATAAGTGTGCAAATCACTTCCAGGCTTTTGTTCAACCAGAAAAGGTTGACTGTAAATGCATATAAATATGGTACCACAATATATTGCTCACAGAAGACTTTGTTTATACCACTTCTCAAAGAACTGTTTGATTCATGCTAATTGCTAACTCACATTAACTTTACTTCCTTTTTTAGACTCTACAGTGTGCCAAAGCTTTAATCATTATCAGTATACCTTGCTTTTTAACCATAGCCAGCACACTAACTGATTACTTTAGCTCAATTTAAACTGCATCATAGTATGGCTAAAGAAAAATCACAGATTGTAATTAATCATTGCTTAAAGGTTTTGGTCTTTCAGAGGAGCCAGATGGCAACACAGGAGAATAGATAAGGTTTTTCGGATAAGAGGGAAAGAATTATTTTCCTCTTTCCTTGCCTTTCTGTCAGATCTAAATTTGGAAAGGTCCAATGAGGTTCTTGGCAGATATTTATTTGCAGCCTAGCTAGCGGATGGGACTGGAGCGTTGTTTGACTCCTGCTCTTCTGCCAGTGAAATTCTGCAGTCGTTTACAGCCAGAGGCCTGCTCTTCATGGGCAAGAAGAGTTTCAGGTACAAGGGTCGCTACGCACCCCAGCAACCTAAAGCACTTCTCCTCATCAATTCATACACATAAGAGTCTGAATATTTTCTGTATCATTCACACGCCTTCTCAGATGAATCTGGAGTAATTTTGTAATGAAGACAAGAGGAGTGATTCAGTTTTAGGTGTTAGAGATCATGAATGGCGAAGACATATGGGAGGCTTTGCACATGGTATTATGTGGGTTGGGGAGAAGGTACATGATACAGGTCTTAATTGAGAAGGGGTTTTCTGAATGAAAGCAGAAGAACAATAGTCTTGAAGTTCACAGGCCTGTTTGATACACACTGATATTGCCTCCATTGCCTGAAATACTGGGACACAACCGGTTGGAGAAAACCCTTCTCCACACATTACAGCGGAAAAATGCCTACTTCTACTTAGGAGAAAGTTAGAAGTCACATCCTGTAAGTTGAAAGAATGATTGATAATAGCACATGGGAAAGAGATGTGAGGAACACTGGGGAAGGTAAGGAGAAATTCCTGGGAAGGAAATTTTGATAGATTGCAGAGTGGCAATGGTAACTTCCTAGTATCTTGGAGAAAGATGAACAAGCTCGTGCTACGAGGGTGACGTTCCATGCTCTGATGTAATTGAAGTGTACCTTAGTAACAGTAGCACTTATTATTTCAAATTAAAACAAAGATATTGTCAAGATTTATATTTAAAAGTACAATTAATATGCCTTGATTATCATGATAAGTATTCCATTGTACCATCTTATTTAATTTTTATGTAGTGACTATTGTTATTATCCACAAATCAGGGCCAGGGAAGAAGAGCAATTTTCCTAAAGTCAAAGACAACAAGTGGAAACATTAGAACTTAATCATAGGCAGCTTGAATTCAGAGAAGTTATTCTGAATCACAGCTGCTTCTGCCATATTGGAAATCCCAATGTTCCTCATATTTTAATATAAAATGTTTCCTTCTCTCTAAAAAAATACTCATATTCAGACCTCCTCCCTCTTCCCCACCCTCACCTTACTACCCTCCACCCAACTTCATATTCTCTACTATTGTTTATCTTTTTAAAAGGCCTATCGAGTGTACTTTGTATTTCCTAAATGCTCTTGGGTATGGGTCCAACCTACTAGAGTTCACAACCTTAATGAAAACACTAACTTGTACATATCCCAGGATCTATCAATTGCCAACATAGCCTCAAATAGTGGCACAGATGTTTTAGGGGTAACTAAGCACCTTCTGATTGGATTTAAGGCCCACTTTACAAAATATAGCACATACCTGGCATTGTTATCAAGGCTAAGAACCTGCGACTAGACAGGTCACAGGTCATATGGGGGAACCTACTACTATTATTCTGCTAAATAAACAGACTTAGCCAACTCCTAATGACTAATTGTTATACCCATAGATTAGAGCATCTGTCACCTCTCACCAGAGAAGCTGCTTCTTGAAGCAGAAAGAGATTAATATAGAGACCCTAAACTAGTCAATTGAAAAGAATAAGAGACTTTGGAATGCTCAGCCCTAAACAGGTTTTCCTTTTTAAGCTACATTCCAGGTTATCAGTGTTGTGGAATATGGGCTTCTCCTGCATAGGACTCTCCCAGCCTCACTGGAACACAGCTGACAATGCTAAAAGCATAAAATGCTAAAATAACATTGAAATTGGAATACTTGTAATAAGGCTAAAATTGACAATTTTAAAAATAGAAATCCTAAACCACTTGGAGTTTCACTGGTGTGAATTTTAAAAATTATATGTTTTTTGAGATTCACACATGAATCTTTTATTTTCATAATTTCTTCCCCTCCCAGTCCCCTTCTAACTCCTCACATGTGCCTATCACCCACAAGTGCTTGTCCTCATCTTTGATTATTATCATTATTATTATATATGCACACATACATTTATAAATATACATAGTTCACTGAATCTATTTAGTGGTACTCCTGTGTACCTCTGTTTAGGGCTACATACTTGGAGCTCACCCCTGGAAAAACTCATTTTTTTAAAAAATCTTCACTGAAAAAAGTGGACAAATTCTAATTTATTATATCAAAGATGAGAAAATGGGGTGAAGATAAATGACATTTATATGCCTGTTTTGTATTACAGACCTTCTAATTCATATGCATAATCTAATTGAAATCTCATAAAAATTTTGAGGCATGAATATAAACAGAGAAACTAAGTTCTTTTGGAAAAATTAAGTCCACACTACTAGCAAGTAACAGGGCTAAAATTTTCTTTTAAATGGAAACCAAAATATTCAGTCTTTTATTTCAAAATCCCTTATTTCCATTTTAAATAAGCTTGCCTAAAATGTAGAAAGACCAGCACAAAATACATTCTACTGATTTACTATTCATTTGGTAACATTTTTAGCTATAATAATTACTAATAATAATCTGCAATAGTATGAAATACATCAGTTGAATTCAAATGTTGAAATAAGCCTACTAAATCTATAATAATAGGTTTGGATTTACCCAAAATACTGATCCAGTCTTAGAAATGAATGTAATGCTGAGGACATCTAACTTTCATATATAAAAAAAAAACAAAAACGGATAGAGCTCATTTTTCCTTTTGAGTGATAACAACTGTATCTGATACATTTGATTAGCTGGAGATTTATCAATCAAATATGCACCACTCAGATCTATATACAATGAATTTACCATAAGGCCCCTACTTCTCAAACCAAAGAGTTCTAGTGATATATGGAAACCTACATGTCTGTATATACTGTGTCTAGGAAGAGGCATGTGTGATGGTTGATTCCTGGCATATCTGGTGACATTGATTTGATCTAATAATATTCTCCTTTCTTTTAACTGTGGTGTAACTTGGATATTAGTTGTCCCTCATTGTAGGCCCAGGATGCATACATACTCAAATTAAAAATCTCAGTATGATACTATAATAACTTTTCTATAAGTTGGACATTTCTTCTGTGCTTATTTGAAGAGCTTTACTCAAAATTGGGTACTTGGGAAATCCGAGTTGACTATAAAATGAAACTTCAGTGACATTATAGAATTGGCTTCTATTAGTCCAGGCCTACTTACAGAGGAAAGGTTGAAAGCTACACAGGATTATGTCCTTCAGAAAAGCTTTCCTGTTGCTCCTAACCCAATCTATAAAATTAATGTATTACTTTTAAAGTGATGAAAGTCATGGCTAAAAGATATGTGTTATCTGTGGAAGGTCAAACACCTCCATGTCAGAATTCAGCTGTGCTTACTGATCACATTTTGTGATACAATAAGGCCTCATTTGACCTAAATTACAGGGCTCAGAGAACTGCAGTATGTGATAAAAATGAAGCAAAAAATTAAAAAATCATTATCTACCCATATTTAGGATACATTACATTTATATAGATATAGCCATCTCCTAAACATCTGCTTTCTTCTAAAACATTCTTTAAAGATTCATTTTGTTCCTCTTGATATTTTGAATTCAATATTCAATATTGAAAATAATATTTGTTTTTCCTGTTTTTGTTAGTGTATTTTGAGACCAAGTCTTACTCCATAGCCCAAGCTGGCTTTGAACTCAGAATCCTCCTACTTCAGCCTCCCAACTGCATCATCATATCTTGCTAGAAAGAAGGCTTTTTGTGAGTGAAATTTTTCTGTACTATGGCTCAGGAGTAAGATGTTTCTTTGGGGAACTGACAGATGAAGGGAAACCTTTGGCATTCAAATTAGATTCTGAGTTCTCTGTTGTGCCATTTTGTGCTAGTTTGTTGCAATTAGTTGAAGAAAGGTCTGAGGAGGATGAAGAAATTCTCAATATCTGGTCTGTTCCTATTCTCAAGATTAGGACTGCACACAAATAAACTCAAGGCCTGACCACTTTGAATGCAGTGGAACAACTTGGAAGACAATCAGTTTGTGTCAAGTCAGGCTGTTGTGACTTCCCTCCTGGGCCCTTGTATTGGAGTTCTGAGGAAGAATGGCCACTGTAGGTGAGAGGTTAGTAGGGTACCACAAGGGTGGAAGTAGAAACTGTCAACATCATCCTATAGATGACATGACTCCATCTTTACAGAGAGCAGAGCCAAGTAATTCCCTAATGATTTCTGGGTAGCTGGGCTTGTCTACTTGTATAACTTACAGTAGAAACTACATCTTTTCACTATGAAATCTATATACTGCATAGATCCAACAGGTGGGAAATTAGACTAGCAGAACACATGGTCATCAAAGATTTGCTTCTCTCTTGCTGGGAAGACCTTGCCATAAATTGGACAGTTAAGAAAACAGGCCTCCATATGCTGCTGCTCCAAGGAATGATCACAGATTCCATCAAAGTCTGACTTGCAGATGAGACATTTTGGTCTGGGAGCAGAAATTTCTTGGATACCAGTGTGTGGGTTTCCATAGACAAGGCCTGGCTTTTGCCAAGCATCTCCTTGAGCTGAAGGAGGCCCTTGATATAGCAGAGTCGACATTGAGACCCATGTGACTAAGCAATCTGTTGTTCTCCTTCTTCAAGAGATCATTTTCTTTGTCTAATCTTTCCCTCTTCAAGACATCACATATAATCTTGTCGCTTAGTCTTCTCGACAGTTCAACGTTCTTTTCTATTAACTCCTGCTTTTTCTTCCTTGGGGTACTTTTCTCAGCGTCATCTTGCCCGTAGTTTGCTCGAGGTTCTTCTGGTGCTCCTTCTGTTCAGTTAAACTGAGAAAAAGTTAGCTGTTTTCATTTTGGGGATGTTGCTACTACTCTTTCTTATCTTGGTCTCTTAGAACAAGCGTCTCCATTTCTTTCTCTTGAGTTGTTAGCTGGCCCTGCAGCTGATCCCCTCTGACTCCCATCTACTCATTTTCTGGGGATATCTTCTGGTTGTATTCTTTCAGTTGAAGCAGTTCAGTCTCCCAAAAGGTCTTCTTGCTCTTCCACTTTCTGTTCTAACTTCTTACTGATGCTCTGTAGAGTTTCTAGCTCCTCCTGCGTCCTCTGGAGCTCAGCTGACCTGTCTGAGTTCTGCTTCTGGAGGCTGGCACAGTTATCTTTCAGCTCCTTGTTTTCCTCTGTGAAGCTCCCGGCTGTACTGCTGAAAATATGGAATGGTTCACGAAATTGCATGTCCTCCTTGCATAGGGGCCCATGCTAATCTTCTCTGTATCATTCCAATTTTAGTATATGTGTGCTGAAGCAAGGACTGAAGATAATATTTGTACTAAAGACATTTAAATCATTATTACTTTTCCTTACAAAGAAATAGTTAGGTTTGGAGAGATGGCTCAGTCAGTAAAGTACCTGCTACATGAGAATGAACTCAAATCCCCATAACTCACATAAAAATCTGGGTGTGATTGTGCAGCTCCATCACTGGTGTGTGAGGGTGGGGGTGGGGGTGGTGCTTTCAGAGATACCAAATCCCCAGAGCTCACTGGCCAGTCTAGCCAGTGAATATCAACTTCAGTCTCAAAATACACTCCTACACATGAAATAAAATTAATAAATTAAAAAAATATACATACACACAAAAAATCAACAAATTTTTAAAAATGAGTTATATTTGAGGAGGAAGCATAAAAATTTACATCATGTTAATTAGTAGAGGTGATAAACATTACCACTGAAATTTACCCAATGACTTTATAGACATACACAGGTGCCAAGGATCTGAATGCAACCTATTATGACTAGTAATAATCAGATACATAAAGGTTAGCAATGCATGCGCCAACATCTCAGTGTTATTAGAAAAAGCAATGAATCTGTAAGAAGCAGTATACTTTAAAATGAAATGAAGATCTTTTTTAAAGGTTAAAAACATTCAAATTTATGTCTTATAGGGTTCATACTTAGTTAAATATTATATAACCTCTATTGAATTTTTGAAATTTTTATACAATGTAAATTGATGGTATTTAGATTCCCTTTCCTCTTCACCTCCCCTTCTCACCCCGTGTCCAATTTAATGTACTCTGTTATATATATATATATATATATATATATATATATATATGATAAGGTGAAAAGCTATGAAGGAAGACAACCATGTTTCACCTCTGGCTTCCACAAGCACACAAACATACACACATGCACACATACACATGTGTGTATATACATACATACATACACTATCCACACAGACACACCCCCTCATACAGACACAGACACAGGCACAGATAGACAGACAGACACCACACACACACACACACACACACACACACACAGAAGAAATGATTATACTATATTTTCCCTAGTGATCGAAACTGAAAAACCTAGCCTGGAAAAAGCTTGGTAAATGCTTGGTGTATATGTTTTAGTTTTATATTTTTATAGCATACTTATTTGTCAGGTTAAAGAATTGATTTAACCCTCTTGGGTTCTTCATAAGCTTTCAAAATGACAGTTTTAGCTGCTTCTGTTTCTATTTTTTACAGATTATGATGGACTGTAATCTGTAAAATGAAATAAAGTTTTTCTTCCTCTAAGTTGCTTTTTGTCAGAATGTTTTATCAGAGCAGCAGAAAGGAAACTATTAGAAAATAATATAGGTTGCTGTCAATATAGAAATGTTTTGTGCATTCTTTGAATAAGATTGACATTTCAATATAAAAACACAATCAAAACTTGCATGTGGTTCTGTATGTACAGGAAATTTGCAGTTGCTATATTGTTGCAGGAATCTTTAACAGATAAAAAAGAAAGGAAAATAAAGCAATAATATGTCATATATCAGAAAAAATACATTTAATTTTATGCTTCAGTTTGGATTACACAATAAAAAAAAAAAAAAAAAAAAAAAGGAATACACTATCATCCTAAACTCTTGATCAGGGTTAGAACTGCTCAAAGCTAGTTTGTGATCCAGTAAAAATCGTATCAAGAGAGGGGTAAGGTAAGTTCATTAGAATCTTTCTTACCAAATTCAACACCTTCACACTTTCTTTGCATTTAGTTTCTTTGCATTTAGTTTCATTTAAATGCTTTCTTATTCTTTTTGAAAACTTCCCAAAATCTCATCAACCAAATGAATTTTGTTCCTAGGCTGAGTAGAAAAGATAAAGAAAATGCTTCATGCATTTATTCATTTTCACCCAGATTGTATTCCTTGAATATCTGCCATGTGCCAGATGCTGAGAACACCATGATTAGCAAGGCATGTGCTTGCACTCAGAAGCCCTCACTCTGGAGCTGAGAAACAAGCACAGAAACCCAAGATGACAAAACAGTACGATAAGAACTGTAACTCAGTCCTAGGTGTCCTGACTGACTGAAACAGCAAGCTGGAGGAGTGAAGGTGGTGGTAAATGCATTTCCTAGAAATATAGTATGCACAGTTTTGAAGAATAAAGGCCAGGTAGAAGAACAATGGGTCGAATCTGGTGGGAGGCAGAAAATTCAAAGAAATGAAGTCATAAAAACACACTAGAACAACTACTTCTAGTTTCCTTTCTGCTGCTCTGATAAAACATCCTGACAAAAAGCAACTTAGAGGAGGAAAGGGTTTATTTCAGTTCATAGTTTTAAGTCCATTATTGAGGGAAGTCAGGGCAGGAACCTAAACAAGAACTTGAAGCAGAAACCACAGAGGAATGCTGTTTGCTGGCTGAGTCACAGGCTCATGCTTATCTAGCTTTCTAATGTCACCCAGGACCACCTGTCTAGGAATCTAAGTCCCTTTGTGCACTGGGCCCTCCTATATCAATGAACAATCAAGACAATCCCCAACAGACATATCCACAGGCCAGTCTGGTCTAGGAAAGTCCTCAATTGCTAATTGTGGCTTTCCTCTCAGAAGACTATAGAATGTATCAAGTTGAAAATTAAAGCTAAGTAGGCAGCTGGTATTTCAGGGTCATGAAAAGGACATGTCTCAGAGGGAGTTTCTAGATTGGGTTAGTTGCAGTGAAAAGATCCACCCTAAATGTGGGTGGTACTATTCCAAGGGCTAGAGTTCCAAATTGAATGAAAGGGAGACATCGTGTTGAGCACCAGCTTTTATCTCTTCTCCTTCCTGCCTGCAGATGCAATGTGACTGGCCTGCCCTGTTCTGGATTCTGTTGCCTCCCCACAGTGATGGCCTATACCTTCAAACAGTAAGCCATACATAGTAAGTCCTCCTTCCTCTAAGTTGTTTTGCTAGGTATTTTTCACAACAATGAGAAGGGTAACTAACACAGAGTTCAACATTTCATATGTTGACTTATCCATCTCCAGAACATTCAGATCAATAGCTAAAATATAACAGAAAATCCAAATGGGGCACTGGAGAGATGGTTTAGAGGTTAGCGTTTTCTCCTCTTCCATAGGACCTGAGTTTGGTTCCCAGCATACATATCCTATGTGTCACAACCACATGAAACACCTGCTCCAAAAGTTCTGACACCCCCTTCTGGCATCCAAGGGTACACACACACATAGATATACATACACATAAATAAATCATAAATCTTTTTTTTGAATCCCAGAAAGAAAAAATTTTGACTGTTGACATAAATATTCTGGCTTTGAGTCTTTCATCTACTGTTTACTATCTAAGACATATTTAGAAAAGTTCTCACCCTGCCTATCTCAGTTCCTGAATATATAAAGAATTGTTATGAAGATTAATTTTAAGATTTCATAGAAGGTTCATACTACTGTTTCTAGATTATGATTTTACTGTTGTTAACATAAAAATAAGTGAACTAGGCCTGATACCAGTATTAGGTCTGGGCTCCACCTTGTGAAATGAACTTTAAATACAATCAGAAAGCAGTTGGTCACTCTCATAACACATGTGCCACTATTGCACCAGTGGGCATTTCTTGCCAAGCCAGTTGTCGTAGTGTTACAGAGTTTGGGATCACTGGAAAGACCACTCAGACTCGATCAGAATCCAATCAGCCAAATTATTTATTAGACTTGCCAGCTAACTGCAGCTCCAGCTTGGGAGTAGAGACTGCAGCCCAGGCAGGGAAAAAGGCAAAGTTTTAAAGACAAAAACCACAATACATCTGGTTAGCATGTCACAAGTCATGGGTTAGTCATGAGGTTTACAAATAATGGGGTATATATTGGTATCTTAGATAAACAGGGCATTACTCAGTTCCTGTTTAGGCAAGCAAGCAAAGGTGGCAACATCTGTGGTCAGCTATTTCTCAGAATTGGACTCTGGAAGTGGGGAGGGACTTAATGGAACTAGATTTGGTCCTGGGTCAAGCCTGCCTGGCTCCAAGGATACAAGATGGAGTTGTTTTAGCCACGCCATCACAGTAGCTTGCAGGATTCACAGCTTGGCAAGGTTGATGATTACTTTTATCTTCTGGTAGCATGCATAGCACTTTCTGGCATTATGAATCCTAGCCAGTAAAAACGAAGCTTTGAGGTCAGTGCCAGTTTAATTTCTTCTTGTTTGTTCTATAGCTAATGTGGGTAGTTTCTTCAGCATTCGGGTCTTATCATGATGTTCTGGTGGATAACCAAGAGCAGGGGCAATGGTCAGTATTCTTTGAGGGTCTATGGTAGCACCAATCAATAGCTTCATAAGAGGAAGTTCGTTCCTGGCAATTGGCTTTTCCTTTGCTAGCCTATAGTGGGGAATGCTTTTTAATTTCTTTTTATATTGTATGTTTATACTTTAAAAAGTTTCTGTAGCAGTAGGTTTCCATAAAACATTATCAAAAGGCCTTTAGTATTAGTTATCCCTCCCCATGCTCCCTCCTCTGCCCTGCCCTGCCCTCCCATTCCCCACCCCAGTTAACCCTTCCCACTCTTTTCCCTTTATATCACTGCTTTCTGTCTCCCCTACCATGAACCCTCCCTCACCCCACGACCTTCTCTGATATCAGGCCTAGGAATCTTTGTCTAGACAGGTCATAAGACAAAAAGAAGAGCCTAATGCTAGTTTTCTACTAAATAGTTATTATATTAATCTGATTCCTAATGACTTATTTTTATTCCCATAGATTAATCCATCTCTCAACACTCACCACAGAAGTTTCCTTATTCAACAGATGCAATTAACACAGAAACCCTTAACTGGCCAAGGTGCAGAGATGCATACTGCTTATACCTTAATAGGCCGCTTATATCAGATGTCTACTCCCTAGGCTAAAGGATCATTGTGAAAGAGAAGGTATAAAGATTGTAAGGGCCAGAGGTGGTAGATGACCACAAGGAAACATAGTTTTCTAGACAGCTGGGAAGTTACTTATATGAACTCCCAGCAATAGTGGCAGCATGCACAAGACTGATGTAAGCTCAAAGCAGACAAAAATCCCAGTATAGGCATGGGGAAGTGGGCAAGAAGCTCCAACCCTAACTGAGGAACTATTGGCAACCAATAGCTGCTAGGAGAGAGAGAGTTACTTTTCTTTAAGGATGTGATGCTGGATAGGTTAACCAGACTCCACGGTATAGACCCATATCAAAGAGTATTTGGGGACAAACATTTGACTTGATAGACCAATTTATCTATTGTGTGTGTGTGTGTGTGTGTGTGTGTGCATGTGTGTGTGAATATAATCAACATATATTGTCTGAAATTCAGAAGAATTCAATTAAATATATATAAAAAACAAAATCCCTCTAAAGTTAATGTATTGTTCAACTGGTTAAACAACTGGTTGTAGGAAACTTAGTAAAATGTCCTAAATTTTTTTAAATGGACTAATTTATGTCTTATGTTCAAGAGTAATGAGTGGATTAGAGAGGTGGATTTTATTATAAATTTATGGATCTGTGCAACATTGACATATGAGTGGTCCTTTCTGTCCTCATTAGTAATCTACTAACTTAATTATGCTGCAATGATTACTGTGTAATATGTTCACATTTCTGAGTCTTCAGATTATCTGGGCCTATCTTCTGGTTTTTGTTGCATTTGTTTTTGTTCCTATAGTCATCTATGCATTAACTTGTAGCTGGGTTATTTCAGATGTTAGAGGGGTAACACTCTGTTAGACACTTCACATATTTATATAGGTTTCAAATTTCTATGTTGGTTTCAGCATATGTTCATAGAGAAACAGATGCATAAGAAGCCAAAAAGTCCAATTGTGCATAAAATACATACATGTGTTTATGAAACTTCTGCTTGTATGATAAACATTCTTTTAGGTATAAGAATGTATGTGATGGATCTCAGAGTTATGCTGAGAGAGGACTACAGTTAGTAAGTTATACAGAAACAAGGTAGGGGACATTAATTCAGATAAATAATATAATCAGTCTACTATATTTATTGAGATCAACATGAAAAGACATTATAAAATGACTATAAACTAAAAGTAGATATCTTTTTCTTTTGAGTGTATGACTATTTCCGTTGTGTGATATCTACAGCCCCTCTCTCATCAGGTCAGTATGTGCTATAATTTTGCCTATTGGTTTAGAAGATGTCTCATCAGATTTGTAAAGGAAAACCACATCATGATTTATTTTATTAAGAGCAACAGAAAAACCAGTGTTTTGATAAAAATGATAACTAGCATTGAATCATTGATGTCGTAAATATTTATTAAGCATGTGTTATTTTCTAGAACCTGTTTTAGATGCTAAGAACAGTGAAAAAG
Source organism: Nannospalax galili (assembly GCF_000622305.1). Lineage (NCBI taxonomy): Eukaryota > Metazoa > Chordata > Mammalia > Rodentia > Spalacidae > Nannospalax > Nannospalax galili. The sequence goes on along the minus strand of NW_008349076.1, from coordinate 205,589 downwards.
AGAGATGTGTTTCTCTAGCTTATGAATTTACATTATATTAGGGGAAACAATAAACAAATAAGAAAACCCATATTGTAAGAGCATGATACAATGTCTGAGGAAAATATGGCAAAATAAGCTCATGGAGAATGAACCTGAAGGATGGAGTAGTTATAAAGGGATTCAGTGCTGGGCATGGTGGCACATGCCTTGGGATTCAACAATGAAATAGATTTTGAGCTGAGATAGACACATCATATCTGAGCCACATAGAGATGGTATTAAGGACATTCTGAGCCACATAGAGAGATGGTATTAATGTCGTTTTTGTGGAAGGACTGTGAAGTGTTGAAGTCCTGAGATAACAAACAGGCTTAGTTCATTGGAGTGTTGGAAGGCAAGTCAGATTGCTGAAACCTGACTGTGCAGGGTGATCTGAGAAGATTCAGACTTTGGGCTTCATGCCCTGGCGGCATCTGGAATTCATTCTCAAGGCAAAGGGAACACATGGGAGGGTTTGAAGACAGTGACTTGCTATGATCTTCAAACTGTAGAGATCATTGGCATAGTGCAGTAACTATACCTACTCTTGCTGATCCAGACAGTCTCATCTGCCTGGAATAAAGAACATTTTCTACTCCACATTGATAAATGAAATTACTAGAGCGGTATTCCAGTCAGTCCCAAATTCAAATGTAGTCAGAAAAATTTAGGGGTTATCACTGTCTCAGTGACCTCTCACAATGTTATTTATTTCTTTCAATGTTCTATCAGAAAGCTCCAAAAAGTTAGCATTACATCGACTACCTAGAGAAGGAGAATCTATTTCCATGGGGTAATACTTTCCTTTTTCCAGAGGAAGCTATGAGGAAACTAGAAGGTTGTTGGTTGTGTACAGTTAGTTCACCACAGCCTGTTGTTCTGCAGAATCTGTTGTTTCATGGTACATTGGGAAAACTCAGCACCCCACCGGAACCTTCTCAGAAGTTATTATTATTGGACAATGTAAGAGGTATGCTGTTTACTCAAAGAACCCTCCTTCACTAATAGGTCTGCTGGTAAGATCTCTTAGCCCTTCTGAAGTGGGCTTTTAGTGGTGGGGGAGGGGCAGCATGACTTGCAAACTTATTATATTAAGGAATTCCTGACAATCAGTTGCTTTACAAGTAATCCATGGCAAACTCCACTTCAGCACTTCCCTGCTTGTCCATCATTCTCAGTGGTGCCTCCTGTGCCCAGTGACCCAGAGTGACCAGATACATGTGTTTAGAACTGTTCCCTGACTCCAGTGTGAGAAAAATTTTCTGATGCTTAGGAGAGTATTTTCACGGGCAGATTGATACTTGAATCAGACCTCCTAAAGACCCTCCCATCAAGAATCATAAGCACTGGCAGCATGAGCCTTGTGGTGTGATCAATGGATTTTTAAAAGAAATTTTAATTGCTCTCTAAATTCTTAATTCACATGTTGATACCCAGGTCTCTGCAGACACCAAATCTACTGGAGCTTTGATCTTGGGCATCCCCATCTGTAGAACTGGGAGAAGTAAGGGTTCATTGTTTATACATCACTCAGTCAAAGGAATTTTGTTATATAGTTCCAACAGAGATCTCTCCCTTGAGGGAAAATGCATGAAATTGTAATGTTCCACAAACTCTCTTAGAAAAATCCCCCTCCTCAAAACTCTATATTCACAGCATTGTACAGGCGGCATGGACCAGACCAGTACATTTTGCTGGTTTCATCAGCTGTTTCTGTCTCACTCCAGATACCATCTAAATTCAGCATAACAATTTACATTCTATTTTCACTGAAACTAAGCTAGGAATTTCCACAAGAAAAGGAATGCAGGTATCAAATCACTGCCACAGTTAACTACTTCACATGCCATCCAATTACAGGTCATTTATCAGTGATAGCTCTTTAGGTTGTGCAAAGAGCAGTTCATCAGGAGCAGGGAGAGAATCAGTAGAAGGGAGGAAGCAGGTTAGGAAGGCTGTGTAGGGAGACAAAAGGATAGATTGGCCTAATTAAAACTATCTTGTATTTTCTTCCATAGGATGACTATCACAGAAAGAGGTAGATTTGAGGCACTAAACATTTCTTCTTTGCTGGTTTATCACTTAGGTAGTGACATTTGGCTCTTATCTAAGCTTTAGATGTGCCCTGGGGACAAAACCAAAGAAACGTGTTGGAAAAAGTTATATTGGAAACAGCGTTTTAGAGGTGTCTGGAGCATTAACTTTATTGCAGTTAACAATGTAGTAAAAATACTAACATGAAACGCTTTTAAGCAAAGAATTTCTCTGCAGGCCTTTGAAATTTCTGACTAGGCATTTAATGGTTGAATTTTATTATTGATTTAACTCTGAAAGAAAACTGCATGAAATCTAGAGGCTGAGAATAAAAATAAAACGATGTAAGCAACAACTGACTAGCTGCAGATTTAAAATAGGTATCACACTACTGTGTTCTCAGTGTTTGCAGTATTTGAGTTCTCCCAAAATTCATGTGTTGAAATCCTAATCCCCAAACTAGTAACATTAAATGTTGGGAGATGAGGTCATGGGAGCAGGGCACTCATGTCTGGATCTACTGTCTTCATGAAGAGACCCAAGAAAAACATGATCCACTTCCACTCTCATATTTTACTACTTTTCAAATTTTTCTTATATGTCATTAGAACACACTGTATGAATACTATTTAAAAATCTCAGGTTTTTTGATATTTAAAAAACTGAAAACAGACTACTATCCTCAGTCCTCTTGGGGATCACCGCTTCTGGTCCTGGCCCCGCCCTCACCTCTCTCTGCTTCCCTGGGACTGCACCACTGGCTAACTCTCCAAGCCTGCACTACTATCCTCAGACCTCTTGGGGTAAGTCTATAGCGCAGCCCTCCGCACCGGGACTCCCTAAGCCACATTCACCCTTCCATCCCCCCCGCCATTCTATACTCCTAGTTTGGGCCCTGTGCCATTCCTAGTCTTGGGGCCCCAGACACCTGAGGAACCAATACTGCTTCCTGACCCTTCTCACCCAGACCAACTCAGTGCCTTTCTTGT
>NW_008349076.1:200797-201303 GCF_000622305.1 Nannospalax galili | reverse complement strand
ACATATAAAGGAAAACCCATTAGGATCACAGCTGACTTTTCAATGCAAACTATGAAAGCAAGAAGAGCTTGGACCAAAATATTCCCAGTGTTAAATGACCACAGACGCCAACCCAGGTTACTATATCCAGCCAAAATGTCTATTATAGTTGAAGGGGAAAGAAAAATCTTCCATGACATAAATAGGCTGAAGGAATTCTTGTCCACAAAACCAGCCCTTCAGAGAGTTCTGGGAGCAATACAAAGAGCTGAAGAAAGGAATGACTATACCAAAGGGGTTGCAGAAAGAACTCCAACGAGGGTATAACAGTGTAAAAGTACAGCTATAGCAAGAATGTAAACAACAACAACAAAATGACAGGATTCAATACTCATCTTTCATTAACAACTTTAAACATTGATGGACTGAACTCCCCAGTCAAAAGACAAAGAATACATGAATGGATTAAGAAACAAAACCCATCTTTTTGTTGTCTGCAAGAAACTCATCTCACTTTCAAGGACAGA
>NW_008349076.1:171635-196049 GCF_000622305.1 Nannospalax galili | reverse complement strand
TCAAATCTGTAATCATTATGACAAAAAACTGAATTACTGTAATATTTTGCATATTGTTAAAACTGTAACTTTAATTGTAAAAAAAAAATTTTAAAATAAAAACCAAACCAAAACAAAACAAAAACAAAAACTGAAAACAAATGGATGGTCATTTTGTCTCCATTTTAATAATGAAAAGAGATGTAATTTATATTTAGGATAAAAGTCAAAGGATAATAAAATAGAAATCTTTTGTTTTTTTCAAAGTAGGTGGAAAATTTAATTATGATTTAAGTTTGAACTACAGTGCTGTGTTAATACTCTGATAGTTTTGGTATTGAATTCACGTAATAGAATTTGGTCTCTAACTTTTTTTGTATACTTTATCAGTGAACAATGAATTTAAGTGCAAATTTTACTGCAATAATTATTGGCAAGTATGTGAATGCACATGCACACAGGCACACACACTCAAATACACAGACATACATATAGATAGATAGACACACACACACACACACACACACAAACACACACACACGCACATTCTAATATCCCAGGCAGAACCCTTTATACCAAGACTTTATTACATGTCATGCCTTCTCATTACATACATTCAGGCTGGCCCTGCCCCACTCCCACTCCTATTCCATCTTAGAACGTCTTTATAATATAGAAATGCTTAACAGTTGAGATTGCACAAGCATAGGCTAGTGTAGAACTGAAGAATATGATTGCTCATAGCTGAGCTGAATTAAGTAAGATGGAATTACAAAATTTTGCTTTGTTTGAACTGAAGTTTGGGATCTTAGTGCTTTGCCTATTTTGCTATTGCTCAGGCTTTGTTTGGCGACTCAGATTCAAAGTTTATACCTTCTCTATGTGGTGTTATTGGTTGTGGAGGTGTACAAACAAACATACATAAGTGCATGCAAACCACAAACAACATGCCATATATGCAGTTAGATATAGACTCATGGGGATATGTACAAAGACATTTTTGGGGATTGCTTCACTTGATTATGTAGGCTGACAAGTATTGTGACCTTCTCCCAATGTGCTAAAGGTTTTGGGGCAACAAACGATATAATTCTAGTCCAAACCTGAAACCTGAACATCAGGGACCCCAGTGGTGGAAGCCTTGATCTGAGGTCTGAGAACCAATATCTCTAATTTCTGAAAGCAGAAGGTGGATGTCCTTTTTGTACTGTTTGGTTTCTCGGCAGGTCATAGGATACCACTGCAGTGGTGAACATGATCTCTATTACTCACTCTGCAGAATCAAATGTTGGTAATGTTTTCTAGACACACTCTCAGACATACACAGATGTAATGCATTGCCAGCTCTCTGGAAATCAAGTAGCCCAGTCAAGCTGACAACTCCTTTACCTGTATGGACAGTTTTTCTTTCTTTTTGTTGATGTTTTGGTAAACTTTATTTCAGATCCCTTCAGCAAAACTTGTGGCTGGTTTGCAGAAGTTACCTTCTAGTTCATCACAAAACCTATCCATGGGCAGAGTGAGGCTGGGGCTGCTGGGACAGTTTCATAGTTCAGAGATTTCCTTTTTTGCAGGGAAACACTGGCACATGCCAAAATATGCTTTCTGGATATGGGGAGAAAAATAATGCTTTGGAGGCAGAAAATACTTTGAAGCTTTTAATTTAATGATGATAATTTTTTTTGGTCTCCAAGTTAGTACTTTGTGTTTGGCTTTTCCACTTAAATTCAGGAAGTGCTTTGCTACCTCAGCATATATGTTTGGATGTGCTATATTGACTCAATCATGTTTGTTTTCTGTGTCTTTTGTTTTTTTTTACATTTTATAGCACAGAACTGATTCAGAAGTAAAAGTACTGAAAGGAAAACAAGCTTTAAAATGATGTAAAGACATGTAAAAGTTACAATGCAAGTAATATTTAGAAATGATGAACTAAAATTGCTGGTTTTGAAATGACTGACCAGAAAACTTCTATCTCTGCAGAAAATTAATCAAGATGATTTGACCAAATTTTATACTTTAGCATTTATTATTAAAACATAATATAAAAGACATACATTAGAATAAGAACAAAATGATGAACTTTAGCTTCCAAATTTTGTTTATAACAACTTCATTCATTATAAAATATTTTTCTTTACCTAAAGATTAAAGAAATCTCAGAATTTTGTAGAGGGGAAGACTAATTCAACCTACCCAAATAAAAATGTTCTTTTGATCCAAAGCTTCCTAACTCCTCACATGCCATTAAGTACAGGTGAGAAGAAGCTTGAAAATCTCACAAACTGCCTCATTGCTAATACTTCCCATGACTTTCCATGACTCACAGATTGATTTCCTGACTTTATATCTATAGGGCCTTTTTAATACTATAATTTTTCATAAGCCTATGAGTAGTGAAATGAAAAATGAGCCTTCATCCTACATTTAGTTCCAAGTGGGATCCTTAAAAGAATGCCGCTGTTGTGAAGTTATCTTTATTTTAATGGTATTTTACTCCCCATTGTTTTTCTGAGCTTTCTGAAAATTATATTACTTTCCTTATCAGTTATGAAGCCCTGCAGATTCCTTTTGCTCCTACTGAATATGAGGTTATTTCAGTGTACAGAGCCAGAGAACGAGGCAGATGAGCACTAGCCCATATGCAAAGGCAAATAAGTAGTAATAACTCCGGGCTGTGGTTAAAAATGGCTGATTATGGAGAATGTTCTAAACATATAAGTAAGAAGAGGCAGAAATGACCTTTTCAAATGAAGGTCAGCCAAAAGGAGGGAGAAGTCATAATAGACACCTCAACATTCTTCTCTCCGTCCTGGGGGGCAGCTTCATGTAGGCATTTTGGCTAACTGTAAGAAGCAATTTTTCAGAGGAAGTCATAATAGATTTCTCCTTTCTGCAACCCTCTCCATTAATTTGAGGAAAAGCCCATCCAAATCCATGAGATATCCACATCTCTAAATTATTTGCAGGTTTCCTGCCTTTGACTAGATTAATGTAATTAGAAATATAAGAAAAGGTTGATTTCATATATTAATGTCTTTTGTATGTGTCAACAAATACAGGACACATGAAAAACTGAGCATGTATGAAGCCCTCTTGTTTTTTCTATTTTTCCTTTCATGTCTCTATCTACTTATTGCATCAAAGTATTCATCTTAGATTCATCAAGGTGCAATTTAAATTTAGTAGTATTCATCATTTTAGTGGAAAGTTTTCTGAGTTTTGACACTATGTAGAATTATATAATTACTGTCACAATCAATAGAGTTCTATCACTTTTGATTTCCTTTGTAATCTGTTAAATCCCTCAGTTGTCCCCATCCCTGTCTCCTAGTGGCCACTGAAATGTTTCCCACCTGCTGACATCGCCTTTTCCAGAATGCCATAAATGAAATCACATGATCTGTAGCTTCGGATCACATTATTTTCATTGTGATGTTGGGTTTAAGTTAATCCACTCTGAAGCTTGTGTTAATACTTTACTTGGTCTGTGTAGATGTACTGCTGTTCGCAAATGCATTCATTTACTGAAAAACATTTGAGACATTTTCAGGGTTTGGTGACTGTGAGCAAAATTGCTATGAACATTCACAATTTATTTTGTTAGCTTTCATATTTACTGGTAAATACTTAAAAATAGGATCCTTATTTAGTTTTAGATATGAATCAACTGCTAAGATATGCTCTAGTCTCTTTGATAACTTATCTCAAGAATGTTAGGCAAGATCACTATTTGATTTGAGTGATGAAAACAGAGATACTCAACTTGCAGAAATGAAGATCCAGGGACAAAACCCACTTGGTTTTGGCCAAAACATGACATATTGTCACATAGTCTATATCTTACTTGTCAGAATGGGGTGGGAGAGATGCCTCAGTGTTTAGAATACTGGTTGCTCTTACAGAGGTTCCTAACACCAACATGGTGGCTAATAACTATCTGTAAGTCCAGTTCCAGGGGGTCCAATGCCCTCTTCTGGCCTCTGTACAAGTAGGTAAAACATTCATACACATGAAATAAAAATAAAATAAAATTAAAAATATTTACTCATCAGTGTGTCTTTTTAACAGTTTCATTAAGATATCATTCATATACTGTGACATGCATCCTTTTAAAATGTACGATTCAGTGAGATATTTTTGGATATATAGTTAACTACTGTTACAACTCTCTAATTTGTGAATATTTTTATTTTTTGAATATTTTTATCACTTGAAAATAAATCAGTCATTTTCTCCTTTACTCTTTGCCAGTTACTTTTCATTTCCCTATATTCCCCATACACATGGAAACCACTATTATACTTTCTTTCACTAAGGAATTGTTTATTGTGAATATTTCCTATAAATAGACTCATGCCATCTGTGGTGTTTTCTGATTGACATCTCTCAGTTAACATGATTTAAGTTCATAGTTGTTTTATGTAATTATACCTCAGTCCTTTATTTTCAGATAAAACTGACCTATTAACTTGTTTAAACATTAACCAGTAAAATACTTGGGTTGATCCACTTTTTGATTATTTTAAATAATTCTGTTTTCATAATATTTGCGTATGTTTTAGGGAAAATGCATGTTTCAATTTCTTTGGACTGTATACCTATGAACATTATTGCTTGGTTATATAGGAACTTTCATATTTTGAGAAAGTGTCAATATATTTTTCAAAGTGGCTATACTTTTTACTATTTTTCACCCATGATAAATAAAGATTCCCATTTCTCCACATCCTCACAGTAGGGGCTAGATGCTTGTTCCTGTTTATTGTTACTTATATATTAGTACATGTGAAATTATATGTCACTATATATAATATATAATACCCTAAGCAGTAAGACTGTCCTGGTCTTCACCCTGAGGATCTCCTGGGCTGACACAAGTTTAAAGTACGTATTCCTACCTAGACTCTGCTACATTATAAGTTGTCTTCATCCTGTCAATCAACAAAAAATCTCTTATTGCTAATACCGTTTGCAATGGACTAAATTTGTAGGGTCATTCATAGAGAAGGTGAACTATTGGGATTCAAATGAAGGCATGAATCAGATAGAAAACATGAATCTAAGGAGATAAGGATAATGCTGGTATAGAATGTGTTTGATACCAATCAGTTGGCTGGAGTTTTGCTCTACCTAGATAGGTATTGTGGATAGTAAAACAAAGTTCATCCAACACTCACAGCCCCAAGTTATGGGCTTGACTGGTAGAACCAGAGGCTTCAGCTCCAAGTTCAGAGGGCTTAGGGGCCTATTGCTCTAGGCTGGGGAAGCCAGAAACTTATGTTTCTAGGTAGTCAGGTTAGAGGCTTACTGCTCTAGGCTTTAACTGTGGCCATGAGACTTGACAACTTCTGTAATCCTTACCTTCCAGCAGCAGTGAGCATTTGCACTGTCCTCTAGTGTTACAACTCTCATAGACCTCAGTACTGGGACTCTCAGCTGCACAATGGCAAGTGCTACAGCTCCTGGTTATAGAGTGCTGGGATCCACACTCCTGGACAGCAGCAAGTGTTACAACTCTTTGGGGTCTCTGAGATACTTGACCCTTCAGCAGCACCCTGGAATCTTCTGATGACCGTGCCCTGTAATTTCTCAACTTTGACATGTCACAGCTCTTATTTTCTCTGTTAATTCTGCTCCTGGTGTTTCTTTTTGAACCACATGCTGAGTGATAACAAGTTAACAGCAAATTTGAGATAGTGATTATCATTTTCTCTGGATCTTTCCAACAAATATTGAGAATTACAACTGAGTAAATAAGCTTGTGAAATAACTTGAAGTTAAAATAAAGTAAATGAAAGTTATTCTCTGGTGGCATCTGGACACAGGAGGGTATAGTTACTCACCTAATCAACTCCGTTTTGCTTCTGACTCTATTATTTCTTTCTTCTGGGTTCTCCTGAGGCTTTCTTCTTCTTGTTAGCTTGAGCTCATGAAGAATAGGCATGATTGATGAATATATTGAGAGAAAACACCAAAAACACCCCTCTTCTCCCAACAGCAGTGACCTTCTTGGCCCCAACATAGCTCTGATGGCCACTTCTGAGATAATAATGTCCCAAGGTCATGTTTAATCTGACTATGGCCTGATGGAGAAAAACTGGAATACCACCATAAAATACACAATCTTTTATCTGTTTCTCTTTTCTATGCAAGACCCAAGCTGCTGCAATCTTCAACACAGACCTTAGATCATTACATGTCCATCCTACTTGTAGCCACAAAGAAGACAGCACCTGTCCTGCCTTCAGCACTGCTCATTCCTTGGATGGAATGAGGATAAGTTTGTTGGAATTTCTGGAGCTGAGAGTTTTGAGTGAGTAGAATATTACAAATGAATAATGGCCACACTAACCCCAGCTTGAGGAAGGAATGTTTTGATATGTTCAGAAGTGCTGGGCAACCTGATGGAGATGAAGTATTTCAAAGGGTTATTGAGCTTCCAAAGAGAAGAAATATTTCTAGTACTTGAGTTCAGACACTCAAGAGTAAAGCTAAGAATGGATTTTCCACAGAACTCTGAAAAGAGAAGTAAGAAAGAACTTTCCTAGTGTGCTCGTGCATGCTATATAGGCCTAGCATTCAACTCGCTGAGGTAGAAAGAACAGGAGTGTGAGGCTAGCTTAGGCTACACAGACGATCATATCACAAACAAAACAAAAACCAGAAAGAACCTAGCTCAAGGAAAGCAGGAACCACCAGTGATGATCTGTAGGATTGTTTCAAGGGTTTAACATAGTAGACAGAGTGAAAGGGCACTTGTGAGAATAGCCAAGTATCAAGCATTCATATCTCTCATGGCCCAGGAACCACTGAAATTATGTCTGAATCTCGGAAGCATCTTAATGAAGAATGCTTAATCAGGAAAGCCTATTATTGTCCAAGTTGCCTCTGGCTCTCAGTCTAATATAAGAGTACAGCATATATTAGACATAGAGTATTTTATTTACTCACAGTATTGACTTGTAAGGTGATTGACATCCTTACTTTAGAAAAAAAATAAACAATGGAAAATCAAGAGCTCCATTCAATCTTGAACAGGTAAGTAGTGCACCTAGGTAAGATTCAGAATCTCAGGCTCCATCACCTTAGTGTTCCTCCCTCTTCTACAGAAAAGGAATGAATAGTCAAGTAGGAAAATTCTTACTACAGTCTTAAACTCTGATTCTCATTGTGAACATAATATACAGCTTCTCACCTCAAAAGGCAATAAAGATAATTTCTTTGTATGAAATATGAGTGGACATGACTGGGGAGCATGGATCCAGGTTGCCTGCCATGAATAATATGCTAGATCTTGGAAGTTGTTACCTGAAACTTGATTAGCCACAGAAGAAAAAAAAGTGACAAATCAATGTATTTCCCATCACAGTTGGTGGTAACTACAGATGGGGGAAGTTACAGCAAAGTCAAACAATCGCTGCTATAGGTTTCAAATGTAATCTAATGACATAATTAACATTTGGAGAGGCAGAAGTTAGTGGTCTGCTAAACATACATTTCAGTGGTAATAATCCAAAGGATGCTAGGTCAGACCCTAGCGTGGGCAATTAATGACTATTAAGGGGACTAAAGAAAGCCCAAGATAATCTGACTGTGAATCTACAGCATTCCAACTCTGCACAATCAAATAGTTCTAACCAGTTCATCAGCCTTGCAGAATTTTAACATAAGTGCTGCTTTTTTCTGAGAGCTCAGTTTACATTATAAACAGCAGCAGCACTACTTTGCTGTCTACATTTTTATGGCTGGACAAAAGAATGACATTGCAGAGAAAAAGATCGGTAGGGTCAAAGCTGGGAAGGGAACAAGAGACCTGCGGCACATATGAAAAATAATGATCATTTCATTTAAGGGTCTAGTGTGCTATAAGAAAAATATGGGTTTGGTCCCACTACTTAGGGGAGATGGATAAGCCTCATTCTCAATGAATAAAAACACTTCTTTCTCTGCTTCTCTGTTTTCTATTTTCAGAAAGTACACAAGCTAATAAAAAAACTTCACAAATATATTTTTTGCTTATTAGTCATAAATACAAAACTTTAAAGATTCCCTGAAAGAGAAGAACAGTAGGAAACAGGCGTTAATAAGGGATATATGGATAAAAATGGGGCTATTTTAAGGGGGGTTATACAAGGAACCTTAGGGATAAAGTAAAAGAAGGAGGTCAAGAGGGTTGGGATCATAGGAAAAGGGTATCATTAAGGGAGAAATGGGAAAAATGGGGACACTTTAAATGGGGAAACCATGGTGGAAGGGTTAGACAATGTGAGAGATAAATAATGCCTAGCTAGTTTTTAAAAAACCAGAGGGAACCATATTAGTTCAACAACCTACTGACAAATTATACATACATCTAGCTCATGGAATATAATATATATATTTAGGCAGGGTTTATCTGAGAACCTTTGGTCTTTGCCCAAGCTTTGTCCACTTAAAGGACAGTTTTTGTTCCTTGTACTCGAAGGGTGACTAAGTTCCATGGGACTATGGAGATCTCTCAAAATGTCCTGTAACTGTGGTGAGTCACCTGTCCTCTTGTTCAGGGAGGCTGTGGAGAGCCCACCAGATGGACTTGAACCAGTGCCCAGTCTACAAAAAGGAGGGTTAACACAGAGGAAACATTTCCTCCACGCTTCCAAGTGAAGCCAGCCGTAGTCGAGCAGGACCTTTGACTTTTCTTCACATAGATGGAACTGGCAGAAGAAAGGAGTCAGGGGCTTCTCCCAAGCCCATGTGACCCCTGAGGAACAGATCCTCAAACGACCTTAAGAGTAAAAATAAATTGGTCTATCTGTACCAACTGTATGGTCTTAAATACACAAAAGGAAAGTATAACCAAAGATTAAAGAGATCAATATAATTCTTTAAGAGTCCATGTGTATAGCTAAAGGCTATATAACAAGAAACAAAGCCAGACAGGAGATACCTTCTTTTCAGTTGTTGGCCAGGGTGGCCCAAGAGACTTCCAGACAGTAACCCAGCATAGAACTGTGAAAATGAACAGCAGACCCCTATCTTATCTAAAGGATTATGACAACTGATTGCTGCTAGATGTGGAAGAGCTGATCTTCCTAAAACAAGGTTCTCTAGATAGGCTGACTAGATTCAGCAGATAGACAAGCACTGGGGAATGGCAGGGGGCACTGACAGCACAATGGACAGTAACAAGGATGACAGAGTATATGGGCTCTAGTAAGGGGGTTGGGCTATGGGAGGGTACCACTTGGGATGTGGGTATATAGATGAATAAGATTGTTTGGGATGTTCTGTATGAAATATACACAAAAAAATCAACAAATAAAAAAGTGATATTTGAGGAAGAAGCATAAAAATTTGCTTCATGTTAATTAGTAGTGGTAATAAAACATTACCACTGAAATCTACCTGATGACTTTATATCCCTGCTCAGGTGCCAAGGATCTCAGAAGGTAACCAATGATGACTAGTAATAATCAGATATATAGATATTAAAGATGCAGGTGCAAACATCTAAGTGTTAGTTGCATTAAAAATTAGTTTTTCTGTGTGAAATAATATATTTTAAAATGAAATGGAGATCGTTTTTAAAGGTTAAAATCTCATTCAATTTTATTCCTTATAGTGTTTATACTCAGTGCAATATTTTATAACTGTATTAATTCAACTGTGAACCTAAAAATTTACAGCCGATTTTTAAAGAGATGCATCTTTGCTCTGGAAATTGTTATTGAATATGTTAATGCTGTTGTAATGAAATGCTTCCTCTAATCTTGTGGTTATTAAATAAATAATTTTTAAGTAATTTAAAGATTCCATTTAAAATAAACATTACCTTACAGTTTAACTATCTGATATATATATGATATATATCATATATATATGAACTATTATTGACTTTCAAAAGTATAGCTAGAAATAATGTATGCTTCTCCTTTATTCTGTGAACTAAACTTACTAAATTTTTGTACACCAGGTCATCCTTAGCATACAATCATTGAAAACTTTAAAGCAATTCTGTTCTGGTATCTGGATCTATGTTAGCAGGTAAGTGCCCATTCTGCTTCCGTGAAACCATGATATTTTGCACTTTCCTTCCAAATCCAGAAACTACTCATAATTAAATGCCATATTGTTAGCCAGAGCACAATGATTTTTGGCATCTTTATTGTAGCTTTAGGGAAACTTCTGAGGGGCATTTTATGAATAAGTTCTCTAAATCTCTTTGGAGACTAATACAATAATCATTGACAGATATATAAAAGTCACTGTCTTGTTTCAAATATTTTTCAAAATAACTTTTAGTTTCTACTTTGCTGTTCAATGTCTCATTCCTTGTGCTTCCTGTACACAGTGAAATATCAAATTCAATGGGCTGCAATATTACAAACTGATGGAATTTTAAATATACACACAAAGGAGGAAAAATTTCTATATCTTTTTCCTTTGTACATGAGTATCTCTGTGCTAAAGGAAATAGCTTTGCTATAATATTTTAAAAATATAATTCTGGTTCTACTGAAACTGCTACTAAAATGATAATCTTGAAATGTTACCAGTGGTGGCGGTCTGAGTCTGGCCTTGGTGTTTCCAGATCTTTATTCTAGACTCACACAGATGTCAAAGTAGTAGTGACAGTACAGACTAGAAAGTATTTACCATAACTCTTGATGGGAGGCTCTGTAAGTAAAGGTGTTTAAGGGCCTAATGGAACTGCCTGGGGTTTCTTCTTATGGAATCTGAAAGAGAGAGAAGTTTGGTCACTAGGAGTGTGGTTTGGGCAGTGCTCTACTTTGACTCATAGGCTTGGATTACATAGACCTTTTCTCACTTCACATGTCACTTCTTGTGATGCATTTGATGTTATATATATTATATATATGCCCAGTCATGCGTAGGAATAAGATGTTAGATTTTTTTCCCCTAAAAGTTCACTTAAAGAACAGCTTGCCTACAAAAGCACCCCTCTATTCAAGAAATTCCATCAGACTCTCATATGAACATTTGAAAATTGCCCTGTTCTGACTTTTTTCTAGTTCCCTATCTAGAACTTGTTATGCTAATTACTCTTGCCTTTACTTCTCCCAGTCATGCGTAGGAATAAGATGTTAGATTTTTTTCCCCTAAAAGTTCACTTAAAGAACAGCTTGCCTACAAAAGCACCCCTCTATTCAAGAAATTCCATCAGACTCTCATATGAACATTTGAAAATTGCCCTGTTCTGACTTTTTTCTAGTTCCCTATCTAGAACTTGTTATGCTAATTACTCTTGCCTTTACTTCTCCTTCACATCTCCCATTCATGATTCAAGGACTTTCTTTTCCCCTTAGAGATAAGAGTTATGCAATTTTGGAGTCTTTTAGATAGACTCACTGAAGGGGTACTCCAGTTGCCTCACCTGCTTCCCTGTTCAGTATGGAAGAAACCAGAGTGGTCTGCATCCTGATTCCCTAGTGGCAGTTTGGGTAACCACTTCAGAGGAAGGTGTGATAAGAATAGAAGGTAGGAATTCGCTATGCAGTTAGGGTAAAAAGACCTCAAAGAAAAGTCGCCAGTTTCTTGGCTAAAAGTGTCAATGTCCTTGGTCCTTTTAGCAACACACTCTGTTCCAAACGCCAAACATATCAAAAGTATTTTGAAGCTTGTATCTAATCCTTAAAAGATTTTAAGGATACCTCTTCAGAGGGGAAAATGTTAGAGTAGCCAAAAGCCCCATAAAAATAAATAAATGAAAGAAGAAAAAAAAGAAAAGAAAAAAGTGATGGGGAGATATGAGAGGTGTTGGAAGGGAGGGAGTAGGCATGGATTTGATCAAAACACCTTATATGCATTATGAAATTCTTAAAATCAAGAACAGCTTGCCTTACTGCTTATACCCCCTAAACTAGTGAAGGCCAACTTGATCTTATTATTCTTGTAAACTGACATAACCAGAGTAAAACTGAATAGAATCTAAATTTGGTAATTGTTGTGATTGATAAAGGCAGAAGAAATTTATTTCATTGCTTGGAGTGGGGTGTGTGCAGCTGTATATAGGTGGGGTTCCTAGGTTACTAATAGGTCTCAGGCACTGAGTGTATTATTAGAAGAGGGGTGCGTGCTAAACTCTTCCCTATGTTTGCCACTCAGACACAGAATAAAGAAAATGATCTGATTTGGTCCTAGGCAAAATGCTAGTATCTCTATTGTATATGTTGACCATTATGACTGCCAGAGAGGTAAGAAAAAGAAGTGGAACTTTTTGATGCTGCTTCTTCTTCCCTCATCGCTGCCTAGAACATAGACTTAAAAACAGCTTGTACCTATTTTCAAAGCAAAAAATATTTTAAATAAAATTACTTGTAAAAGTTAAAGTCATTTCCGATTGTGATCTTACTGTTGTAGGCTCTACTTCGTAGCTTGCTCAGCCTCTTGGTCATCAGGGTTTCCTTCTGTGGTTTCTTAGTCTTGTTGATAAAAGAGTTTAAATGGATTCAGTAGCAATCTTGAGGACCATCTTTTATAGTTCAAGTGAACAGAGAACACAAGCAGGCATGAGGGGAAGGTAGGAAAGGAAGATTTTGGTCAGGAACCATATAGATTCTTTATCTGAAAAGACCAATGAGACTAATTATTATTATTGTTGTTGTTGTTGTTGTTGTTGTTGTTGTTAATGCTTTTAGTTAGCTTTTCCTAAGGATATGGTCAAACCATATAGATTCTTTATCTGAAAAGACCAATGAGACTAATTATTATTATTATTATTGTTGTTGTTGTTGTTGTTGTTGTTGTTAATGCTTTTAGTTAGCTTTGCCTAAGGATATGGTCAAAAAAAAAGTTTTAAAAAGATAAAAGAATTTAATTTGGCCAAAAGAGATCAGTCTTTTGCCTTTAATTTCAAGGAGTATTGGTAGGCCATGATTCTCATCTATAATCTAAGCGCTTGGGAAGTGGAGGTTGGAAGATCAGAAGCTCAAGGTCATTCTTAGCTACATAGTGAGTTCAAGACCAGTGTTGAACTACCAACAACAACCACAACAAACAACAAAAACAACAAACAATGAAAGCTTCTAGAAGGTAATTTCTAAGTCCTTGGGATATCATGTGTGGTAGTTCAAAAGAAAAATGTCCCTCATAAGCTCATGTATTTGAACACTTGGTCCCCCATTGTTGCTGCTGTTTTAGAGGCAACAGAACCTTCAGGAGGTAGATCTATGCTGAAGGAAATCCCTCATGGTGGGTTTTGAGGGTTTATAGCCTTACCCTACTTATTTTCTCTGCTTCCTATGTGTGGATGAAAAATGTGATCAGCCAGCTTCCTGCTCTTGCCACTGTATCATGACTTGTCTGCCTTGATAGACTCTGTCCCTCTGGAACCTGAAGGCAAATGAGCTTTGGTTATTATATTTTATCATAGCAACAAGAAAATAACTATTACACCATGTCTACTCACAACACATTTGTTTGCCTTGTCACCTTAGCATGAAATCAGAGACTGGGGAGAGAAAAAAAAGATCAACAGAGTGATATGATTTAGGGTGGAATCTTAGCCACAATATTAATCCATCAGCCACACCTGCATGATAGGGTCCTGATGAAGCTCTGAGCACTGGTGTGGACAATACACTGTGTGCATTGTCCCATATCTATGCCAGGAAAGTACCAGGTCTGTGACTTCTGGAAGAGCATAGTAGAACTCCATACTTGGTGCCTTTTCTGAACTCTAAACTGTATGCTAATTACTGCTGTTTTCATCCGGATCCTTTTACTGTAATAACACATGGTTATGTCAGTTTTTGTTGGGTTCTGGGAATTCCACTAGCAAATTTTGGAAGCTAAAGATGTTCTGGAACTCTCCAACTTGGAATCTTTTTTGAGGCAAGATGGAAAGGTAGGTGAATTTTGGAGGCTATGGAAGACTGGCAGAAACCTCTTACCCAGGACTCTAGTTGCAGCCTTTGCCAGCAGTGGAGCAAGAATGCCAACACAGTTACCATTTCCCTGAGACCTTTGTCCCTTTCCAGTCATAAACTTGCAGTTTTCCAGGAATCTCATCGGAAACCTCATTTACAAGGAAATGGCACGTGGTAAACCCCTTGTACAAGCCCTGTGGCTTCTGGTTTTATCAGATTATAATTCCATTGAAGGCATCAAGGCACCTCTGGGGCCTACCATATATCTTTCATATCAAAAGACAAAGAGAGGAAGAAAAAAAACCAGGTTTCTTCAGCCTTTTGAGATGCAACTTGAGTTTACCAGAAGTATTTATATGGCCAATGCTACAAGAGAATCACTTTTTCTCTCTCTTAGAGAATCCCGTACCCACATTTGGTTAGGCCTTACTTTCTGTAGCACCCTTGAGAAATACCTATCCCCTCTTAGGTGTCTTGTGAGTGCCTTTTCTCCTAAATCTTGTGCTTAAGCCTACATTAAAATATCTTTAATATAATTTCCAAATGTTTTACTGAACCACTAGTTCCAAAATCTTTAATGCATCCAAGCCACACATCCAGGTTTGGCCTGAGACAGGTCCTGAGATCCTTAAAAGACTAAGGGATCTCCTCGGGCGAGTGAGGGAAGCAGTGTGAACTATGTCTCTGTCCCTATCACTGAAAGAATGTGGGAGCACCTGTGTGAGCTTTGTTCCTCCTAAGTGTAGAACAAGCTAAAATTTTTGCACATTGATTTTCATAAATAGGGAAAAATATGTTATCATATTTGATACAGATAACCCTATAATAGAATGAGATTTTCAAAGTAAAAATACTGAAACCAATCTGGAATATTCTACATGTTTTAGAACTTCTGACTATGTGGTGGATCACCACATACTGACTTCAGGAACTCAAAGGAATGTGATCAACTTACAACTAAAACTAAAAGATGTTACTATAATAATGATTTCAAATTTCCTTCAAAAGCCAGGTACAGGGGCTGGAGAGATGGCGCAGCAGTTAAGAGCCAACCATCCATAACTCTAGTTCCAAGGGATCTGACACCATCTTATGGCCTCTGTGGGCATTGAATACACATGGTGCATACATGCAGGCAATATACTCATATACATAAAATAAAATTAATAAATAAAATATTAAAAAGAAAAAGCCAGGTACATGGCTACGAGCTGTAACAGACCCTCATGTGAGTGGGAAAACCACTTTAGGCTTTTTTTTTTTAATTTCATTATTCTCTTTTGAGAGTTTCATTTCCAAGTACTGTATTTATTTCTCGACTCCCTCTCCCTCTCCAACTTCTCCCATGTTCCTCCACTCCCTCTCAAATTCTTTGCAACAGATGGAGTCTATTATAAAGTTTGATAAATGGTCAAAATGTAGAATCTTTAACATTTTTATTTATATGTATGTGTGTGTATTACTGGTCTGTATGTGCATCGTGTATGTATACATCCCTCAGGAGACAAGAAAGGGTATCAGAATCCCTGAAGATGGAGCTATAGGCTGTTGTGATCCACTGATGTGGGTGCTGGGAACCAAACTGGCGTCCTCTGCAAGGGCAGCTGGTATTCTTAACCACTGAGCCATCTCTCTAACCCATCATTCTGGAATCTATATTGCTAAAACCTGGTAATTCATGACTGTGGCACTCACAGGTTATATCACCTCCAGTCTCTCCTTCTCACAGGTCTGAGGGATGCTTTATTTCCAAGACACTGGGGAATTATATAGATTCTTAAACGTTCTCTGTTATCACTGAAGTTTTAACTCAGCCTTATGTGGAAGAGATAATATGGAGAAAAAAACAAAAGACATTTCTAGGCTGAAATAGATTATCGTATTTATCTATGAAACTTAGGCAAATTGCTTTTCTCTCCAGGCCTTAGTATCCCCATTTTAATGAGTCAACTGCACTAGATTACTTCTTAGGTCCCCATGTGACTTTAAAAGAAGTAATGTACAAGTAGTTTGGAAGACTTGCCTTTCAAATGTAGGACAGATTCTAAACTTCTGAGTAGCCAGAGGCATAAATCCCAGTGCTCTCTGTGCCTGCTAAGCTTAGAATTGAAACAGTGTTTTCTTCCCTCCAGAAGCAAGTATAATTCAACATCTCTCCCAAACAAGCTTAAGTTGAGTCAATTCTGGTAACAAACAAATACCTATGTGTGTATGTATTTGGGGCATCAAGATGAACCAGAAAATGTAAAAGTGTAAGTACCAGGCTGCTATAGGCATTACCCAAAGTGAATAGGACTTGGTGGGTGAGTTGGGAAGAATGTTAATCCTTTCTTTTCTCTCCTCTGAATTTTTTTTCACTTGACTAAATTAATGCATTCTGTCTATGACTTGTAGAACATCAAACTAAATGTTGAGATATAAACTGGCAGTATTTATTCATTCTTTCTTAATATGTGAGGGCTTGAGACTGAAGAATCTTCATTATTTTATCTGTGTATTGAACTTGACTTCCAATTTATAAACATCTCTTTAGTACATTACACTTGGAAAATAATTTTCTTATGTATGCAAACATGGATAAAAATGTAATTAATTAAATTTATTGACCTACAAAAATGAAAATTATTTGTTTACTGCTGATTGCATTGAGTATTTACAATGGCTTAAACATTAGGCCAAATAAGCAAATAAAATGTAACAACTGAGTACTTCATCTATTAAAATATTTGCCAATATATGCTTGATATTTACCACCATTATGGCTATATTTACTCATATTTTACTGATGATAGCCAAACTTACTTTGAAAACACTTTTTCCTTCAAAATATAAATGTTTTGACATATTTCTTGGGTTTCAATAACCTTTTTAGACCAAAGAGAAAAATGAATTTTGTCATAGATAGTTGAAGTTTGAATTTGTAATTGTTGAAACCATGTCTTCTTGGGGATGTTATCTGGTGGTGGACCATTTTCCTAGTGTACAAAAGACCCTGGATTTGATCTCCACTGTTAAAAAAAAAAACAAACCTCAATTTTTATAATAATGAATGAATGAATGCTAGGTAACATTTCACATGTGCAACTTATTTACATTAAATATATAGTTGAAAATCCAAAATAAGCTCATCTGTTTGAATAGTTGGTCCCTAGGCTGTGGGTTTGGGGAAGGTTGTCGAACTTTTAGGAGATGCACTCTTGCTGAAGGAAGTATGTAACTACAGACAGGCCTTGAAGCATCATAGCCTGGCCCTGTTCCCAAGTCTACTCTCTGCTTCCTGAATGTGATCAACCAGCTTCCTGATGCCACCCTGCTTTCCCTGGTTGCTTTGTGTCTTCTCCTCTGGAACTATAAGACAAAATAAATCCTTTCTTCTTTGGTTGATTTTGTCAGATTACTCTATTAAAAGAACAGAAAGGGAACTAAGACACAGATGAATGCAAGTGACAACTGGATAATCAGTAAATTCTTTGTTGACTCCAGAGATGTGGTTGCTTTTTAGTGAGTACATGAGATTGCCATTCCTTTTAGATTCGGCTTTCGTGTTCATAGTTATACTGATAAGACAGCTTTATTTTGTTATTAGCTTTATTTTATTATTATCTTTATTTTTGTGTTTAAGAATGTATTGCCTGTATGTATGTAAATACACCCTTGTTGTGCAATGCCCAAGGAGGTCAGAAGAGGGTGTCAGATCCAGATCCCCTGGAACTGGAGTTCCAGATATTTGTTAGCTGTCATGTGGATGTTAGGAATTGAACCTGGGTCCTCTGCAAGAGCAGTTAGTGCTCTTAACCATGGAGCCACCTCTCCAGGCCCCAACTTCTTTATTTTAACTGAGAGTTCTGAAATGTTTTTGAAACCTGATTTTGTTCTGTGTGTATGAGTTGTCTACCTAGCCTTGTACATGCTACCAACATACTATTGTTAGAATATGGTTCTGCTCCTTAAGCTTTACTAAAATATTAGGAGTATGTTACTGATGTCTAATTAAAAGATACTGATCATACATAAAATTTTTGTTTTATAAGGAAATGATTGGGAAACCGTAATCCATGGCTTTAAATGATTTGGCTTAATTTATCATTATATATATATATATATAATTTTTATTTTATGTGTATGAGTGTATTTCCTGCATGTATGTGAATGCACCCATGTCATGCAAAGCCGCAGTCAGAAGAGGGCTTCAGATTTCCCCTGGGACTGAATTAGGAACGGTTCGTAGGCATGATGTGGGTGCTAGGAACTGAACCCAGGTCCTCTGCAAGAGCAGTCAGTGCTCTTAAGCGCTGAGCCATCTCTCCAGCTCCAATTTATCATTTTATAATACAATATTGAGCTTTCTTTCCAGCTATAATAGAACATTGACCATTGATTCTCTTTTTACAGTTCCATTTTCCTTACACAAATTACTGTCTTCATGGCTTTTTGCTCGTATAATGGAAAACAGAATATCACCTATACCTTGTGAAAGGACTTACATGCAGTATATATATTATATATATATACATATATATATATTACTTAGCCATATGGAAACTTTGCATAAATGAAATCATTTATATCAGGGCATGGTGCTGCATGTCTGTAATTCCAGCTTTAGGACACTGAAGGCAGGAGGACATTGATTTTGAGGTCACAGGAGCCCCAGCTTTGATCTCCAGCATGGTTTTTCTTAAAGTCAAATTTTTATAATAATGAATGAATGAATTCTAGATAGTATTTCACAACCTCAATTGATTTACATTACTTACAATATTAATTAAAATGACCGTACTAGCTGAAATTACTGTGACTGTAATCATAGAAGCGAATTCAAAGTGTCTCCTTATTCTACTTTGTCCTGATAGGATTTCTAGCACTATTCAAAATTCCCTCCACTCAAAGCATGTGAACTGGCCGCTATTGAGTATACCTGATCTTTTATATTGGAAAGAATCACAATTTAGAAAGTTGGTTTTCACTAGAATTTTGCTGGTAGGTGATATCCTACTGCTTGTGTTGTTGCTGTGTGCCATCATGAAAGAGAATCTTTTCTAATTTCATAGGCTCACACTGAATTCAAGAAAATCCACATACTTATAACTGTAAGGACTGGAAATTACAATGCATATTAGAAAACACATGGGTTATTGAGTATATGTTTCTGTGACAATTTCCTACCCATCAAAATACCCAAACTGGATCTTAACTATGTCATACACAAAATGACTTCAAGTCAGACATCAGATTTCAACATTTCTGAAAGGCAGCAAATAGAAAACTTACAAGAGGGGGCTGGAGAGATGGCTCAGTGGTTAAAGTTCTTTCTGTGTAAGCATAAGGACCTCAGTTCAGCTCTGTGAAAAATCTGGGCATAATGATGCATGCTTGTAAACCCAGTGCAGAGATGCAGGTACAGGGTGATTACAAGGGCTCCTGGATAGCCAGTCTAACTGAAACAGCAAACTCAAAGCTCAGTGAGAGACTCTGTATTAAAAAATGAACATCTCTTTGTTAAATTAGTTTTTAAAACTAGTTTTACAAATTTCATGCATTTTGATCATATTTAGTTCCCTTCCTATATTAGCACTCCTTTACTAGCCCCCCCTCACCAAATTTATGTACTCTAATACACACACACACACACAGTAATTAATATGAGACTGAACTCATTCCCCGAATTAAAGTATAAAAATTATTTTACAAGTATACGTAATAACAAAAATGTAATCAGTTAAGCATGATCATCTTTGTTTACAAGTTACTTCTTTACACAAGAAGTAACTTTAACTAGTTACTTATGCTTTAACTAGTTCCATTGTTTTACTGTCCAATGTAGATAATCAAGCATGTACAGAACAAAAGCTCACTTTAAATATTCAATGGAAAAAACAGTGAAGAACAATGGAGAAAGATATGCAAAGTTGACTTCTAGTCTTCACATACTCAGGTCCACATGTGTAAACCACACACACAAACACTACATAATTAGCTCTGTGCCATGCCATGTCATCTCAGCTCTCAAGTCACACAGTTCTGTATTTATCCCAGACTTGGGAGTTCCCCCAGACCTGGGAGAACAGCATTCCATAATGCCTGCTCCTCCAGTAAGGTGCCATACCTGTGAGTTCTGCCACACCTGTAAGTCCCAGTCTTCACAGGTCCTACAGTTTCCTGCCCCCTGGAACCTGCTAGTTCCCAGAGACCTGTGAGAGCCTTGGTCCCAGTATTTT
Source organism: Nannospalax galili (assembly GCF_000622305.1). Lineage (NCBI taxonomy): Eukaryota > Metazoa > Chordata > Mammalia > Rodentia > Spalacidae > Nannospalax > Nannospalax galili. Next base: position 175,981 of record NW_008349076.1, on the reverse strand, counting down.
CTTCCTGTCACTCCACTTCCCCAGGTCTAGCTAGTATCTGCAATCTTCACCCTGGCCCAGCTTTATCAATTCTAGAGAACCTTACCTCCTTTGCAGCCATTCACACATTTCCAGGCATAGATAGGGATGTGCAGCCAGAATATCACTACAGACAGACCCAGTCACTCATTACATTAGCACATTTTGTTTTGGTTAGCACTGAACTGTAATCACCCCAATGCCTCCAAAAATCACCACAGATCTGTCTAACAACTTACTTACCTGGTAGCCACCCAGCCCACTCCGCTACCCCAGGATTGCATAGGGTCTGTATTAGAAATTCAGACTCAAAAGGTGCACCTATCCCTAGCTGAAATGAGACCACTTTTTATAACCATTTGGACATTAACATAATGTTGCCCTAAGAACACCTGCACTTGCACTGAACACCAAGCACCCCTCAGCAGAGTTATAACCTGACAGTTTGGGGAGACAGTGAACAAAGAGAGAAAGACACAATCAACAAAGACATCACCTACTCTGCCTCAGAAATACCACCATCAACACAAGTCCAGCTAGGTCTCATCATAAAACCACAAACAATGAGAAGAACCAAGGCAATATGTGTCATCCAGAAATTACCACTTCCATCATAATATTTCCTGTGAATGACAACTAAGCTGATGCACAAGACAATGACTTCAAAGTGACAATTAGAAATTTATTCAAGGAACTCAAAGATGTTATGAATCAAAGACTAAACACAGACCATGACGATAAAAATAGTTGAATGTACTAAAACAATTCAAGCAAGAAATTGGAACTTAGTATATATGAAGAAAAGCCAAATTGAAATTAAACTTGAAATGGAAAGCTCAGGAAGTCAAACAATAAACTTAGAGGAAAAGACCAAAAAGAGATCAGAAGAACAGAACATAGATAACAGATTTTGGATTTGAGGTTGAGGAAGTGGAGTGCACAAAGAAAATATAAAATCTAAAATAACTTAGGAATAGAATATGCAGGATCTCTGGGACACCATAAAAAAGACCAAACCTTTGAGTCATAAATACCAAAAAAGGAGGGAGTCTGAATATGATAAAAAATACTGTATGAAATTGGCAACAATTCAATAAAGAATAAAAATGAAAGAGTAGATGGGGAAAGATAAATAAAATCCAGGCTGAAACTAATGAAATAGAAGGAATAAAATAATACAAATATCAGTCACACAAAGAGTTGATTTTTTGAAAAGATTAACAAGTTTGACAAACCTTTATCCAAATTAACCAAAAAAGATCCAAATTAATAACTCATAAACGAAAGAAGAGATAGACTATTAAATACCTAAAACTAAGAATTAATTCCATATGTGTAAATATGGTTAATATTGGAAGCACAAACTTAACTGCACAGACAGAACACCCAGCAACTTCAGAGTTTTTATATATTGAAGGAGAATGTATACCAGGTTCATAACTATGTTTATATGTGGAAACAGAAGTAATTTAAGTGAAACTGTGAAATACTATTTTTAAAAGTTTGGTACCATGAACATTGATGCTCTACTATCTTATAAATAATTTAGAATTAATTTAAAACTAATGCATATGAAATAATATAAAGTTATCATCTTTAATGTGACTTTCTTGATGACCTCCATTAAGAAATCAAAGATGTGGGGCTGGAGAGATGACTCAGCGATTAAGAACACTGGCTGTTCTTGCAGAAGAACCTGATTCGAATCCCAGGACCTACGTGGCAGCTAACTATCCATAACTCCAGTTCCTGGGGATTCAACAGCCTCTTCTGTGCACGACATGGGTGCACTAACCTACATGCTGGCAATACACGCAAAGTCCTTTAATCCCAGTACTTGGGAGGCAGAGGCAGGTAGATCTCTTTGAGATGGGGCAACATGGTCGACACAGTAAGTTCCAGGCCAGCTATTGCTACAGGAGATCCTGTCTCAAAAAGACAGACAGACTTGGCAGGAGGATAATAAAAAGAAAACAAAGACATTTTCTTATTATCACAGTATATAGTAAATTGAATAACAAAAGGACATAATTCTTCATGATGTTTGTAACGGGAACTTAGAGTTTGTCAGCAATTTTGGGTCTTGCTAATACAAATTGAGCATTAGAGATAGGACCTGATTGCTCAGTAGTCGTTCTTGAAGGAAACTCTTCTGCAGCAAAGTTTTGTTTACAAAAACTAAGGGCGGAACTTGGTGCTACTTCTGATATAATTCTCTGATACACATCTGTAGAATATTATAGAGCCACTTACCATATCTCATTTTCAAAGTTGCATCTTGTTCTCAGGATTGTTAGCTTTTGTTTTATTAGTGTTCTGTTTTGTTTTGTGAAAGAAAATTCACAGAAAGAACTCCTGTACCGTGGACTGAATTTCCTTCAAGGCTCAACTAATTAGCACTCTGAAGATTATGGAGAGTCTGGAAAGTTGCAGATCTAGAGCCTATTCATGAATTATCTGGGGACATCTTGAACCCCATAAATAGCCACACCTTGCCTACCTCTGTTTCTGAATTAACATTCTGTGACTAATGTATTAACTTAGCAGACCACCAGGTCTGGCCAATCAAAAAGCTAAGAATGTCATCAGATAACATCTGAAACTTATAGTAAAAACCCGCTGCTTTGCTATGACCTGCCTACCGAATGTATCCACTAATAAATTTAAAAGTGTCTTCATTTATGACTTTTCTTTGTTCTGTTCCAATAAAAAACAGAATTTAACTGTTACCATTTTGGAACATGGAATTTGGGGTAGCCTGAATCTGTGTTTCTGGGCTATGGTCACTCATATTTGGCTCCAGAATAAACTATCTCTTATCCCCTTTGAGGTGAGAATTATGCTTTTTCATTGAAAGTTTTCAGAGACAGAGTCTCACTATGTAGCCCTAGGTGGCCTGGAAATTGCTATGTAGTCCAGGCTGGCCTTGAATTCAGAGAGATCTGCCTGCCTCTACCTTTCAAGTGCTGGGATTAAAATAGTTTTTGCAGTTGAAATCTAGCCACAATTTTTTTCTCCCTTGAATGACTACAAATAGAACACTGTAACTGGTAGAAACTGCCTAAAAAACTCAGGTTAGACACAAAGTCACATATTACCATTTCCTAATTAGAGGCTACCTGTTCTGTCAGCAGAACACCCTCTTATGGATACTATTTCCTAGACACAGAGGTGACATTAACAGCCTAATATTTCTATTGCTGCTTTCCTCTCTGCTACATGATACTGCTTTAGAAAACCAGTCCAAACAGAAGACAGTAGAAAGAGAGCACTGCAAAATCCTGTCTTCCAGGTCCAGAACCGCACAGACCTCGTTGTTCTGCGTGGTAAGTGATAGGACTTCCTAGTGAGCAAGCCAAGACCCCCAAAACAGTGGGTATTAGAATCAGTGATCATAAAAAGCCTCCCAACGATGAAGGTGAGCCAAAATCATGGCTAATAAATGGGTCTGAGAATTATCTCACATGCCAGAGTCACCGCCCTCCCTCAAGGATCCCCAGCCCCCCAACAGCTTCCACTTGTAAAGTGATTGCACCTTGTGATACACTTTCTTTCTGGGAAGTTGATGTGACTATGTTTGATTTACTTCCTCTAGGCTGTTCTGAGGAGCCCACACAAATCTTTCCCGTATCTTGTTTTTAGTGATTAAGGCAATATGGCTGACTACTCACCGCAAAAAAAGAAAGAAAGAAAAACATCAATTTGTTACCGTTTGTACATAACTACACATAAAAGGTCACAATCTTAGAATAGTAAACCATCCTGAAAGAATGCCTGCTCTGTTCTGTGCATAGCCCTTGCCTTCTGCATTCGGCTGCCTGGATCTCTCTATTAGTTCTCAAACTCCCCTTCATTGGTTAAGCCCATTTCCTCCAATGTGGGTAACTTACTAAAATTTCCACAGTACTGCACAAACCTCTAGCATCTGTATCTTGTCTTTCCTCATCTCTACCCACCTATACAGTTTCTAATATTGTTCGTGTCTGCTCACCATCCTCACAGCAACTTTGATGGCATTGAGAAGTTGCCTTTGTAATACATGTTATTATTCATATAAGACATTGTCTTGGTAAAGTAGTTGTGGTGGTTTGGATAAGAATATCCTCCAAGTATTTGGACTCTTGATGCCCGGTTTGTGACACTGTTTGTAGAGGGTAATGAAACCTTTAGGAGGTGTGGCTATGCTAGAGAAAGCACGTCACTAAGACCAGGATTTGAGCGCTCTTAAGCCTTGCTGTATTTTCAGCCTCTCTTTGCATCCTGTGCCTACTTGAAGACGTGATTGCTTGGTTTTCTGCTCTGGCCATGTCTTTTTTTTTTTTTTTTTT
>NW_008349076.1:145380-170051 GCF_000622305.1 Nannospalax galili | reverse complement strand
TCTATAACTTGGGATGTAAAAACACAGACAAGAGGCATGAAAGATGACTCAGCTAGTAAAGGCTGACAACCTGAGTTCAATCCTTGGAACCCACATTGTTGCACTAAATTTTCCCTTTTCCTTCCTTGGGGGACCCACTTCCAAAGACTCTAGGGTCTCCTGGCCCTGACGCAGAGGCATAACATGTTCTACTTGGGTTTTGCATAGTTTATGACATCTGGTTGGGGGAATTACAATGGTATGAAATGCCACCGTCAGTGCGTCCCACCCCTTGCCTGGTCTCTCCCAGCTTTTCATGCACAGCCACTTGCCTGCTCGCCTGTGTTCACTGTTCCATTCCCTATACCAAATATGGTGATGGCTCTACCCATTTTCCCAGTGTGTTCATCATCTGTCTCTAAGATTGCCCCCTGATTAATTCTAGTCTTTCAGAGGAATTTTCAGGTTACACTCCACCCCTTTCCTCTGGCTTTTACGAACTTTCAACCCATCTCTTCCACAAGGGTCCCTGAGCCTTGGAGGGGGTGAAAGGTATGGGACAATCATGGCGAGGGAATTTTCAGGTTACACTCCACCCCTTTCCTCTGGCTTTTACGAACTTTCTACCCATCTCTTCCACAAGGGTCCCTGAGCCTTGGAGGGGGTGAAAGGTGTGGGACAATCATGGCGAAATATTGACCTCTTGGGCCTCTCTATCATTCGTGTTCAAGACGTGGCTGGTGATCCATTAGAGTGGTGTCTCCCTTACTATTGACCATATCTGACTGCTGCAAAAGGCCCTGCACTCATGGGAAAAACTGCCTCCACCCCTAGCATAGCCTTTCTCAGGAGAGAAATGTACCTTATTTAATCTTTGGGGATCATTAACCATCCCTAGGAGGGTTTTCATCCTCTGAATGCCTTTTGTGAACTGTTCTTCAGGTTTTAAAGCCTTCCAAAAACTCCTTAGTACTGAATTTGGTTTTCTATCAATTTTTTCTTTGGGAATTTGGGCTCAATATAAATCTTGCCACATTTGTCTTTGAGTAACTCAAATGGACCATTTCTTCTGTCTGGTTTTTATATCTCTTGTAGGTTGCTCTATTAGTCTACAGACACATTTTGCATGATGGTTTGAGTGACTTAGATCTGCCAAAGCCTCCTTCACTTTGCAAAGATCTTGTCCTATTAAAGGACTTAGCAGGTTATTAAAGCGCTATACCATTCTTGAGGTCCCAGTTGAATTAAGCTTTCCTTTAGATCTCTGATGAACACAGCCCTATCTGGCCCAGTGAACTGGAAATTATATATTGCATTTCTTATACCTAGTTCTCTCAATAACGCTTGTCCCTCTTTTATAGTCCTCTAGCCACTACTCATCATGGGAGTCTACATTGGTGATGAGCATGTATCTTTAATACCTTGCATTAAGGACTGCTCCCTCCTGTACTGGCCTAGGTTAAATAGCCTATGTTTCAAGGTCAGATGGGTGGTTATATACTCAACTGAGATGCTTCTGAAGGAATTCATATTATTTGCTCCCACATCCCATACCCTCAAGAGCCATGTGGTGAGGGGCTCTTTAATCTCTTGTTTGAAAGTCTTTCCTAGTCCCAACAGCTCCATTGTGGAGTATTTTCTCCTAGTTATGGTATTTTTAACTTTTTTCTCTTTTTGTATTAAAAGTTTAAACTAAGGGGCAGCTTTTAGCTACTTTTATTACTAGGTTATTTCTTTTCTCATTACTATCTGTCTTTTTCTATGGGTCCTTTGACTCCTGGTCCCCTAACCTTATGCATGTTAAAATCTCCTGTTTTCCCTTTCTCTCAAGCTCTGAGGCTGAGACTAAATATGCAAGTAACTCCTTAGCCTTTTCAGCCTCCCCTGAGGCTATTGCCTTTACAGTGGACAAATCTGTAATTAGGCACAAAAGTGGCCAGGCCAGCTCTTTGGAGTCCCCTCTTGCTCAAGGCTAGTAAAAAAAAATTTCTAGGCTCTCTTTAATCCTTAATGAGCTTTCAGACACATCTGGCAGCAGCCCATATTTTTCAAGTAACTGAGCTATTTTCCCACATTTGCAGGATTGCTGTAACCCAGAGAGTTCCCCCTTTGAGTCCATCTACACCTGCATGGCCCATGTCATTTTAGTTACATATTTTAGGATCCATTGTATAACCCATGTGACTGCCACTAACCCCAATGCTTCTCCAAAATCCTGCAGTTTGTTGTTTCCAGTATTACCCTGCCAGACTGTGCCAATTTGTTGTACTAAATTTTCCCTTCTCCATCCCTGGGAAACCTGTGCTTGCCCTCTGAGGACTCTAGGTCTCCTGGTCTTGAAGCAGATTGATAAACTGACATAACATATTCTATTTGGGTTTTGTGTAGTTTATGACACCTGGGAGGGGGTGACGTCTTACAAAGGCATGACATGCCACCATCAGCATGTCCCGCCCATGGTCTCTCCCAGCTTTTCACACAGGGCTCCACCCCTTTTCCCAGTGTGCTTAGCGTGGATCTTTAGACCCACCCCCTGATCAATTCTAGCCTTTTAGAGGAACTTCCAGGTTACACACGTGATGGAAGAAAACTGACTCCCACAAGTTGTCCTCTGACCTTTGCACATACACTATGATAGTTTCTCTCTCTCTCTCTCTCTCAACATAATAAAAAACAACTTAAAAAAATAACACAGATATAGTTCCTCTGTTTGAAAACTCTCTCAATGGTATCGTAAAGGAATGTTATTGGGAATAAATTGTGTGCTGCATTCATACAATTTGTGTCCTTGGGTTTTCCTTGAATCATAGATATCAGAACAGTTGGGGACTAGGCTGTCACATTTCAATAACTATATGTGATTTCCATCTCCTTGAACTGACTGATGTAAGCGAAATGTACACATTTCACTAATTACTATTAAAAAAGACAGTAACTAACTTTTGAAAATGAACTTGGAAGAAGATTGCTTAGTTCCATAAAGGAAAAATAAATACTAAGTTGTAGGAGGAAGTTGTAGTTGCAGCAGTGAGTGATCTTCCTATCCGAAATCAGCTTAACATTTCTGAGATTTCTATGGAAAGTAGATAAAAAAAACGTCAAGTGAGTGAATGATGCTCAGGTCTGACAGTGTTCTCTGCCTCTTTAGACCACTTGTCTAAAAGCCTTTGTGCTGATGAATGTTGTGAGAGCTTTGGACTTTTGCCAGTACCAGGGAAATAGTCCTCCAGGATAAATATGGCTAGCGTTCAATTTGGGCACATCAGTTCAATTTAGAAAACTTTTCAAACCAAAACAGTCATTAAATCTAAAGAGTCTGATATAATATTGGGACTGGAGTGATGGCTTGACAGTTAGGAGCACATGTTGACGAACAACTGTCTGTAACTCCAGACAACACAAGTACAATTAAATACATGCAGACAATACATTCACACATAAAATAAAAAATAATAAAATATTTAAAGATTCTAATATAGCCTCTCCTGGGTAAAAATGAAAGATAAACAAAATGAATCAAAATAAACATACAAATGAAACCCTCTGTGCAATTCATAACTCTTCTCCAGGAAAACTATACTGAATTTTTTGTGATAATGATGCTCTAAGTACTCTTTTCTTTTGGGTTGCTTTCAATTTTTAATTATGTTTATTTACTATTTATTTATTTGTTTGTTTGTTTATTTATTTACTGGGCAGGGCATGCACATACTATGGCACACATTTGGAGATTAGAAGACAACCTTTGCATTCAGTCTTCTTCCATATCGGGCCCAGGGATGGAACTCAATTTGTCAGCCTTGGCAACAAGCTCCTTTACCCACTGAGCCATCTTGTCCACCTTGCCCACAGTGCTCATACTCCTGTGTGGGCCATAAATATATGTATTATTTTATGCTATGGCTGCTTTTCTATAAAGTGAAAGCCATGCCTTCAATTTTCTTTTACAAGACTACTTTTTTGATGAAGAACACAAAAATCTCTTTCTTTCATGGACAAGAGAAAGTACAGGAAATTATATTCAGAGTTACTTTTAACAGCCTACATTTTTCTTTTATTTACATTTTCTGAAATATCAAAATATTATTATTCAGGCACCTTAATAAAGGTGAAAGTTCTAGAGTATATAGGATGGAATGGTTTGGTAACTCTCTTACTAAAGGAGGATTGGTGATAAATTCATGATCAATTTAAAAATAATGAGATTAATAGTTGAAAATGTCATGTTTTCCTTGTGTCTCTCCATAAAATTACCTCATGAATATGAACTGGCCATGGCAAGTCTAAGCTTAACATCTTCATCTGTGAACGAAAGAGCTGTCCTTTCAACCCTGAAAATCTGGGCTTCACTGTACTTTTCTCTATATGCTTTGATGATTGGGAAGGCTATTCACTGTCTCTGCTCATTGCTTCTACCAGCTGTGTGTGTGTGTGTATGTGTGTTGTGTGAGAGAGAGAGAGAGAGAGAGAGAGAGAGAGAGAGAGAGATGTTAAGTTTAAGATTTTCCTTGGGAGACAGAATGCCTCAGTATGAATTCTCTTGATTTCCATGTACATTATGATAAAGTTTTTGTTATGCTAAGAATGCAATCTTTTCTATTTACTTAACATAGTACCTAGGATACAGAAAAGTTCTGGAGAATATATAGTTTTTTTCTGTCTTAATATCAAGGCTGCTTAGTGATTTTCAAACATAATGGTTATTTGATATGTACCTTATTTCCCATTAATTTTCTGGGTTTTTGTTTTAAACAATGAAGGAAATTTTGTTCTTACAAATATAAAGAAGTGGAAGCAATCATGAATTTTAATGTTTTATGTCTGATTTCTGCATTTTTCAGTGTATTTCTGAAAGATATTTAAGAGACTATGAAAAAGAAAAGAATATCTGTCAGCCCGATATATTTGTTTGTCATTATTTACAGATAGTTTTTTGCACCATGTTTTCCAAATGAAGGAAATATATCTGCCTCCTTTCTATTGCTAACATATGGGAAATGGCTATCTAAAAATATATTCAGTCCACTTGCATTTTAAATTCTCTGAGCAACATCAAATGTTGTTTGCTATGATACACAAGGAATGCCCAGTGTCTAGAAATGGTATCTAAGGAAATAAAAAATGTATTGTCTTTAAAAGTATTGAATTATCAATGTGCTTTGTATGCAGTCTCCATAGTTTGAAAAAAATCAATGTTAAATAGCTCAGTGTGAGAAAATATTCTAAGAACTGGCTTGCCTTTAGCTAGCGAACTTCTGGTTGTTTCCCATTGATAAAGCAAACATTCCATGATGAAACTGTTAGACAAACATCTCTTTTTCAACATAAAGAGTATTTTGAATTTGTTTTCCTGATAGAATGAGTCAAAATGTGTATTTAATGGTGTAATGGTGTAAATAAATGGAACAAGTGTCTGCACACATTTTCCAGCCTCTGTGGATAGTACAGACAATGCCTGCTGCTGGATTGTCAAGCAAGAGAGGAAAGGAAAATAGAGAACTGGATGCACAGAATGTAGAGCAGGTTTGGAAAACCCCAGTTGGTATCTCCTTGGTTTGTGCCTGTCTTCGCAGGATCAGAGTTCCTTTATTCAAATCCTGTGGCAGCTTGTTTAAGTGACGTGAACCTCAGATTTGCTACCTGCAAAGTGGGGATATTAATGTCACAAAGCTCTGCAGGCACAAAGGAGGTAAATGGCTCAACACAGGCTCAACAGTCAGAATCAAAAAATACTCGCTTTTTTATTGACACATGATATTTACTTCCTTTTTCTCTGAAATTACTTATCATTAAGAATGAAAAAAACCTCTTATTGATCCAAGATTCAAACTGAACAACCACCAAATCTCAAAATATTCTTCACAAATGTTTCCTGTACAAGCTGAACTGATCATTTCTGTGATTTTTTTTTTTTTTGAGACAGGGTCTCACTGGCCTGGAACTAGCTATGTAGACCAGGCTGGTCACAAATGCAGAGAGATCTGTCTACCTCTGCATCCTGAGTGCTAGGATTAAAAACATGCACCACTATGCCCTGCCTTTTCTTCTTATATAAAAAAGATACTTTCTGTGGATATTCAGAGAGACCTCAGTAGATAAAGTGCTTGCCTTACAAGTGTGAAGACAGAGTTCAGATCCACAAAATCCATACAGATGTCAGGTGGGTGTGATGGCCCACGTGTAATCCCAGCACATGGGAGGCAGAGATAGGGAATCGTTGGAGAAAGCTAGCTAGTTTGACCAGCTGAATCATTAATATTCAAGTTCACTGAAAGGGCTTGTCTAAATGAAAAATGTGAAGAACAATCTCGTAGGAAGATACCTGATATCAGCAGACTGTGTATTATAGACTCTGCAATCAATACAGACTATACCATACAAAACAGTAGTCTTTCAAATCTTTGCTGTTCCATGTATGGTCCTAGAAACAGCAGAAACTGTGTGACCTCGGAGCCTGGTAGAAATGAATGCTCAGGCCCCATCCCAGGCCTTTCTAATCACAGTTTGCGTTTCAGCAAGATCAGCAGGTAAGTTCTAGACACATTAAAGACTGAGAACCACATATTCTGTCTTGTGAATTAAAAAGTATATAATCAGTATTTAATTCAGTCTTTGTTTCCTTTTACTTTCCATAAGAAAATTCTTGAACATCATTGTCAAGAAAAACATGTTGTTTATGATCATTGCTTTAGAAATATATCTCTCTGTGCTGGAGAGATGCTCAGAAATTAAGAGCACTGATTATTCTTGCAGAAAACCTGGGTTTGGTTTCCAGCACCTTTATGGCAGCTAACAACCATCTGTTGCACCAGTTCCAGGGGATCCAACACCCTCTTTTGACATAAAATAAAAATAACAAAAAATAACATAAACTATGTCTTTCATTCTCTGAGCTCTATTTCTTTGTGTCTCTCTGCTGGCTGTATCTGTCTTCCCTATGTATTTCATATGTACATATCCATATACCATATGTATACTCAGGTATTTATATACAATATACACATATTTTACCTAAAGTGCATAAAAGTATAGATGCTCCTCTGAGATTTAGGTTTTTTATCTCTTTTGCTTTTCTTTTAGTGAAGCCTACCATGTTGCCCAAGCTTCTACCATATTTATAGGCTTACATGAGCTTCTGCATTAGCTTTTCAAGTAGCTGGGCTTATAGATGCGCACCACCACCTGGCTCATCTTTTAATATTTTATACACTGATCCTCAGCGTGTAGCACAGACTGGTTAGACTGGTTTCTGTTTCCACCTCCTAAATGTTGTCATTATAAGTATTTGTCATCACACCTGGCCCACTCACTTTTTAATCTGTTTTTTAAATAACTATATATTATGGAGCTATATGTATACCAATATAGTCAGCTGATTTTTCACATCCCCATGAACACACGTTAGCCCATAATCTTCTAAACTGTCATAATGATATTTCATTGTATTTACATGTCCCTTTATTTCATTGTTCATCTATTGGTAAATATTCACCATCCTACAATAATTTACATTAGTTGGACTCATTATATACCAGGCACTGTGGTACCATGGGACTTGAAATAATTTAATTGCCTCTCATAATATTTTATCATCTCCATTTTCACATGAAAAAACTGAAGGATTCAAAGGTCAAGAGACTTGCACTAGTTTGATTTGATAAGCAGCAACAGTTGTTACATCTGGGTAGGCAATCAAGTCTCAGGGGCCATTAGTGAAAACAGATTCATTTGGGGATTTGTTTAAGGACAAAAGTTCAATCCCATTTGACAGCTCCTATGCCCAGCTATAAAATCTCAATAACCTGAACTTACAAATATTCTGCAAGTAATTATTTTGAATCTTAATTGAACCTGCTCATTCTGATTTCTTAATATTTTTGTTTTTCATTATAGTAACATGGTTATTAAATATCTTTGTTTCATACTCTTAATTTGAAATTATCCAAATACACTAGGCCAACTAATTTATACTTTTTTAACCTGGATATTCACCTCCTTGTTTGCTTGTACCTTTATTTACCTTTCCTTTACTTATTTTCAGTGATGAAGATCAATTCAAGTGTGGCATTGATAAGCCTAGGGTGTCCTTACTCTTTGCATCCTGTTTCTTGTGGATCATGAAATGCTGTATTACTTGATTGAGTTTATGTCCTAGTTTAACAAGTTAGCAACCAGAGGAGAATGTGCTGGAACTGGAACCATAGGTGCTCCAAGCAGGCTTCTATTTTTTTGTGTTTCTTTGTTTTTCCCTGTGTGTAATCGATACACTGTGAAAAGGTCTAGCTCTCTTTCTCCTGATTGATCTGTATACCAGCTCTAGTTTTCTTCAGCTCTTCACTCCTTTACGGTCTCTGTATAATATTGAACTTGGTTTCTGAAAACTCCATTTTCTACACTCCCTTGTCAGCTAGTTTCCCACTGAGTTCAGGAAACTGGGATGGAAGGGTTATTCGAAGGAGAGAGGATGGGAGATGCTTCTTTCCTGTTGTGGAGCTGAGAGGTACCAGTCACAGCCCAGAGGTTCTGCATCCTTCACTTCTGGATGCTAATTCACCATTGATGGCACAGTTTCTACAACTTCTCCACTTTGTCTTTTGCAGACATCAGTTGGGGTAGGTGGAATTGTGTTCTGCCATTACTTTCATTTGCATTATTTTAGTGTAAACTTTGTGGGGGCGGGAGAGATCCTCCCTGTCAAGGTGTTTTGGAAATGAAAAAGTCAGCTGTTAAAGACTCTTCTTAAGTTTTGTCTATGTACCTGTACTTTCCCTTCAACTCTTCATACAGTTAATAGGGAAAACTATTCTGATTTAAAGCACTTCAAGGGCTTTCCTGGTCTAACAACAGGTATATTTATTGTTATAGTGTTGTTATAAGCTACCTCTATTTATTTGCTCTCTAGATGAACAGAAACAAAATATATCTATCTTATGAAGAGGATTTACTAGAATTGCTTACAACTGTTAGGGGCTAGATAGTCCCAAAATGGCTGGCTATATGCTGACAAGGCTCAGAACTTAGTGGCTTCTCCTAGAAAACTGGAGGTCTCAGCAGCCCCAGTCAGATACTGAAAGCCTGGAAGATTCTTGGAGGGTCATTGTTCTTCAGGAACCAGAAGAAGCTGGATTCCGATGGCAGTGAAGGATGCCAGAGACAGCAGAGGTGGAAGCACTCCCCAGTAAGAAGCCAAAGCAGGCAGACCAGCAGCTTTGCTCTTTTCCTGGACTTGTTCATAGCTGAGCTGTTACTGGAAAGAGCTGTCCACTCTAGGCTAAGGTCTTCTCCCTTCAGTCAGTCTTTCCTGAAAATACCATCATAGATCTACCAAGATGTTTGTGCTGTAATTGATTCCAGATGATATCAAGGTGACGAAAGGTTAAATGAAATGTAAGAAGAGGGTACAGAGACGTGGAATAAAAATTTTGAGTGAATGCTCTTTTCCATCCTTCTAAAAATCATTTTTAACTTAAGTCAAAAGAAAAATCTGTATCCTAGACAAATAAACAGATTCTTCTCTGGTTTAGATCAAGCAGTGCGAATTTATTTATACACACTCATATATTTTACAGTAGAGTGCTAACCTTAAAACAAGTTTTTGGATAGTTTATGGGGTATTCTATAGATGATAAAAGAATGCTTTTCTATGTGTGAGGCCCTCTATTCTTAACACTTTGTGTATCCCTAATTTAATATGATCAACCTTTAATAGTTATTTCATATTTTTCCAATCACTTGTAAGAAAACCCAGGTAAGTATACCATGTAAGTTGTCTAATATTTGTCAATGGAAGAACTGGGTTTTGAATCCATATTCAAAGTAACAATCTATACTGCCATGGTGGCAAATGACTTTTTAAAAACTATAAATTAAGGTGAAATTTACATTTATATTGTAGAATTTATGAACTATGTCATCCGGGAGACATTATAAGCCAAAAATGTAGATAGCAACTTTTAGGAATTTCTAGCTTTCCTGGTTGGTGTTGAGATATAACTTAAATCATATAAATTTCTGATGATTTAAAGACATTAAATCTCCTCAGCTTATTAATAGAAGCAGATTTTTATTTAACAGAAGAATGGTGTTAGAAAAAACTTAGTTGAAAATAGAAGTTGTTATCTAGGCACCCAAAAGTTAATGGCAACTTCTTAAACAGTTGCTTAAATGCTATTTCCTTGAAAGCATAAAGTTATTTTAAATTTTATTCAGAATTTATCTTGGTGGAATTTGAACAATCATAAATGGCTAGGGTTAAATTTTTCTTGGCTTGGTTGACTTAGTTGAAGGCATACTAGTTTTTTACACTAGTATGTTTGTCAGGATCTAGAGAAGACAGGGTTCTAAGTGACAGCTTCATTCAAAACTGTGTTACCTACTGCTCTTGGTTTTCACAGATCCTGTGCATGTGCAGGAGAGCTCTTTCCTAAATCATTTACAGATAAATTATTATTCAGTTATTTTAGTTAGGAAGTGAATTATGATGAAAATATGGTAGAAAGCTAAGTAGAAACTTAGCTTTCTTTTATGGATGTCATTAAACATATAGTTTGATCAATTTATTGATCATAAATTATATATTTATGCAATAACTGACACTCATAAATATATTTATTTCTCGATGCTATTTAAAAGATAATAGCTTTGTTCTCACTCAAATAATCAAAACATGACTGATAATTTTCATAATACATGTGGAATAAGCCTCAGCAACCATCATAAATCAGGTTTTCTCTGCTGTCTTGATAGAAATTAATCTTTCATAATGGAAATCAAACTTCTGCAAACTATAACTCCTTCAACATTCAACAAATTCTTAACAGTATTTTTAAAGTAAATTTTATTGACACAGATTATTACAGTATCTTTTTATGTAATTCAAAACAGTATCGTGGGACTAAACAGATGGCTCAGCAGTTAAGCATATGTACCTCTCACAGAGATCAGTTCCAAGCACTGAGGTTGGGTGGCTAACAATAGCCTGTGAATCTAGATCCAGGGGTCCAATACCTCTGGCCTCTGGAAGCCACCAGCACTCATGTGCACATATCCACATACATGCACATGATAAAAATACATAAATAAATAGTTAAAACGGTCAATAACAAAACCAATAGCTTTTTTGTACTGAAGTTCCAAGTTCCACAATAGGGATTGCTTAACCGGTAAATGTTGAGTCACTCTATGAAATCTTAAGAATTTTGTTTGTTTGCTTGTTTGTTTTTTTACAGATAAGTAGTTTTGGGAGCCAGTGTTTTATGAGGTACTATAGCATAATCAAGTTTTTAAATTGGGTAAAATTACACTTCAATTTTTGATATGTCCTACATATAAATTATTATTGAATAATGAAATTTTCTATGCCTATATGTCCCAACCTCTTTATTGTTCCAGTGTAGATTTTAAAAAGTTGGAGGAAGGAGTCAGAGGGATAGAAATGATGCAAATACAGTACACATATATGAAATTCTCAAAAATAAAAAAATATTAAAAATTAACTATCATTATAATATTATAGATTGTATTAAAAAGCAATGCATGGTGTTTAGCCAGCACAAATGATAAGTGATTCAATAAATAAAGGATTTCCTCCCCTAAAGTTGTTCTGGTTCCTCTTCTCTGGAGCAAGTATGGAATCAATCTACTTATTTCTTAGTCTAGAATTTTCATTTGGAAAATTTAGTAAAGATGCAAATTCAAATATTTCCTAATAAACATAATCGTGCATTTGTGTAAAGAAACATTATCTTGTTCTAAGTAAGTATTTGTGACAAAAGAATGAGACTGAAATTACACTGTAGACCCTAATTCCTGCCTCTATCCTGATGCTGTGTGACAGTATTCCTGAGTAGATATGAACGAACAACTATTCACCCAGATAGCGAACCAATGGTAGACCAAAGCCAGAATACCACCAAAGTAACACTTGGTGAACCAATGAGTTTTGTTGGGGTTATTATTCAGGATTATGGGTGAGGGGTTACCTACAGGAGCAGAATTGATTCACAGCTGCATCACTGGAACCCACCCAGCATGGATGACAGTGCACCAAAACAAGAAACCTAGAGTGCACTGTACAACCTGCAGGTAGCTCAATAGTTTGGGGAGTGTCTCTTCCAGGCAGCTCAGTTGGTCTGAGCCTCTTTTAGGCAGCTCAGCTTGTCTGAGAATGTCTCTCTGCAGTCTTTGGGGCTTATATATATGTTGCAGAGGGAGGGACCAAATGAATTTGGTCAGTTTTAGTGCATTCCTGAAGCTACTGAGTTTCTTACTTCCTGAGCTAAAGGAGCTTCACTGAAGGATGGAATGTTTCACCTGCTCTTAGAACATACTGGTGTTTATTATTCTTTAGACATCTTGTTGTTTACCTTCCTTTAGCACCTCCCATTGTTTACTTCCTTTCAGAACCTGCCATTGTTTCTCTCCCTTTAGACATCCCATTGTTTACCTTCTTTTTAGAACAGCCTGTTGTTTTAACTCTCTCTAAATATTCTGTTGTTTTGCTTCCCTGTTAACATTCTGTATCTTCTAAGATGGAATGTTTTACTTAGGAGAAAATTGCTTCACAACACCTGATTGTACAAACTTCCATCCACAGAATCTGCTTTGTCTTCTCAAGTTTGAGGAATTCATTTTTCTGGCACTGAAGACAAAAATCAGCAAATGATAACTCAGTGTGAACCTTATATCAGTCAGTTCTCTGGAATACAGTAATGTAGGATTTACAAACAAATGGGCAATTAATTCATCAAACGTATTTGTAGAAGATTATGTTCTAGAGTGGTAGCTGGAGGTAGAGAGTATTCTCAAGATGAATTTCTTGGAGGAAAAAATATGATATGATGACTGGAACACTGTCTTGGCTGTCGACCAACTATCCAACGTATTTAATGCAGCTGATAGCTTCAAGTAGAGAGGTAATTAATTCTCTGAGCATGAACGTAGGCTATCTCCAAGGAAATCACATATTTCACCCACTCAAGCATATCCAGTTTGGTTTTTTAAAAAATATATTTTATTTATTATTTTTATTTTATGTGTATGAGTGTATTGTCTACATGTATATGAGTGCACCCATGTTGTGCAATGCCGTGGAGGTCAGAAGAGGGCTTTGGATTCCACTAGAACTGGAGTTAAGGACGGTTCGTAGCTGCCATGTCAGTGCTGGGACTCAAACCCAGGTCCTCTGCAAAAGCAGTCAGTGCTCTTAGCCGCTGAGCCATCGCTCTAGCCCCCCAGTTTGGTTTTGTTGATATTATTTACAGTGTTTTTGCAATGCTTCAGACTGAACTGTGGGCCTTGCACATGCCAGGTAGGTGCTCTGTGATTAGTTGTATCACCCCTCAATGCAGGGTATTGGCCATGCCTCTGTCTACAATTTCACTCTACAGATAACACTGAAGATGGGGAGTGATTGGATCTGCATTAAACTTCAATAACTTAATAAAATGAAGGCTGCAAGGGCTGATATTTTTCACAGCTATAGCAATTTTTGGAGTTTAATACATATGACCCACTAGGTTCCTTAAAATACTTATAAAAAGCTATGATCAGAGAATCCTTTGTAATATCAGATTAATTAAGCTGGTATTAGTAAAATAATGAAAAAATCTAAATGTTATTGGCCTCTGAATACTACTGATACACTATTTCTTTTCCCCTTTCAACTTTCCTGATATTTAATGTAAAGACCAACAGGTAAACTATTGTGCCCACACATCATAGCACAAGCAGAAATTATTTCCAAGAGCTGTTCTATAATTCCAGTTAGCTCTAAATTATTTTGAGAGCGTTATGGTGTATGGTTTAAAGGAGAAATGTACCCCATAGACTCAAGTATTTGAACACTTGGGCCCCAGTTTGTGGCTCTGTCTGGAGAGGTTATGGAACCTTTACGAGGTACAGCCTTGCTCGAGTACAACACTGGGGAAAGGCTTTGAGAGTTTATAGCCTTGCCTCACTTCTAGTGCCTCTCCAGCTACTGTGCCTGTCTGCTGCCATGTTTCCCCCCCCCCCATTATGGACTCTCCCTCTGGAACTGAAACCAAAATAAACTCTTCCTTCCGTAAATTTCTCTTGGTCTTAAAATCTCATCACAGCCACAAAATATTACAAATAAAGAATTGAATCTAAAAAAATCTTCCTGGAAGAATTCTAGAGAAAAGATTGCAAGAAGAAAGGTTAATTCATACAGTAGGATAAGAATAATTCCCTAAAACAGCTCTGCACCTCCCTCTGTGTTGACTGGCTTCTACGGAGTGGCATGAGACAGGGTCTTGCTATTTAGCCCAGGTTGCCTTGAAACTCATAATCATCCTGTCTAATTTTCCTAAGTGTTAGGAGTATAGTCCTGTGCCTTCACACCCAGCAAGACTGAAATTTCTATGAGAACTCAAGCAAAACTTAATCAATTTTGAAACCTTATTATGAGCTAAGTGCCATATTTCCATGAATCATAAATACATGCTATTGTTTATTCATAAGAAAATTATAAAGAATTATTCAAAATAGGACAAGTAATACATGGTACATTTTTCTCTGTATCTGATTATTATCTCACAAATCAGTTCAAGATTCAAGTGTTTAGAAGCACTGTAAACTGAGGAGCATAGTGAAATGTATGAATGTATAATGACATTTTATTTCTGTGACATTTATTACATTCTTATATGAATCACACGAGAAACTTATAGTTTAGAAAAGGTGTGGTCTTGGGAACTTTCCTGTAGAAGGAACACCACCAGAGAAAGCTTAAGAAAGAAGTTTGGAGAGATAGGAAGAAGCACAGTGTAGTGACAAGAAAGAGAAAACGGTTCGTGTGGGTGGAAACATAAGGCCTGTGAACGGAGAGAGGAAGAGGAGAAAGAGAGAGAGGGAGAAAGAGAGAGGGAGAGAGAGAAGAGAATAGAGAGAATGGATAAGATAGGTTAGAGAATTATGGAAGAATTTGATAACTGTTAATACCCCATGTCAAATATTTAACACTATCCCTATGCTTACTCACATGCATCAATTATTTGATCATCACAAAACACTAGAAGCTAGATATCAATATTGCCATAACAGTTATATAGATCAGGACATAGGGAAAGTCAAACATTTTTCTTAAGAGGATATTTTTTAACCTGTAGTATTTGGTTCTATGCATTTTGACTTAAGACTTCATGGGAAGAGGTGCATGGCCATAAGGAAACAGTCTTATAGGCTCCTGAGACTTCGCTCATATGAACTTACAGCAATGGTGTCAGCATGCACAAGAGCCATGAAAACTCAATCATAAAACCAAGTATAGAATTGGGGAAATGGGCAGGAGGCCACAACTTTGGTGAGGAATTATTGGTAACTGATCACTGCTGGGTGAAAGAAAATTGATACTCTTTAAGGGAGTGACACTAGACAGGCTGAACAGGCTCCGTGGATGAACCCCCACTGACAGACCTCTAGGTACACAAACTTGATCTGACAGATTTTAATATATATCAAAAAATGCATGAAGCACTGTGGGTGGTCTATGGGGAGTGCAGATAGGAAGCGGGCTAAATATGATTAAGATGTATTATATGAAATGCACAAAAATTTAATAAAAATATATTACAAAATAAAAAAGATGAAAAAAGACTTGTTTCTCAATATTGTATAAAATAGGAATCTAAGTAAAAAAGAATTTGACACATTTTTGCAGGTAATAGCATAATACTATGTAACTTTAAAGGAGTGTTTACTATGTGAGAAGCACACCACTAAGATATATAATGTGTTATCTAACTTCACCATCATATATGCTGATACTCTGAAGATTTTAGGAGCTAATAATAAAACTTACCAAAACATACAGGTAATGCTTTGGGGAAAATATCTGGCAGATTGTATATTGGATAAAATAGAATATAATTTTTACAGGTAGAACACTACAAAAGTGTTTTAATAATCCAGTCAAGGGTCATGGTGACTATATTATTCTAAAGCACTGAAAATGACAGAAGAAAGGACACCAGTAAGGGATGATGTAGAGTAGACATTATTCAATAATGAGTCACTGTGATGATTAGTTTTGACTGACAACTTGATGGGATCTACAATCAGCTGGTCATGCCTGCCAGGCAGTATCTAGGTTAGGTTAGCCTCTCAGCGTGCCTGTGAGAGATTATCTTGATTCAGTTAACTGAGGTGGGACAGTTAACACATTGTGAATTATACCATTCCACAGGCTGATGTCCTGGGGTGAATAAAAAAGAGAGAGCACTGGGTGTGGTGGCGCACGCCTTTAATCCCAGCACTATGGAGGCAGAGGCCGGCGTGGATCTCTGTGAGTTCAAGGCCAGCCTGGTCAACATAGGAGTTCCAGGACAGCTGGGGCTGCAGGGAGACCCTGTCTCAAAAAAACCAAAAACCAAAAAAAAAAAAAAAGAAAAAAAAAGAAAAGGAGAGAGCAAGCAGATCACTAACACTCATCTCTTTCTGCTTCCTGAGTGCGGATGCAGTGTGACCAGCTGCCTTAAGCTTCTGCCACCATGGTTTGCCCACCATGATGGACTGTACGTGGAACTGTGAGCAAAAGTAAACTCTTACTTCCTTTCAATGCTTTTGTCGGCCGTTTTGCCACAGCAAAGAGACAAGTGACTACTACAGTTACCATTAGAGCAAAGTGAGAGTGAAATGTTACTGCAAATCTTTCATAAATCTTTTGGGTTATTGTGTTAAAAATCATTATCTGTGGGAAAATTCGCAGAGTGAATGAAAATAAAGGGGAAAGATATTGGAGATAAATTTTAAGATATTAAGGAGATATTCATTGGAAAAGTGGTCAAGTCTTGATAAATATTGAGGAAGAGCTCTGCGAAAGTTCCTGACTAGAGGGAGAGTCATAGGGCAGCTTTGCACAGAAAGAAAAACTGTGAGGCTGGAAAGGTAGATCATAAGATGATAAACAAATGCTACAGAACGTGACTAGCTCTCTGAGGTCAGGGAATAGCAGCCTCTTTCTGCTGCTTGCTGCTCCTCTGCCTCTCCTACCTTACTCTCCTGTTCGTCCTCTTCTTTCTCCTCTTTCCACAGTCGTGATATATAGTAAATGCCCAGTATCCATTGAATGATATAGTAAAGGAACGAAGAAATACATGAATTTAGGGGATCGTAAAACCACCTATATTTTTGAAGTTACATAGATTTAGAGAAATTTTAAGAAGGTAAAAAATCCTGTTAAATTTAGTTTATTGGATGACATATTAATGAGAAAGAATGTCTTTATTATTCTTAAATTAACACTTCAACCTAGAGCTGGTGAGTTGACTTAGCAGGCAAAGGTGCTTGCCGTCAAGCCTAACGACCCGAGTTTAATCCCTAGAGCCCACACGATGGAAGTAGATAACTGATTTCTGGACTCCTGAAAGTTGTCCTTAGACCTCCACATGCATGTGATGGTATGTGATGCCTATACACACCACATACACACACACACACACACACACACACACACACAGACCTAAGTTAATTAAGATTTCAATTTATTATTTTAAATAAACTTGGGCTGTCATACAATAGCATTATAACAGAATTTCACTTGTTCCTAGAAATTTTTTTCTTTTTAAGAAAATCATTTTTTTCTTGGACATTGTAGTATATGTAAAAATCCTCAACGCAAAAAAATTAGTTCTGTGAATCCATGTCCCTCTTTATTTGATTTGAAAACCTAAAGAATATATATATATATAATAATTTGGTATACACAGTATATAATTCATACTCATCACACATAGGTAAATATATATTTCATATATGAACCTATAAAAATTTGAGATGTTTTTCTTCATATATTAATGAACAAGTATAGAAAAATTCTAATACATACTAATATAATCTATTATCATATTAAAATAATGTTTATATGCAATGCTATACATAAATATCTCATTTGACATTATATTTCTTTATATCTTTTCATGTATCAATTTTGGTGCTGCTTTTAAATGTTTGTTCTTAAAAATCTTGCACTCTTAAAAGAGATTAAAACTCGCAAAGTGTTTTTTATACTGAATATGTTATCACTGTTATTCTAGTTTGCTTTCTGTTGCTGTGACAAAACCCTGACAAACAGCAATCACTTGACAAAACACTTGGGGAGGATAGATTTTATTCATCTTACAGATCACAGTCCATTATTTAAAGAAGCCAAGGCAGGAACTCAAGGCAGAACTGAAGCAGAAACCCTGGAGGAAGCTGTCACTGGCTTGCTTCTCCAGGCTTGTTCAGCTACCTTTCTTATTCTGTCTAGGTCCACCTGCCTGGGATGGGCCATGGGCCCACAGTGGGCTGTGCCTTCTTACTGCAATTAGTAATCAACAAAATGGCCCATGGCATTCCCAGAGGCAAATCTAATAGAAGAAATTCCTCAGTTGAGGTTCCCTATTCCAAAGTGACTCTAGTTTATTCCAAGTTGACCACAAACTAATCAGCACAACTGTCCTCTAACTCTAGTGCTTGGGAGACCAAGGTAGAAAGATCATGAATGTGAAGCTAGCCTGAAGCACACAGTCAGATCCTGTCTTAAAACAAACATATTCTATTGTGTAATAACATCTGCTGTAAAGGACTTCACCTATGTTGAATATGTAAATCACCATGGATATTTTGCCACATTCCATGTGTAATATGTTATTATTTCTCAGATTGCAACTATGAGCTCGTGACTTCAGAAGCATCTCTGACAATTTGATGGTCTTAACTTTTTCTGAGAGACATCCTCTGCTAGGAGAGGCCTCCTCCACTCTCTTCTCTTCTTGAGGGAATGGCTTTGATTTTATTTAAAATATACATTATTTTGGAAAACCAAGATAATGTAACTGGAAATTTCCTTTGACTCTTTTCCTTCGAGACAGGGTCTCATTAGGTAGTCCAGGCTAGCCTCAAGTCTGTGATTCTTGTACCTTAGGCTCCTTAGTGCTGGGATTATAGGTATGTATGATGCCTGACTGTAAGTGAAGATATTTGAGGGTATTACTGGGTATGTGATATTTTTTTCTGAATTTGCACATCTTTTAAATAGTTAAATTGGGAGTAGTAATGGATTTTATTTATCATTTATGTACTTGTGCCTAAGTGACACAATTGGATACCTCTCCAAATTACTCCTTATTACATGAGTAAATTTTATCAAAGAAGTAAAGATGTATTCAGACTAACAAGAAATCCGTCTTTACCTCTTTTTTCATTGTAATTTTTCCTTGCAGTTGGTTCTAGACCTTCAATGAACATAAATCATAATATGGTCATAAAAAATAGTTTTTCCTGATGACCTCTCTGCCCTTTCATCTAGTGTACTCAATCAGTTTGGAGGTGAGCCTTAATGAATCTTATCCATCCCCTCATGGGCCAGATGCTTACCAAATCTGTAGTAATTTTATAGGTGTCCATGTGCTCAAAATCAGATCTGCAAATGTCAACCTATATTTTCCCTTTGATTGTGTTCCTTGTGCTCTGTGGAACTCACCCACTGTTTCATCTTTGAAATGGTGCTGAATGCTTCATTTCTTATTGCTGGTGCTAGATTCCCTGTGACTGACCATTTGTGAAAGTGGATAAAGCATACATATCTAAAGAGAAGCAAACATCATCCTTCGTGTACTCTACTACTCTCTTTTTATCTTGAGATTGTAAGACATGAATTGCAGATATTAATTCAAGTGAACTGTTATTTTTAGTCAGTATTGTTGGGTTCTCTGCAAGATATTAACGAGTAAAGCAGGGAGACGTAAAGCAGGAGAATAAAGATCAGGGAGGATCTTGTGATCTGGTTTCGGGGACAAAACCTGAGGCTAAAGTATTGTAAACTATGCTAGATTCCACAGAATGCTACAGGGAGATGGGCGACAGATGGTGATACAAAGAAATAGGCTTGTCTGCACAGTTTCTTTGCCCAAGACAAAGGTGACTTTTCAAGATGCCCATCACATGGGCCAGACTGATGCTTTTCCACAGGGCTTCCAGATTTGAGCAACAGAGCAAAGGAAATGTTCCAGGGACTATTTTCTCAGTCCTTTTAAGGATGGCACTTGGCCGCTAACACTGTAGAGTTAGAGGAAATATGGCAACTTACTTCAAGTAAGAGACATTTTAAGTTTTTGGAAGTAAATTCTTTAATGGAACCCTTGTGAGGAAGTCTAAATATTTATTTAGAAAGGCTGGGTCCTGCTTGCATAGAACTTTAGAAGAAGGTGGCTCAAGTATCCTATTTTTTCCTTTATAAAGATACTATAAAGAAGCTACGAGAATCAAGAAAGGAGGAAATCTGTAAATGTTGAAGTTCAGGGTTTCTTTTCTGTACAATTAAGTTGATTCTTAAAAGAAAGCAATGAAATTGTGAAATGGTAGGTACTGAAAGTCTATACAGGAATTCCAAGGCATCTGTGGGAAATGCAGCCACCAAGTTCTATCACATTCTCTCTGATAACTTGTTGAAATATATTCCATGAATACAAAATAGGTTTGCATTGCTAACTTTCAAAACAGCAAGAAATTAGTATTTGTAGTCCACCTCTGGAAGTTTGGCTCAGTGACCAGTTCACAGTCCTGATAACCAAGTTGCCAGTATATATTTAAGTGAATTGAAAACAATAATTTGTTAACTATTAACTTCAGTGAAGGTATGTTCACAGAGGCTTTGATGCACTGTGACTGTCAGCAGGTAAAAGAGTCAATTCTTTCTCTTATAAGTTACCTGGGCTCTGATTGCCTATGGAGACTTGCCAACCATAGCTGTCCCCTGAGTACAAACTTGTTTGAGGAAGCCACAGATCCTCTCCTGGTTTGTTTCTTCACTGCTGTGACAAAACACTCTGACCACTACCAACTTGAGGAGGAAAGGGTTTATTCAGCTTACAACTCCCAGGTCGCAGTTCATCAGGGAGCCCAAGGTAGGAACTCAGGGCAGGAACCTGGAGGCAGGAGCTGGAACGCAGGCCATTGAGGAAAGCTGCTTAGTGGCTTGCTCCTCTGGCCCCTGCTCAGCCTGCTTTCTTATGCAACACAGGCCCACCTGCCCAGGGGTGGCACCACTCACAGTGGGCTGCCCTCCCACATCCCTTATCAAGAAGATGCCCCTCAGACATGGCCACAGGCCAGTGCAATAGAGGCAATTCCCCAATTGAGGCTCCCTCAACCTAGGTGTGTCAAGTTGACACTAAAGCTATCCAGCACAGATCCTCAGACTGATTTCTTGACTTCTCTGTCTACAGACCTTCTCTTTGCTGTTGAAGGTTCATCTTTATCTTTCTTAGTAGGAGTAAGCTCACTTTCTCTTGTTGTCTTCCTCTCTTCCATTGGAAACATCCATGTATCCCTGCCTATGGTGAATAAATAACTAGATTTCAGGTTGTGGCCCTGGAATGGACTGTCTAAAATGCAAAGATCAGGGACTAGAATCTCCAGAGATTGTCCATGTAACCTCACTGAAAGCCCAATCAATTTAGCACATGGTTTGCCAGCTGGATCTCCTTCTAGGCATGAGTTGGCATGACAAAGCTTTACCCAAGATATCTTCCCCCAAAATTGTCTCTTTAAAACCATCTTTCCACCCCCAACTGATAGCCATTTTCATAATCTCGATCTCTTTCTAGAGCCCATGCCTAATAACAGTGGTTTTCCCTGTTTTATTTTACAATCTTATATATAAGATATTAACGATGATTTTCCAGGAAGCTAGTCACTCTTATGAGTATCCATCAATGCTTAACTAGTGAAATTCACCCACATTCACTTATGCTGTGATCACACACAAGGGCTTTTTGTGATGCCAGTCATTAAATGAATTAAATCGATTACCCTTAGTTGTGCACATGTTTCACTGAATGCCAAAGCAAATAAAGTGAAAAATTAGTGATAGTGACTAAAGAAATAAAAAAATCTTGAGCAGAGCATGGTGTGCATTTGTAACCCCTATGCAGTTGGCAGAGGGAGGAGATCTTGAGGTGGTAACTGACCTCAGCTATGTAAGACCCTGACTCAGAAACATTTATACAAACAAACAGTATCAGTTTCATAAAGCACTTTATGTTGATTTGCTTATTTTTCCAGTTAAAATTATATTCTATTTCAGAGGAACTATGTCATATGTCATTATGAACAGAATTGTTGAATCACTATGAAATCCCTGATGAGGAATCCTCCTCCCATATGACCATGCACATGAAAACATGTGTCCTTGCTCCAGCCAGTCAGATGCTTTTAGGAAGCAATACAGATACAAAGATAGATAGAAATCTTTTAAACTCAAGTATGTTTGATAAAATTATTAAGATCATAACAAATAATTCAGATGATATTTAGTTGAAAGCTAAAGAAGCACAATTATTGGTAGAAACCTGATGCCATTAAACCCAGCTTGCCTCCTCTGCAGTAACAATGAGAAATGACCCAAATCTCACTAGTTATTTCTTTCTGTTCAGCTGGATGGGCATGATTCCCATAGTGGACCGAAAAGAGGTCTCCCCTGGACTTTAAAACTTAGATCTGGAGAAGAGTTCCTATCAGTTACAAAGCTTCATCTTTTGTGGTGATAGAATTAAATCTATCACACAGAATAGGTTCTCCAAGGCAAAGAGATTACAGAGAGCTGAGACAGCCTCCACAAAGTGTGCAACCCTGGATGTCCGCTACACCACCTCCAACATTCCTGTGGTTTCCTTTTGCATCCCTTTATATTTCTCCCTATTTCAATGTATGTTTGATGTGGATTTCTGTTACTTACCACCTAATTGGCCAGAGTAAATTATGTGCCTTCATGAAAGAATAGCATCTATCACTTTGTCATTGTAGAAGCTCCTCAGGCCAGAGGGACAAATTGCCAAATTGCTAGTTTACAACATGAATTGGGCTTTATGGAAAATGGAGAGTCTTCTATACAGTGAACTACAGAAGTCTTAAATCTCTCTCTCTCTCTTTCTCTCTCTCTCTCTCATACAGAATCTGCTCTAGAGAAATCTTATTCCATCTAGTGAAGCTGTATTGAAATAATTACAGTGGAAGAATACAGTTATTAAAGTCAATATCTGCCCAGAGTTCTAGTATTGTCTGTTTTTATCTGGTGATAATAACACATTACATCACTTTGCTCTATGTAGTGCTCACTTCATAGAAATCAGGTGATGATTGGGTCAGTAGTGCTTGTCCACTGTTCCATAAAGGGCCTGCCTGAAATACAGCAAGGCCTCAATAAGCATCAGCTGTCATGGGAGCGCCAGTCTACAGGGTTTGTCAACTGGTCTGTTACTTGGTGAAGCAGCACTTCTGTACCGCAGGGCATCATTTCTGTCATCACCACGCACCTTCCAAAAAGCTCTTTTTCAACTATTGCTTTCTCCTTCAACATGATCCCATAGCTTAGAAATTAGGTTTTTTAAGTGAACAATAAGCAGAATATAATGCTGATTTGCTGAAAGTAATAGACTTGGAAGGTTAACAGCAGGGCAAAAGAAATTGGTAATAAGTTGATTAAACACTATTCATAAATCAAAATTGTAGATGACAGATTGATTTAATCACAGTTGTTTTGAATGAAAAATCAAATATTATAAAATGGGATCTGAGAAATTCTGCTTTTGTGAATATGGTGATGTTCATAAAAAAATCAGTGAATTTAAATTGTCCCCTGAAAGTATTTATTCATGATATTCTCTTCCTGATTCATTATCCACCTTGGAAAGTTTCCTAACTCAGAATTTGTATGAAGACAAAAGAGAAGTCAGGCAAAGCATCTGGCTCACTGGCAGTGTGCATCCGTTCCTGGTATTTTACCAGAGCAAGGAGAACCTACCTGTGTGCTTAGAGAATACTTTCAAGATAAGTCCCAGTAGAATGCCCAACTTGCCTATAATCATATTATCCATCTTAAAATGTTCACAATAGAAGTTCAGGTCCTACCAGCCAAACTCTGTAAGTCGATTTTTTTCCCATTGACATAGTCCAGTGAGGAACAATGCTGCACCTTCTTTCAAGCACTGGAGATAGCAAGGGATTTCACAGGCCTAGGCTCAGGCTGATGAATCCTATTTATATTGTGTGCTTGGTTGTCCAGATGAAACATGCAAGAATTTAATTTGCATATATGAATGTATGTGGCTAAATTTATTTTTAGTTTTCCTTTCAAGATGGGGTACATTTTTAAGTAAATTGCAAGTTCTGTCCTTTTTAGCCACATGCTCCATATTTCAGGGTTTCAAAATTTCTTCAAAATGAATTTTTCCCCCATTTCCGTATGGGCTGATTCCCATAATGTCAGCAGAGGGCAGCAAAACATAGATGTTAACCCTTGGGTCTTGAAGCACAAAGACAGAAATGTGATCTGATCTAGCTTGAGTGGGATGTACGTACAGATGACAGTTGTTTTGGATAGGATGTTTAAGATTAGATGGAGAGTGAGAACCTAAGAGACTCGATAACTCTATTTACTCAAGCCAGACTGAGCAGCTCGCACTGCCAGGCCCTAGCTCTGTGTTCCCTGAATATGTAGGGAAAATAAGCACCAGGCTCTGCTTTCAGTGAACACATAACCTACTGAGTAAAGAGTCTGAGATTTAAATTGAGTGACCAGCTTAAGAAAAGTAAGAATGCTGAAAGACATATAAAGGTTTGCTTACTTGCTTTACCTTATTTATTTATTTATTTATTTATTTATTTATTTATTTATTTATTTATTTTGAGTG
>NW_008349076.1:127786-145304 GCF_000622305.1 Nannospalax galili | reverse complement strand
ATAAGCACCAGGCTCTGCTTTCAGTGAACACATAACCTACTGAGTAAAGAGTCTGAGATTTAAATTGAGTGACCAGCTTAAGAAAAGTAAGAATGCTGAAAGACATATAAAGGTTTGCTTACTTGCTTTACCTTATTTATTTATTTATTTATTTATTTATTTTGAGTGGGTAGAGAACAGAGGGACAGGGTATATTTGTGTCACCTAGGCTAGACTTGAACTAATGGTTCCTCTGCCTCCTACATGTTGGGATTATTAACAAGTGCCCTTTTGCCCAGAAAGCATTGTGAATAGGGCCATCTGGGTTCTTACTTTTTATTTCTTTACCTTTTTTTTCAAGGACACTGATCTTAGAGGTCCCCTGCCTTCATCTTTCTGTCTCTCACTGACCAATCTAAATCCTATCACCATGCTTCTCTATCAAAGTTAAATGGAGGCAGTCTCAAAAAATTCTGACACTCTTCTGGTGAAGGTATGTGACTTTGCTCCCTCAGAACAAGACAATCAATCAATAAAGTACAATCAATAAAGCCAGCAGTGCTGTTTTAATGGGGGAAGTACCACATCAAAGAGTGCGTGTAATATGCAGTGCTCTCTATATTTCTACATCTCTAACTCAGAAATGTTCATTGTCTGAAGTTTTTTTTAACAATTGAAATCAGCTGAAAAAAATAACAGAAGAAATGAGCCCTGTTTTCTCCCATTGGTATAAACAGCTTCACTGTGTCTTTAGAACACAGATGCACGTAAAGACATATTGAGGCGTGTTCCCTGTCAGTCTATTCATCAAACCAAACCACTGGGGCTAACAAAAAGTCCTAGTTATGAGATAGCTGCTTTGCAAATGGAAACCTTCTTTTAAGCTCTTCATCTTGTGAGACTTCCTGAAGTCTGCTAGGAAATTTTGGAGACAAAGAACAACAGGATGTTTTCTCTCCAACAGTAGTTTTTATTAACCTCCTGATGTTTGGCTCCGAGGATTGTGATTATGATCCTGCTCTCATCAGCCACCCATCTGAGCATGTTTAGACTCAAGCAGTGAACGGCTGCAGACTGGGATGGTTTGTACTGATACAGAAACTGCCTGAGAATTAGCATGAAGAAGCCTGTCCTTCTAAGCTGTCTGTTAGCGATGTCACCCAACTAAACAAATACCTAGTGATTTTCTGCTATGGTCTTTTCTAATGCATTAAGTACCTCAGGCACACGGAGAACCATTGGATAAGTCATCGGCCCTTCAGAAGCCTGGCTGTAGAGAGGAGGCTTACACAAATACAAAATAAAGCACAATTTAAATGCTGACTTGAAGCGATTCCTGTCAGAGAGCAAGTATGGTTAAGCAGTAAATGATTCTGCTTGATGTCTAGAAGAGGAAAGAAAATTCCTCAGGCATAGACACACACAGGATAAATGTTCTACCTTGATGCCTGTTATAATTTACATATCCCAAGCTGGCAAAATAAAAATACTCATCCCTTCACACTTGCTGGCATTCTGATGAGTAGGCTTTTCTACTTTGCTCGTTTTGAAAATAAGGCAATCAGGATGTTGGAAGATTAAGTGATTAGTCTCGGGCCAAATGTGTTAGGAGTTAGGGACAGCATTTGAATACACACACTTGTGTTTTCTCTTGCCCTGTAAAGGTAGGGTTATAGCAGCCACTTGGCAAATATTCACAGATAGCTATAGAAATAGTTCCATTAAATGCACACTAAATGTTAGAGAAAATGCAGAAACTGACAAAAACAGACTAGCCTTTCTCTGCACTGACCTGAGTGAAATGAGATGATGCAGCCATTACAACTGATACTGGAAGAGTCTAAGCAATGTAGCTTTGCAGCGAACATTTTCACTGAGGCGATGTCACCTATATCAATTCTGCCACTTTTCACACGAGTCAGTAAACTTTTCCAGTACACTCATGTTTTATTGCAGTAGTTTTGCTTGGTAATGAGAAGGGTAGTTAACCTGCACAATGCTGATAATCTGCAGGATAGCATCCCATGAAAAGTGCTGGCCTCCCTGCAAAGTTCCCCATGCAGGCTGGGATTGGAGTTTGAGGAGTTGATCTAAATCCAGGACAAGAATGAAACTTAAGTTTCCAGATGATGCCAAAAGAAAGGACTGAATCCTTTCCCTTCCGTGACTGATAATGTACCTATTTTGACTTCTGTATGCCAGACTGTAAAACTGCAACCATAAAATTTAGACTCTCAACCTTGAGTACTGTAAATCTTTGCAGGCCAGAGAGGTCAGGCCTTAGAGCATTGTATGGTTCTTACAGCCTAAAGAATCCAGGAAGAATTCCTGTATGCAGCCCTGAGAGACCACTGCATGAAGCTGTGAAGGCAAAGCAACAGAGACCTCAGGATGCTGGAGACACCAGGACCTTGGTGTTTTCTGAGGAAAGCTGCAGGCATGGAGTGGAGCCTGCTCAAGAGAGAGGCTATGTGTGCTGCAGACACAAGGCTGGAGGGATGGGGCTGCCTAAGAACTTTGTAGCCCCAATGCTCCCATCATGAGTCTGAGATTCCTGACATAGCTGCACAATTTGGTTTTTGCCCTGATGGATTGTGTTCTTACTTTCGTCTGATCTTTCTTTACTATACCCAGAACCCATACTTCCACCCTTTTGAAACAGGAATGTTTGTTCCTTGACATTCTGTGTTGGAAGTATGTAGTTTGTTCATATTTTATAGGAGTTCACAGTTAAAAGATTCCTTTCAGGGCCTGGAGAGATGGCTTAACAGTTAAGAGCACTGGTTACCTTTGCAGAGGACACAGGATCAGTTCCCAGCACCCACATGGTAGCTAACTAAGGTCCATAACTCCAGTTTAAGGGGATCTGACACCCTCTTCTGACCTCCAGGGCAATTGTACACACAGGTGCACTTATATGTAGGCAAAATACTCATACATGTAAACATAATTAAATAAAAATTTAAAAAAATTTTAAAGTGCTAAAAAACGTGCTAAAAAAAGAAATCCTTTTTAGTCTCAGATGAGACATGGACTTTGGATTTTCACTGGTGCTAGAAATGTTGAAGAATATGGGGGCTTTTGAAGTTGGATGGACTCTTTTGTGTTATAAAATAGCCACGAGATGACAGGGGAAAGAGTGGAAGATTATGGTAAAAATGATGGATTTGGGGGGCCAGTTGACAAGGGATGGAGTTGTGATGGTTAGTGATAATTGTCATCATAACAGGTTCTGGAATAACCTATTTGACGAGACTCCAGGCATACCTGTAATAATTTAGATTAACTTAACTTCTGAACATGTTTGTGGGGATTATCTTGATTAGGTTAATTGAAGTGGAAAGATCTACCATAAAAGTGAGTGGCACAATTCTCTGGACTTAGGTTCTGGACTTCCTAAAAAGGAGAAAGCTAGCTGAGCTCCAGCATTCTTCTCTCTCTGCTTCCTGACTACAGATATATGGGCTTTTCCTGGTCTTTTCCACCAGGAGGTACTGTGCCTTCCAACTGCAAGCCAAAATAAACTCTTTTTCCCTTATGTTGTCCTCGTCGGGTATTTTTGTCACAGCAGTGAGGAAAAGAGCGAATACAGATATGTTTTTCTTCCTTAGTTTGCTTTAGAGATATTTTATTATTTTATATGGTATTGTAAATGACATTGTCTTGCAAATTTCCTTTCAAAATATGTTTGTTTGTTATTTTGTTTGAAGCAGGGTCTCCCTGTAGCCCCAGCTGGCCTAGAATTCCCTATGTAGACCAGGCTGACCTCAATTTCAAGGAGATCCACCTGCCTCTGCTTCCCAAGTGTTGGAATGAAAGTTGTGCACAACCACACCCAGCTGCGGTTGGTAGTCTACTACAACTGATATTTTGTGTTAGTTTTGTATCCAACATCTTTATCTTTCAGTGGAATCTTCAGGGTTTTATACATACAAGATCCTGTGATTAAAAGAGACAGTGTAATTTCTTCAATTCAAAGCTGGATGCCTCTATTTTTCCCTGTATAGTATTCCAAATAATATGTTGAAGAGAGGTGGTAAGAATAGGATCCTTATCTTTTCACCAGTTTTAGACAGGAACTTTCAGTTTTTCATGTTTGAGTGTGCTGTCAGCTATAAGACATTCAAATGTGGTCATTACTATGTGGACATACTTGCCTTCTATTCTTAAATTGTTGAGAATTTTTGAAACAAGGAAGTAGATTTTTATAAAATACTTTTCTGCATATAATGTAAAAAGTGTCCAGTTTTTCTAAATCATTTTAGTAATGCTGTATATTATATTACTTGATTTTTATGTATTGAACCATCCTTACAGCCCAGAAATTCATCCTAATTTAATCATGGTTTGTAAACTTTTTAATGTGCTACAAGATTCAATTTGCTCATATTTTGTTGAGGAATACATCTTTATTTATTTGAGGTTTTAGCAAATAGCTTAAACTTGTTTTGTTATCTAACATATATTCTATTCTGGAGAAAGTTATATGTGTACTTGAGAAAAACAATCATTATTTTGTTGTTCAGTAGAACATTATTTGTATGCCTCTTGCATCCATTTGGTCCGTGGTATTGTTCAAATTCTCTGTTATCTTGTGAGTTTCTATCTGGATGGACAGTCCAATTACAAAAAGTGGAGTGGTGATTTCTCTATTACAACACTTATAGTTTTTAGCTTTTATTTTAAATGTGTGTGTGTGAGTGTGTGTGTGTGTGTGTGTGTGTGTGTGTGTGTGTGTGTACTTGTATACGAGTGTCTGTGGAGGCCAGAGATGACAAATCCCTCTGGAGCTGTAGTTACAGGTGGTTGTGAGCTACCCAATGTGGGTGCTGGGAATTGAACTCTGATCCTTGGGAAGATCACTGCATACTCTTAACCACTGAGTCTTCTCTCCAGCTTCATGTTCCATCACTTTCTATTCTCTTATTATTCCAGGGTTTCCTCTATAGAGTTAAGAGCTCTAATATTGGGTGTATATTGGTTTATAATTGTTACATCATCCTGGCTAATTGATCTTTTCTCATCAGTTAATGTCTTTTTTTTCTTCTTGAGATAGTCAGATTTGAAGTCTATTTCTTTTGTTGTAACTATACCCACTCAGGCATTCTCTTGATTAGCATACATATCTCTGACAATACATTTACTTGTAGCCTACATGACCCTTAAATCTAAAGTGAGTTTCATATAGCCAGTATAGCCAGAATGTAGTTAGACTGGCCTTATTGTATATATGTTTTTTATTTAGGCACTTTTGATTAGGGAATTTAAGCCATTTATATTTAAAATAATTACTTATAGGAAGGATTACTATTGTCATTTGATAATTGTGTAGTTCTCTTGGCTTGTATGAAATGCACAAAAATTCAATAAAAAAAATATACATTGAGAAAAAAAAGACAGAGTAAGGAAGTACAAAATGTTGGAGCAACTCAAAGCATTGGGGAAATTATGCATTAAAAAGAGATATAAGGAAGAAAAGTTATGTGTTTCTGATCAATTCAGAAAAGGTGGCAGACTTATGATGCTATATGGCTACAGACTGGTAAGCTCCCCACATTATATGGATATGTATGTCTTTTTGAGACAATGTCTCTCTGTAGTCTCAACTGCCTCAGAACTTATCATGTAGACCAGGCTGGCTATGATCTGACAAAGATTCTCCTGCCTCCACCTCCCAAATCTGGAATTAAAGGCATGTGCCACAACACCCTTTTAATATTTTATTTATTATTTTTATGTGTAAGGGTGTATTGTCTTCATATATGTAAATGCATCCATGTCATAGAGGTCAGAGAGGGCTTTGGATTCCCTGGAAGTGGGTTTCAGACTTTGTTAGCCACTATGTGGGTGCTAAGAATTGAACCTGGGTCCTCTACAAGAGCAAAAGTACTCCTAACCACTGAGCTATCTCTTCAGCCCTTCACTTATATTTAAATGAAATTTCATCACTACATTCTTTTTTTTAATATTATGACTTTTATTGCCGGGTGTGGTGGGCATACTCCTTTAGCTCTTGGGAAGCAGAGGCAGGTGGATCACTGAGTTCAAGGCCAGCTTGGTCTCCATAGTGAATCCAGGCCAGCTATGGCTACCGGGGGACCCTGTCTCAAAAAGACCAAAAAAAAAAAAAAAAAAATTAGGAAACAGTGAATTTCAGGCCCAGCCAGGGCTGTAGAGTATGTTCTTTGACAGTTTCATACATGTGGATTAATTAATTAATACATTTGTATTAGTTAATTCTGATTATTCCCAGCTCCTGCTTTCTCTTGTCTACCTCCCACTCCTGTCAACCCCCTTCCCTATCCATCCTTCTTTCACATGGGTGGGGTTTTGTTTTGTGACCCACTGAGTTTAACCAGAACCAACTGTGTGACCATGGACTTGGAACTGTCCACTGAAGCCTCGTGGGCTCTCCGTGGGTACAAAACTGAAGACAATAACTGTTTCTCTGTCAGAATCCACTAGTAAACACCAATGGTTTAGCAGAAACAATTAGGGCCCCATGAGTCCCCCACTGTTTGGGTTTTTTGGTTTATTGTTGTTTTTTGTTTTTTGTTTTAACACAGAGTTTGACTCTGTAGCCCAGGCTGGCCTTAAATTCATCATGCAGCAGCCCATGCTGCTCCCAACAGCAATTTTCTACTGTGGCAGCTCAAGTGCAGGGATTAGAGGCATGTGATACCACATTTGGATCCCTTGTTACTTTCAAAACTCATTGCCTTTAAGTTTTGAAAATTCCTTTGTAATGTGTCTTACTGTGTAATACTGTGAATGCTTCTTATTTTAGGCCTCTTGAACTACCTTACCTCTCAGTATTTGTTTCCTTCAACACTTTTATACAGTTTCAGGCATTATTTATTTGCATAAACTTTCTGATATTTTCTCTCTATATATGTAATTTGACTCTAAAATATATATACTGGTTGGTCTGTTTGATGGTCCATATGTTTCTTGACTTCCCTGTGATTCATCTTTTTTCTTTTTGCTCTGCTTACTAAATTATTTATTAACTTATTTGACAGTTGATTGTTTCTTTAGCTTGATTTAGTCTGCTACTGAACCCCTTCTGTTTTTTTCAATTCCATTATTGTGTTCTTCATTTCCATGATTTCTTTTCTGTACTTAAAAAATCACAACTTATTTTCATTTAGTATTTTTATGTAAATCATATCTACTCACCACAACTCCGCTCCAACTCCTCCTGGATTCCCTACATATTCCCTATCAATCTTTTCCTTCCTTCCTTCCTTCCTTCCTTCCTTCCTTCCTTCCTTCCTTCCTTCCTTCCTTCCTTCCTTCCTTCCTTCTAGACCACTAAGTCTAATTAATATTGTCATACACACATGGATCTAGGCCATCTACTGGACCATGAGTATCCTACTATGGACCACATCCCTGAAGAAAACTGACTGTCCTTCTAATAGTCGTCAACTGCCAATAGGTCCTCAGCTAGGGATAAGGCCTCATGAGCCCCTTCCTCATCTGTGCTGGAATGTTTGCTGACTTGATCTGACACAGGTAACCAAATCTTTGAGTTCATCAGTGCAATAGCCCTTTCATGCTCAGAAAACATAATTTTCTAACAGTCTTCCCTGACTTCTGACTCTTTCTTCACCACCTTCTGTGATGTTCCCTAAGCCTTGTGGGGAGGAGTTTTAATATAGATATTCCATTTGATGCTGCCGAGCATTCCACAGTCACTGATTCTCTGTCCTCCACGCAGTTATGAATCTTTTTATTAGCAGTCATTTATTACAAAAAGAAGTTTCTATGATAAGGGTATAAGGGTATTTCAAAGGTAGTTTGACACTATATACATTTAGAAAAATAGTAGTAGTAGGTTCTCTCCCTGGGCTTATGATGTCTCCAGTCTTGGGTTCTTGGCCATGTTTACAATAATAGGCATGAGTTCCCTCCTATAGAGTGAGCCATATAACAAATGACAAAGCTATTATTTACCCCCAGACCATTCATGCCACTATTACATCAAAGGGGATGCCTTGCAAGGTGGTCATTATTGTGCTCTTATAGCTCATAAAGGTCACAGCTGTTTAAAAATTTGTATAATTTTTTTTTTGACCAGGAGCCTGTGTAGCACCTGCTGGTACTATGAAAGCTAGCTAGCAAGGAGGAAGACGGCCGGTCTGTACCAGCTTGATCTCATCACATCCTATGACCAAAGCGTGTGGTGTATTCAGAAATAGGGTCTTAACCATTAAGCTAAGGTGGGCAACTAAAAGCAAACTGGCAATGGACTATATTGTTTGGGGGAGTTTCTGGGAACCCCTTGACCAAATTTGGGGGCGTTTAATCCCAGGATGGGCCTTTTAATTGATAACCTATGGTCTTGTGCATTAGTATTGCCCTCTTCACAACTTTCTAGTATACAAACACAAACACACACACACACACACACACACACACACACACACAAAGAAAGAGAGAGAGGGAGAGGAGAAATAAAATAATTTTTCAGGTGGCTTTTTCAAACATAGTGCTATTTACCTCACTCACTTTGCTACCCCTCTGACATGTCCCTCCACCACTCTCCCCCACTTAAACCTTCTTCCCACATCATTCCTGTTCCTCCTTGGTGCTACCACTGTTCTACCATGCCCCTCCGTTAAGTTGTTCAATGTTTTCTGTGTGTTGAAGCTCTTTTTTGTCAATTCATTGTTCTCTTCACATCTCTAATAATATTTATGGTTAATTTGAACTCTTTCTTAATTGAATTGCACCCCATAGTATCACAGTTACTCTCTTAAAATTCTTGTTCTTTTGTTTAAAATATCTCTTATTGAACTTTTATCTTTTTTCTCAACTGTGTTAGTATGTGCATAACAGTCACAGCAGTTGTCACTAGTCTTCACACACTACAAAGAAATGATGCTGAGGACTTTATTGGAAAAGAAGCAGGAAATCATACTTTGAAAAATATTTTATTTAATTATTTGTATTATTTTGTGTATATGAGTGTGTTGCCTGGGTGCATGTAAGTACACCTGTGTTATGCAATGCCCAAGGAGGTCAGAAGAAGGCATTGGATTCCCTGGAACTGGAGTTAAGGATGGTTGTTAGCCACCATGTCGCTGCTGGAATTCAAATCTGTGTCCTCTACGAGAGCAGACAGTGCCTTTAACCTTTGAGCCATCTCTCCAGCCAAAGGAAGTTATATTTTTTGCTGAACTTTCAGGTGAAGTTGGGGAGAAATCATGCTTGCCATTCCAAACTGCAATCTACATTCTCTCTCAAGTGACCAGACTCTGCCAGATTCACCAGGGCTCTATGACTGCTGAGATACTCCAGTCTGGAAGCTGTTTAGAAGCTCGAGTGTGGATAGTTCAGTTTGTGACTCTCTTTTTCTGAGAATTAAGGTTATGTCCATTTACTCCATTGTGAGTAAGGGATAAATATCTCAATCCAAGCCACAGTTTCTCTTCTTTTTTAGACAAGTAGAATGTTCTAACTCCTTCAGAACTCCAATAATGACAAGGAAAAAATGCTGGCGAATACCCTCACCAAAGTTGGAGTGATAAATATAAGAATGAAATCTTTTCCTATCCTGGAAGAAGCTGTGAGCTAATGGTTCATTCTTCTGATAAAATGTTTATGTGTTGTGGGTCAAGATTCTGAAAAGATCTCTCTGGGCAATTATATGCCTATATGATGGTGTCAGATGCCTTTAAGACCACTCTGAAACTGAGTGATGTAATAGAAGGGCTCAGTGGACTCAGACAAGCTATTTTCCTCACAGTTATAGTTTATTATAATGAAAGTATACAGGTCAAAATCAGGAACTTGTGTATTGAATGAGGGACTTGTATGTGGAATGAGGTGCAAGAGAAATGACATGCAAACTTCCAGGATTCTCATCTCAGTAATACTACACAGGGACCCAGTTTTCTCTGCAATGGTGTGAGACAACATGTTCAAGGTATTATCCACCAAAGCGGCTTACTCAAACCCTTGGAGTATAGGACTCTATGAGTATGATCGATATTGCTGTATCATGTGCGCAGGATGGGCTTCAGCTTCTCAGATTCCAGTGCACATTAGTTCTCTCTCTCTTTTTCTCTCTTACAAAGACAGACATTTGCTGGAAAACACTCTTAGGGCTTATTTGGTCAAAATTAAATTATACAGCATGTACACAAGGCCTCAGGGACATAAAACACTTTTATCATGCTGAATATTTCCAGCGTTCAGAAGTTTCTCATAAAAGGTGACCAGAGGCCAGGCCTGAACAAAAATTCCTTCCATGGATTTTGTGGGATTTGAGCAACTCAAGCCTTTGGAGTGAAATCTTTCTGGCCCTGAAGGAAACTTCCAGTATTGAGAGGTGAAAAGAGACTGCATGCTAATTTGTATTGCATTTGGTGTCTTGGTAAGTAATTGTCACCTGGACTACACGAAAATCAATATATACATCCCTGCCAAGTGCTGGCCCTTTTAGCTACTCTGTCATGATATTGTGCTTGCTTTCCAAGACTGCATGTATCAAGTAGGAATCTGGTACCTACTGTAGAGTCTACTAATAATATTTTAAGACTTGAGGCCTCCAAGACTTCTAGAATATTATCATTAGTATCTGCCAAATTACTAACATTGTCTCTAAGTCTAAAAACTGATAGCGGCTGCAGTTCTTTCTTTTCCAGTTTCTGGAGGAGTTTTAGGAGTATGCTGTTTCTCCAGTTCCCAGATGTTGCTATGGATGGCAGCTTTCCTATATTTTCTAGACTATGTATTATGTGCTCCTTGGGCTATTTTTCCTGAAAAGTTGCCCAGTTTCTTTTCAGAGAGCATGCTTTGCTTCCTAGAACAGGCCACTTGGCTACTCGTATGTTTTTGACACCTGTTCACTGACTGATCTCATAGCATCTGTGTATTCAGAGGAAACAGCTTTCTAAGAGTGGAATGTGACATTTGATGGCTACCATTTGCAATCAGGAGGCCAGACTAAGAGAACTGAAGACCTACTCAAAAGTTTGGCCTTACCAAGACATAAATGGTCCCTTTTGAATTTCAATGAAAAGACTTAAAGTGTAAATAATGC
This sequence comes from Nannospalax galili, assembly GCF_000622305.1. Taxonomy (NCBI): domain Eukaryota; kingdom Metazoa; phylum Chordata; class Mammalia; order Rodentia; family Spalacidae; genus Nannospalax; species Nannospalax galili. Next base: position 134,272 of record NW_008349076.1, on the reverse strand, counting down.
TATAGTGTATAACCAGAGTTATAGTTATAGGTGGTTAACTATAGTGCCATGAGTTTGCTGCTTGTTCAGTCACAAGTGCTCATTTATTTACTGCCCATGCCAGCTCGCTATGCTGTCCAGGTAACCCTCACTAAGCTACAAATGCTCATCTGGGAAGAGAGGGTACAATCCAGACTTTTAACTATTACATTTCTACTCAGTCATGGTTCTTCATGAAATAGGTGGGGGCGTGTGCAGGGAAGAGGTAGTTTTTCTGTGTTTCCCTAATGATGTAATGATGTAACTTAATCATCATCACATATAAGTAGACTTTGTCCCAGAGTCATGGCCCACCCTGTTAGACTTCTAGATACTACCCATAATGTAATGGAACAAAGGACTCACATTCTTTCTTTCAATCTTGCCTGTGTATGTTTTCCCCAATGAATTCTGCTGTTAGAGCAACTGAACATTAGATGGCTAGAGTAAATGGCCAAGTAGCCTTTTATCTTGGCCACTTGTTTTATTTACATCTTAGCTGTTTACATGGCACAATTTTCAGGCAAGACCCTGTACCAAAGGAGATGGTTGTTTGAAAACATAACTTACTTAAGTCTGCAACCATAGGTAGGTCAAAAGTTCATTGCAGATGCTCTTTGAATTGAAATGGATGAGTCTATTATAAGTTGAAAATGTCAGAAGTCAAAATGGATTAAGTACACCTAATATACTGCATATCATAGCTTAGCAGTGCTATGTACTGTAGGGTATTGGACATTTATGCTTGTGATTACATGGCTGACTAGGAGCTGGAGCTCGGCTGCTGTTCAGTATCATGAGAAAGTACCATACCGCCTATCACTAGTTCTACAAGACTCAAAATTCAAGATATAGTTTCTACTGAATGTGTATTTATTTTGCACTATTGTAAGGCAATGTTCTAAGTGAACCATTGCAAATTAAGGAATATTTGTATCCCTTTTCTTTGATAAAAGCATATTTTAATCCTTTAAATCACTTTAAGTGTTTGGAAAATCGGTTGATAATACTTGGTGGCCAGAGTCTTGGGAGTCCTAATTCGTCTTCAGATGACATTAACAAAGCACTTGAAAAGTGAATGGAGCAGTGAAAAGTACTAAACACCCTTCTCAGAGAAAATATTAGGTGTCTGATTTTTGCTTTATTCTTTCAGTCTGTTTGCATGAATACTAAGCAAGAACCCATTTTTTGTTTTAAGATGATGTCTTCAAAGTAAATAATTTGAAAACTGAGCCTAAGTGCCCAATTTTGCTCAGCATTGATTGTCAATTTTCTACAAAATTAAAAATCCGAGAACTTACATAAAGCTCACAGGGTTTTGCTGTGTGATGTAGGTGCTGCGTTGCTCTGTTTTGCACTGCTGAGAAAAAGATATAAAATATTGTAGAGTAGCAATCATTTACATCCGAGATAGCAATAGTTTACATACTTGTGTATGCTGCTATGTAAAAAGAAGGAGAAAGTGTGCCTTAGGACTCACCTTAAACAAACAACAAGGTAGATATTCCATGGCTTAGGGGATCAGACTATAGGAATGGTCTTTTTGCAGTTCAGATTTTAAGTTACACATCCATTGAAAGAGAACATATTCTATAACAGTTCTGTAAGCAATGAACTGCTTATTTCTGAATGACACTCTAGGGAATAATCTTATAAAAAACACATCTTGCTTTTGTCGAAAACCCAAGGGGGCAGTATTCATTAAATATTATTCTAGCATGAGCAAAAATGACAAGCAAATCAAATTTCATCAAACAGTTGAAAAGGAAATGCTTGATTGCTGGATTTTTTTTTGTCCTATGCCTCCTGCTTGTTCCCAAATGCACAAATCTACCATTTTATGGTATAGAGACTGATAGTCCTTCCTCCTTCACTCACTCTTTGATCCTACCCCGCTATTCTCAAGTTTCCACTCTTCTGTCTAACTAAGCAAAACTCACTAGAGATTCAAAGGCTTTTAAAATTATGTCAGACCTTTTAGGTCATGTAATCTCTATCACATGCTTTGTGAATAGTAATGCTTGTTACAGGTTTAACTCATGTGCACAGGGGCACAGAGAGATCAGTTGTAGGGTGTCAGGTGTTTAAGCATTTGAATGATTAGCTGTCTTGTAAATTACAATGGATTCAAGGTTATCCCTGTAATGAAGTCATGTTCATTCACTTGCCTTTGCTTTTCAGAGAGAGGAAAAGGCTTGCAATTACAAAGAGGTGAAAGCTTTAAGCTAAGTTCCAGACTTAGGATGCAGTCTGCTGAGTACCATGTGTTACCGTTTCCACTGTGCATCTTAAACCTAAGGAGTCATGGTCCTGGCCGTCCTACCTTCTGGTTTGAGGGCAATACCGATCTTTATTTCTGTACTTTTTCTTTTTTGACAGACGTTCATTTCTTAATCCAAGTTCTACAGTTTCTCTCTTTGTTTCTTATTTTTGTATTTCAGGGCTCCCTATGCATAGACAGGTCAAAAGTTTACTGTAGATTCTCATTGAATTGAAATGGGCCAGTGTATTGTAAGTTGAAAATGTAGGAAGGAGGGAAGTAGTAGGAAAAAGCTGTAGTAGTTTCTGGGTTTTGTCACTCGAGCAACAAGACAGCAGAAGAAATACCTGAGCAAAGATATAGAAGCACCAAGCAGGGTTAGTGTCTGAAGCAACATCAAAGAGAAAACAATACATTTTTCAAAATCTGTTTTGGCAGAATTTAAATCATAAGTGGTGCTTCTTACATTGAAAAAATAGTGTGTAAAGTGATAAAAATGACACCACAGTGTTTGGTAGTTTTAGGTATTTTAAAAATAAATACGTTTCAGATTTTATGAGGAGGGTAGGGCTGCTGTACTTTTAAAATACTGATGGGAAAGGACAGAGGAAATGTGGAGACACTGAAATAAGGACAATAAGCACTGAGCAGATATCATTGTACTAATGGCACAGAAATTTGGTCAGTTAAAGAAAAGATGATAGGACCTAGAGACATGAGTGAGCAGTTAAGAGCACTGGCTGCTCTTGCAGAGGACCTGAGTTCGAGTCCCAGCACCCATATAGCAGCTAACAACCACACTTAACCCCAGTTCCAGAGGATCTGATGCCCTCTTCTGTCCTCCATGAGAATTGCACAACCTGAGTGCACTTACTTACAGGCAGATATAACCCTCATACACATAAATATAAATAAATAAATAATAAATAAAGTTTTAAAAGAAATGGCGATAGCCTGATTATATGATCTAAGAAAGCATTGCATTTCTTCCCAGAAGCATATTTGTCATGGACTTACAAAGAAAAACAATTACTAGTAGAGATATGTGCTAATTTTCTAAGCAATCTGAAAACCTAAATCTTTCACGTAAAAACACCATAGGGCTTTAAGAATTGTATTTTTTCTGGCATCTGGCAAGTGTTGAATGACAGCAGAAATAGTGGTGATCAAAAGAGTCATGAGAGTTACAAATGAAAAGAGAATTCAAGCAAGTCATCAAGATAATTTACTCTATTCTGGAGACCCTATAGGCAAATCCTTTTATTGAATTCTATAATTGGGGAATTTCCTGTGGTGTGTGAGGTCTCCTGTGCATACTCAATTTTTCTATGAAAAGAGTCAGAAGAAGGAGTGTCACTCTGCCTGCTGCTTCTCAAATTTACGTATTGTATTACAATGATGGAATTTGGGTCTGTAAGTTGGACAATGAAAGATGATACATATGACTGAGGTCAAAATTTTTGAATATTTCGTGTCCTTGACTGTGTAAAGTTAGAGCAACTTTACACTGGCATCCAAGCTAATGGGGTTTGTATTATAAGAAGCTGGAGTTTTGAGTATATTTTCTGCTTTATAGTAAACTAAATCCAAACTTGACAACTTCCATGGGTGGACCTTTTAGCTGCTCTCCTTTCTGATTCCCATCTCCTTTTTTTCCTGTTAAGGTTTTTTTGTCTATCTAAAGCTTTTTTCCATACTTGGGCTCAGGCACATCATAGCTTGTGGAACTGTGATCTGGAACATGGATATTACAGTGTTTTTGTTTTTTTGTTTTTTTTTCCCAGAATTTAAAGTGAAGGAAAAGGTGAAGGTAAGTCAAGGGAAGATAATTGTAAGAGTTAAGCTTTAAAACCAGCATATTTTTCCCAGAATTTAAAGTGAAGGAAAAGGTGAAGGTAAGTCAAGGGAAGAAAACTGTAAGAGTTAAGCTTTAAAACCAGCATATTAAAGCAGAGTAGCACTGTCATAGATAACTAGCCCCAAGCTTGTAAGGTTTGCCTGTACTCTGATAAATGTGATAATGTACATGACTGAAGGAATGGAATAGATATCAGGGAGGTTGATCACTCACAGACCCATAGACTAGACAAGCACTATGTCTTATTCATTATTGATGTGAGCCAGAGCATATTGTTCAAGAACACAGCATTTGTCTGGTCAGATGTGTGGTTGTCTTTTTTAACTTGAGTAGATTTAGAATTATCTAGAAGATACCTTTCTGTACATGTTTTGAGGCTATTTTGAGAGGAAATTAGAGAAAGCTACAAGTCTCAGCACTCTTCTTTCTCTGCTTCTTGAGTATGGATACAAAGTGATGAGCTGGCCCATGGCCATGCCACCACACCTTCCCTGCCATGATGGGCTGTACCATAAAACCATGAGCCACAGGATCAGTCTTTCCTTCAACTGATTTTTGTCAGGCATTTGGTCACAGTGATGAGTAAAGCAGATGATGTAGAAAGTTGGTTCTGAGAGCAGAACTATAGCTTTGACTACCTGACCATGGGGCTCATAGGCCTGTAGAGCTGATTGGTAGAAGGAAGGTGGAAGAGTTTGGGCCTGTGAGCTAGAGAAGCACTAGAGTGCTATAAGCAGAGATTAGTGTACTCTTTTACTGGGCATGTGGAAGACCAGAATGCTAATAGAAACATGGAGAATTGAGCTAGAATTGAACTAATTCAAGTTACCTCTGGCAAAGAATATGTACAGTTGCATTTTCTTCATGTTATGGAAACTTGAGTGAAACTGAATTCTAAAGTAATGGCAGGAGAAATTTCAAGATAGCACAATATTCTGGGTGTGGCCAGGTTAGTGTTCATTGCTTATTAAGTTTATAGTTTAGAGAAAGAGAGAAAACAGCAATTGGAGCAGAAAGATAGGAAACCATTCAGTTTGGTAAAGAAAGGTGTTTGAATGAATTTAAAGTTGTGGATAAGGAGAGTTCAAATTAAGCATCTACATTTGTTAAAAAGAGTCCTGCAATTAAGGAACAATGTTGCACTTTGAACTAGTATAAAAGGAGCTGTTCCTAGAGGGCAAGACCAAACCAATCAAAGGCTCTAGCTTGTAAAAATGAAATTCAAGACGTGCAAAAATAAATCCTCTTTTGAAGCCTAGAATTCATTGTTCAATATGAGTTTTGATACATACAAGAAGGAAAATGAGAAGACAGCTCAAAGTGATGATGTCGAGAGAAAAGATGATGTTTGAATGAGGCATGGGGGCGGCAGTAAGCATCAGAAAGCCAAGATGGTAGCACAGTCAGAGCAATGGAGGCAACAACAACTCTCTGCACAAAGACTTAAAACACAACTCTGGGCTTCTTCGTTTTAATCTTGATGTTAGAGGGGGAATAATAGGAGATTAATATTATCAGGGGAAAAATGGAGATACTTTAACTGGAGAGGGAGGAAAGAGGATTAGACGGAGAGAAAGATGAGAGATAAATAATGCTTAGGTGGTGTGAAAATCAGAAGGAAATATATTAGTTCAAAAGCCCATTGGAAAATATACATACAGGATCTGTACATGAGTGCATGAGTATAGCTGAAGGCTATGTAAAAAAGAAACATAGTACCAGACAGGAGAAACCTCCATTTCGAGTTGTTTACTCAGGACAGTGCAAGAAACTCTAAAAATAGCATAGGCTATTGCAACAGCCCTCGATTTCCTCTCAGAACTTGAGGTTAAGCTCTTATTGCTGAAGACAGGACACACTTCGAACACAGGACTTGGAACAATGGAGCTGGAACTGACCTGAAAGCTTCCATCCTGAAGATTAGCTCTAATAGTTTTAGAAGACTAGCTCTAATACTATCCAAGCTGCTAAGGGAGAAAATGAATTAATGGCCTGTATTAGTCAGGGTTCTCCAAAGAAACAGAACCAGTAGAATGAATATGTATAGAGATTTATCAGCTTAGCTCACAGGATGGAGGCTGAGTAGTCCAACAATGGCTGCACCTCACTGGAGAGGCTGAGAATCTGTAGTCGCTCAGTCCACAAGGCTGGATGTCTCAGTAGTCCCAATCCAGTGCTGGAGGTCTGACAAATTCCAAAATATCAGCTAGTCTTCGGTCTACAGCAGCAAGACGAACCCACCAGTGAGAGAGAAGGATAGCTGCAAGAAGCCTGACGTTCTCCTCTGCCTTGGCCTTTTATACTGGCTGCCATCAGAAGGTAACACCCATATTTAGGGTGTGTCTTCCAG
>NW_008349076.1:125767-127277 GCF_000622305.1 Nannospalax galili | reverse complement strand
GGGTCTGGGCCATTTGTTGTCCTGTCTGGATTGGGTTGTTGCAGTTTCCCATTGACCTTAATCACAGGACATGGTAACACCAAAAGTCTCCCTAAGGAATCTCCTGCCTTCCAGATATAATCTTCATTACCTCTATTGTGGAGAACCAGTCCAATTTCCCCCTGGTAGTCTGAGTCAATCGCCCCTCCTAATACTGTTATTTTTTTCTTAGCCTGCTGAGTTAAGGGCATCAGAAGCCCAAAGTGTCCAGGGGGAAGTCTTAGCTTCCAGTTCAATGGAATGTTTATTGTCTCACCTGGCAGGAACACTCCCTCTTCTGGAAACAAAACATCCAAGCCAGTAGAGTACAAAGTCGAGGGTACAGGAAGCAAAAATTTTTGTAGAGGGTCACCAGGGGTGATAGTGAGTGGAATCATTCCCACTTCCACCCCTTGATTCCTGGACCCATGAATCCTGGCTATAGGAGAAACTGTACCATATATTGGACGCTGATTCAAAACATACACTGCCTTCTGGAGGACCCTGCCCCAGCCCTCCAGGCTATTGCCACCTAATTGGCACTGTAACTGTGTCTTTAAGAGGCCATTCCATTGTTCTCTCAAGCCAGCTGCTTCAGGACGGTGGTGAACATGGTAAGATCAGTGGATTCAATGACCATGGGCCCACTGTCGCACTTCTTTGGCTGTCAAGTGCGTTCCTTGGTCAGAAGCAATGCTGTGTGGAATATCATGATGGTAGATGAGGCATTCTGTAAGTTCCTGGATGGTAGTTTTGGGAGAAGCATTGTGTGCAGGAAAGGCAAATCAATAACCAGAATAAGTGTCTATTCCTGTAAGGACAAAACGCTGTCCCCTCCAAGATGGAAATTGTCCAATGTAGTCAACCTACCACCATGTTGCAGGCTGGTCACCACAGGGAATAGTGCCATATGGGGGGCTCAGTGTTGGTATCTGCTGTTTACAAATCTGGCACTCAGGAGCAGCTATAGCCAGGTCATCATTCCTGAGTAGAAGTCCATGCTGTCAAGCCCATTCATAACCTCCATCTCTGAGACCATGGTCACATTGTTCATGGGCCCATTGAACAATGGCAGGGATAGCTGAAGAAAGAGGCAGAGAATCCACAGAACAGGTCATCCAATCTACTTGACTATTGAACTCATTTTCTGCTGAAGCCACCTTTTAATGAGCATTTACATGAGATATAAGTGTGTTCACATCCATTGTGCATTTGGAGAGGTCTATCGACATACTTCTTCCCCAAATGGCTTTCTCACCAATTTTCCAATGATGATCTTTCCAATTCCCCAACCATCCAGCCAAACAATTGGCTACAGCCCATGAATGAGTATATAATCGCACTTCTGGCTATTTCTCCTTCCAAGCAAAATGCACGACCATGTGTACTGCCTGAAGTTCTGCCCACTGTGAAGACTTTCCTTCCCCAGAATCCTTCAGGGTTGTTCCAGAAATTGGCTGTAATGCCACAGCTGTCCACTTCTGAGTGGTGC
>NW_008349076.1:122527-122860 GCF_000622305.1 Nannospalax galili | reverse complement strand
ATTTTCTGCTGCTTTAGCTCTCTGACTGCTGGAGAGAAGATTCTCTTCCAGGGCACACTTGGAAACATTTAAACTGTTGATTCCAATATGGAGTTTGTCAATTATATCATTAAGCTTCATCACTTTATCCAGAGATGCTAAAAGTAACCAGCCAGCATCATTATTTTTCTTATTTTTCCACAAATCATCAAATGTTTTATGTATAGAGTCACTAAATTTCTTGCTCTTCACAAGAGGTGAGTTAGGAGATTCAAATGGGTCTATCTCCATAATTGCTTCAAATAGTCTACACCATGGATTTTAAGTGCTCTCCATGCTCCCTGAAGACTCTGA
>NW_008349076.1:95188-122477 GCF_000622305.1 Nannospalax galili | reverse complement strand
AATTTAATGCAATGGATATTATAAATGCAAATCTAAAGGCAGAATCCTGAGTTACATTAGCATCTTAGAATCTAGACAAAGAATGGAAAAAGTTTTGCCTCCAGATTTCCCAGACAAGATGATCCACTCATATTCCTGTATTGGTTAAAGGGTATGTATCTGTATTAGTCAGTGTTCTCCAAAGAAGCAGAACTGGTAGAATGAATTTATATGTATGGAGATTTATTAGTTTAGTTCACAGGAATAGAGTCCAAGTAGTTCAATAATGGCTGCAGCACACTGGAGAGGCTGAGGATCCGTAGTTGCTCAGTCCACAAGGCTGGATGTCTCAGTAGTCCCAATCCGGTGCTGAAGGTCTGACAAATTCCAAAATATCAGCTAGTCTTCAGTCTACAGCAGCAAGATGAACTCACCAGCGAGAGAGAAGGCAAGCCACAAAAAGCCCAGCATTCTCCTCTGCCTTGGTCTTTTATACTGGCTGCCATCAGAAGGTAACACCCACATTTAGGGTGTGTCTTCAGGCTTCAGATGATCCAATCAAGCAGATCTCTTTCATTTCAGTTAATCTCAGATCCAATCAAGTTGACACCCAGGATTAGCCATCACATGGCCCAAACTCAACTTACAGCCTAATAACCACAACAATGATTGGCACAGCAAACTATCAGCGCAGTGGGTAGCACTTTTATCTCAGAGCTAATCATCAGCTATCTAATTGGACTTAAAGCCCACTCAATGGGAGGGAATACATGTATGGCACTATAAACACAGCCAAATAAACATAGCTGGAAAGGTCATAGAGCCTAGAGAAAATCTTATGTCTGTTACATCCCTAGATAAATGTAATTTCTTACTGTATGCTAAATGTGTCCTTTTATTTATAGACAAGTGTACCAGATACCACTCATAAAAGCTTATTTTTGTAAAAGATGAAGACCAGCATAGAATTCTACCCCTAGTCACATGCAGAAATAAGTGTCTTGGAGATGTTCAGTCCTAAGGGAAACATTTGCAATGGAAACTCAACATATAAGCCTCACAGAATAGACTACTAATGAATCTCTCAACTCTTACCAGTGAAGCTTCCTCATGCAACAAAAGGCAATGAGGCCAGAAGGCCTGAACTGTCCACAATGTAGGAAGAAAGACACTGCAGAGTGTATGTCCCTGGATAGGACCCACCCACCCAGAGCTCAGGGACCACTGTGGAAGATGGAGCAGAAAGACTGTAAGAGCCAGGGCTGGTGCATGATAAGGAAAGGTAGTCCTCCTGGCAACTTGCTCATGTGAACTTACTGCAATAGTGACTGCTCGAAAAAGACCCATACAAACTCAACTAGACCAAACCAGCACGGAGCTGGGGAAATGGGCAGAAGATCCCAGCCTTAGCTGAGGAAATTTGGCAGCTGATCCCTGCTGGATGAGGGAGAGTTGGTCTTCTTTAAGTGACTGGCACTAGATAGCTTAGCCAGGCTCCAGCGGGTGAACTTATACTAAGTGATAACTGGATATGCAAACTTGACTTTATTAGCCTTAATGTATATGACAGAATTCATGAAATCCTGTGGGTAGGGTATGGGGAGGGTCACAGATGAGAGAGGGATATAAATATCATTAAGATGTAGTATATGAAATGCATGAAAATTCAATTTAAATATACATTAAAAAAAGAGGGGACTGGGGAAAAGACTCAATGGTTAAAAGCACTGGCTACTCTTACAGAGGACCTGGGTTTGATTCCCAGTACCTACATGGTGGCTAGCAACCATTTGTAACTCCAGTTCTAGGGGATCCGTCATCCTTGTCTGACCTCTGCAGGCATTGTACAACATGAGTGTACCTACCTACATGCAAGCAATACATTCATATACATAAAGTAAAAAAAAAAATTAAATATTTAAAAAATGAATTTATACTTTTATACTGAGCTCAAAATTGTGAACTCAAGACTTGGCAAGTAAAAGGGAAAATGTCTAGAAACCCAAGATGGCAGAGCTTTGCTGGTCTGACCACCCATATATACCAGCAGGGCACCATCAAGCTGGCCTGCCCACCACATGCCCCAGTGACAACCATGGTCAGATGAAAATCATCATTACCCAGTGGCTGTCAAGACCTGGCTACAGTCCTCAACAACATTAGGAATCTGATAAATCTATAAATTTCAGAAAATAAATGAGAAGACACTAGTATAAAGCTAACATGTGAAGTTATGAAACTTTCCAACAGTCACTCAGATAATCTTGGATTGGAGATCTGTAAGCTAATTGCTGCCTTCTGGGAGGACCTAGCTTCCCTGCTTCTTTTACCCATAGTAAAGCTCTGAGGGGAATCTGTCTGTTGGAGAGAACCTTGGTTCACGATAGGTTCATTGTGCTGAATGAGACCTGGAAATAGTCAGAGTAACCTGTATTCAAGGACTGTGAACAACTAACTTTGACAAGGAAAATCAAGTGTTTCTGACTACTGAGGAAAAGAGAAATCCCTACTTAACATTCCTAAATAGAATATAAGAGAAACAGAAATTAAGAGTTAAAATCCCATTTCAAGAAACCTGGGCGCATTTTGACCCAAACCATGTACAAAGGAAAGGGAGTGGGCCCTGACTTTGGCACACACACACATCTATAGTGTGTAAGCACTATAGATGACTGATACATACGCTAATGAGATATGATTTCTCTGGCACAGGTCAGAATTGTTATATAAGATGGATGAGTTTTGTCATTTGCTAATAGAAGATATGGAATGGGGGGGGAAGGATGGGAGGTGGTTGGGTGAGGATGGAGATGGGGGAGAAGGTCTGAGTACAATCAAAATCATCATATGAAATTCTCTAGTCAATAAAATTTCTCTTAAATATAAAAACCTAAATAAAAAAGAATATTCATTTGAAAGGGTAAAGAATGATTTGAAAACATCACTGAAAGTGTTCCGTAGGGTTTTATTTTCCATGATTCAGCTATCAAGGTAGATAGAAGCCACTGCAGCTGTGGTAGAAGGAGACCAGAGGACATCTTGAGGTGGCACAAGAAGTTTTCAACAGGTCATGGGGGTTTACACTAACGTTCAGTAAATCAATTGAGGCCAGCCAAGTTGTGACAGGGGCTCATTCCCTGTAAGAAGTTAGAAAACTTTCAGAAGCCATAGCCTGAAGCCATGAAGATAAAACTCAAGTCCCAATGGGGTCCCCTTCATGTTGAAGTTACCAGGAATATAGGATGTTCACCAAGGATACCTATAAGACATGCAATAGAGCTGGCCCAAGAGAATGAATATGTATTTTACAGGCAGCAACACTGTAGAGGCAGGGCTGTTAGACCCCAAACAATGACATTATTAGCCCTAGATACTAGACACAGAGCTGCAGGATTTGATGTTTTCCCTAATGTGTTTTGATTTTGCTTTGGTTCAGACTTTATTTTGTGTGTGCGTGTGATGCACTAATTCCTCATTTCTAGGTTGGGATTGGAGACAGAAAATGGGTAACTTATTCTTTTTATATTTAAGGGGGCTAACAGTTAAGAGACTATATTAACTCAGGAGAGACTTGGGACTTTTGAACAGTGTCGAAAATGTAGGGACTATGGGGCTTGTGATGTTGAAATTAATTAATTTTGCATTGTGCGATGACCATGAACCTATGGTGGTAAGGTGTAGAATGTTAGGGTTTCACATGAAATATTCAGATGTTATGTTGACAAGGAGGAGACTTGTGGTGGATAATCTTCATTGTCAGCTTGACTGGACTTAGAATTACCTAAGAGATACACTCCTGGGTGTGTCTATGAGGGTAATTCCAGAGAGAGGGTTCAGTGAGGAAGGATGATTCACAATGAATTTGAATGGCATCATCCCATGGGTTAGGAACCTAAACAAATAGAACAGAAGACACAGAGAAAGCCAAGTGAGTCAGCATTCACTTGTCTCTGCTTCCTGACTGCAGACCCAATGTGATCAGCTGCCTCACAGGCCTTTTTCTTCATGATGGACTCCCCTCTCAAATCACAAGTCAAACAAAAGCTTCCCTGTTAAATTACTTTTTTTCAGGAATTTTTTTCAGTGATAAGGAAAATCTCTAATATAAGAAGGAAGTAAGAATGCTAGGGCAGAAGAAACAATTTTATGTGGGTCAAAGGTTTCACATTATTAGTATAACACCTACATTCAGATCCCAGACTTACCAGGCAGCCCTTTATTATGAGTTAGCTTTCCATGAGGTTTACTTATCAGATAACATGTGGACTGAAGAATTTCACCTGTCATTATTAGATTAAAGATTGATATCCAGGTTCTAACTTCATATCACCCAGTGTTGCCTGCAGGTATAGTCAGTATGTATTACAAAGAAGGCTCTACTATTTTTCTTTCTGGCAAAAATAATCTTCCTCCTCTATGGAAAAAAATTGTCATTTTTTGTTTTAGTCAAATATCTTGAATTTCGTTCATGTGAATCTGCTCCTAGAAATGTAATCATGCCACACACACATGAAATTAGGTTTTGTTAGCCTTTGAGAATAAAGTATCCTGACACCAGACTGGCAAAGTCACTAAACTAGTATCACTCTGCTTGTGACTTCAGCAAAGGGCTTGCTGCCCCAAAGATTACCCGGATTCTGTAGCTGCCATTACTCAGAAAAATTGCTCAGAACTACAGAGAAGTAACTAGTTTATATCAGTGGTCCAATTATTTTCTTTTCCATTGAATTTTTCACTACAAATTATTCAGTGAATGATGTAACATTTAATTCTTAAACTTTTTTTTCAGTAAAACAAAGCTATTTTTAAAGCAGCTTAACATTTTCAAAGCTGAATCAAAGATGAAAATGAACATTTTGTAATATTAATAAACATATGTTTAATTCAAGTTGTGAAGCAAACATATAAAGAAGTATAGATTTTATTCAAGCTTAAGTTTGAGAAACCTGGATACACCCAAATTAAATGATTGTCACAGATTTTGAAATTCATCTTTCTCATGTCAAAGCCTTTGTTACCTGTTTATTTTCCTAGATCTAGACCTAGGTAGATCAATTCAGTGTGGGTGTGTGAAGGTGATGGTAGGAAGTTGGTGCTCACATGGAGCCGAGCAAAGCTAAAGTTAATGAAGCCTATTGGTAAAGCACTAAATAGCTTCTAGGTGAATGAAATACATTGTGGTATTAGGTAGCTTCAGTTTTTTTCATTTTATATTCATGCTTATCTCAATAAACCATTGAAAACCTGTTAGTGTTACAACAGCAAAAAGTTCTGTAACAACATAGTAGGTCAATATTTGTAGTGGAGTTTTAATAGGTAATGTTTTTATTTTACAAAATGCTAGTTGTTACTGTATATAAATATTATAGTCATCATCTATGGTATCATATATTTAGCATATAACATTAAGATGATTATCTTCCCCATTACAAATAATTTGAATTGCAAATCAAATTGACTGGCACAGTTTAGAGAAGTTGTTTTTTCTAAATTACCATATTACTAGAGTCTTAAATTATAATGTTGGTGTTGTTGGAGGTGTTGAACAGAAGAGAGAAGAATGGTTGTTATTTCATCTTAAAGGAGTCAGAGTAAAGTGCTACTAGGTATTTATTCAAGCTAAAGGGTGGTGTTTGAAATTAATATCCCCTAAAGTCAATGATAAATAGTTAACTGGAAAAATATAACTGGCCACATGGAGTAAAATGGGTAATCACGAATGTTAACTTTACATTATTAATTTGTTTATTAATACATATTTCTTTGGGTTTCATTTATCAAAAGAGGTTTTCTTGACACATAGCAAGATACTGCTATCAATAAACTCTGGGACATTTCTGTCTGTGGATCTCCATTTCTTCTTTTTTTTCCTGTTATCTTGTAATTGATGTGTTTGTAAGTCATCCTTCATTAAGGGGAGGAATCTATGTATGTTCTCATCAATAAATTTGTGGTACCCAGACAGCCTTTAGAGTTGGTCCAGCATGAATGTTTTACTAATCCACAGGAGATGTAGTTAGTGTTTTCATCAATCTAAATCAAGTGCACTATTAAAGATACTTGGAATTAATTTTTTGAATGAAAACAATTTTGGGACTTGCTAGTAATAGAGATTTTCTTTTTAATGCTCTTACTGGAAATATGTAAAGTCAATCACTATCATTCTTTCCAATTGAAAAAAAAAGAAAGGTTTGCAAGTTCCAGGAATCTAGAACTTAATTTTTTTTTCTTTGAAATATGGAAGGAAATGAACTTTATGAAAGAATATTTAGAATGTGACATTATAAAGAAATGAGATACAGGTGCTCATCCCTCTCCCAACTACCTGCAAGTCATTTGTGATGGTTTGGTGTTACACAGAAATTATGGTGCCCTTGAGAGATGCTTTTAATTTTAGTTTCTCTCTAATTTTCTATTCTCTTTCTCTCTCCCTCTCTCTCTCTCTCCCTCTCTCTCTCTCCCTCTCTCTCTCTATATATATGTATATATATCCATATATCTATATATATATATATATATCTATATCCATATATATATGGATCCCGATCATCCTAGTAGCCTCTGGTAGGTCACTCTTGGGTCATCTGTATTTTTCAGCCTTTCATTCTTAATTAGAAATAGAAACCTATGCAACTGGTGTTTTAATTTCCCTAAATAAAATAATAATTATTAGAAGAAGATATACAGATGGAGAAAATTAATTAGGCTTAGAAGATGACATTATATTTCACTAAAAATTAAAACACACTCTTAAAAGCCCTTTTTATTCAAAGTATGGTTTTATTTATTGTCATTTACAGTCTCTAACATTGGAATTTAAAGATACTTAAGTACAATAAATATTTACATTCAGGTAATTTGAAGGGTTATGGAAAGTTTTTTGATAACTTACTATTGTGAATTCACTTAATCATTAATTATTAGTCAATAACAAGTTTACATTGGTCAAGTTTTCAGCAAGTACTATGTTACTTATTAAACATATGATAAATAGAATATGTATTTTTATTGAATTTTTGTGTATTTAATACAATACATTAATAATTTTATACCTCCTTCCCCATTGACACCCTCCTTTGGCCCCTCCCCCACTGGATTTTATGCATTTTTGTCATCTATGCTAATTTTAGCCTATTGAGTCAAGTTAGTGTCCTCAGATGTCCCTCAGTGCCAATGCATCCATTGGGGTCTAGTCAGCCTATCTAGAGTCACTCCTTCATAAAAAAAGCATAGTACCAGCATGAAACCAGACACATAAATCAATAGAACATAACTGAAGACCCAAACATGAGCACATGAAATTTCAGGCACCTGAGATTTTACAAAGATGCCAAGAACACACAATGGAGGAAAGACAGCATCTTCAACAAATAGTGCTGGCAAAACTGGATCTCTACCTACAGAAGAATAAAACTAGATCTTTATCTTTCGCCTTGCACAAAAGTCAACTCTGAATAGACCAAAGACCTCAATGTGAAACCTGCAACTCTGAAACTGTTAGAAGGAAACATAAGCAGTACCCTACAACACATAGGCATGGGAAAGAATTTTCTAAATCAGACATCAGTTGCTCAGGCCTTAAGGTCAGCAATCAACAAGTGGGACCTCATTAAACTAAAAAGCTTCTGTACAGCAAAAGAAACAACCAAGTAAGTGAAGAGAAAACCCACAGAGAGTAGGAGAAAGTCTTCACCAGTAACACATCTGACAGAACTCAAAAAACAAAGAATCAAGAAAACAAATGACCCAATTAAAAGATGGATCATGGATCTGAACAGAGAGTTCTCAAAGCAGAATATGTACTAAAGAAGTAGTGTCAATTAAACAACCATACAGGTTTCATCTATCTATTTATCCATGCAGCTACTCATTCATCAGGAATTATGTGTATGATACATGCTACAATTACAGAGATAACACAAACTAAGGAGGCAGAAACAACAGCATTCACTTACAATTAAGTAGTATAAGAGAAGCAGAGGTAGAAGAAAAAACTTACTGAATGAATGTATAGTGTTTCCTGGAAATATCATGGAGCTGCTTCTGGAAGAAGAAAGATTTAACTTCAGTATTCAACAATAGAATCTCTCCTTCATGAATCTGAATGTGTGTGAGTGGAGAGGTATTCATTTGAAAGATGAGAAATGAGACAAGATCATTTGATCAAAAGGAATGTTAAGAAAGGGAGAAAATGTACATCCCATGTAACAAACAGGGTAGATAGAAAATTGCACTTCACTGGAGAGCTTTAAATTGAGACACCAAATAATTAACTTCCTATTCAGGGATAAGTATTCTGTGGCCTTTTGTTCTCTACAAATTGGCTGATTGTGGGTCTCAGCATTAACATCTGCTGCATAAGAAAATTCTTTGGTGAGAGTTCATTTATCACATGACCGGAGAGGTCATAGATCCTACAGAAAAACCTTTTGTCACATCCATAGACCAATGCGATTTATTACTATATTCTAAATATCCATCCTCATATCTACAGAAAAATGTACCTTTCACTCTTCATGAGAGAATTTTTTTTCTGCAGCAGACGGAGACCATTACAACATTCCAGAACTGATCAAACACAGAAAATAACTGTCCATGTGACACTTAACCATTAGTGACACATCTTCAATGCAAACTACTTCCACCTCACAAGGCTCAGGGATCATTGTGGAAGAGGAGGCAGAAAGATTGAAAGATCCACAGGAGTTGGATGACCACAAGGGAAGAGTCTTCCAGAGGGTCATTTACTCATATGCCCTCACAGCAATGGTGACAAAATAAACAAGTCCTATGCAAGTTCAAATCGACAAAATCTCAGAGTAAACATGGAAAATTGGGTAAAAAAATCCAACACAACCTAAGGAACTTTTGGCAGTTGATAGCTGCTGGGAGGGGGAAAGACAGTGTCTTACATGGCTGGGAGTCTTGGTGGGAACAGTGGATGAAACCACGCTGAGAGACATTGGGGGATACAATTCATACTCTGCAAGTCATATTATATATGAGTTCATTAAATAAGGTGGGGAGCAGTAGGGGGAGATGTGGAGAGGAGAGCAGATCTAAATGCCTTCAAACTATATTGTACAAAAAATTAAAAAAATAAATTCAAAAATACAAATAAATAATAATTTGCTACCTTTTTTGGAAATTTTGTTCTTACTATATTGTGGCTGCAGTACAGGGAGCTAGAGAAAAGTATAAAGCTAGTGAAGACGTCTAACTACAAAACAAGGACTCAGGCTAAGGCAATCAAAGTGGCAGTAGAGCAGAGTTTGATTGAAAGTGTTTCTAGGCACAGACTGAATAGGATGTGGTTAATGAGTGATGATAGGGATGAAAAAGGAGCATTCTAGAACTACTCTCAGTCTTCCCACATTGTTGGCACAGAGAGAAAATATGCCAGTATCTAAAATGGGAGAAAGTAAGAAAAGCTTGGGAAAAATCTCTGAATGATACTAATATATATTGCTTAAGACTCATTTTCAATTGAGAACTCACACTCAGATACTATGCTATTTGAAATACCATAGGTATTTATTTGCATGAACCATTTCTATTGTTTGTATTGTGCAGACTATGGAAGGTAAAACTATCCAAGCAGCTCACTTTCTTTGTACATTATACACTCAGGTACAGAAAGATTTTTTAAATATATTTTATTTATTATTTTATGTGTACAAATGTATTACCTACATGAAGGTAAGTGCACCCCTGTTGTGCAATACCAGCAGAGGTCAGAAAAAGGCATTGGATCCCCTGGAAACTAGAGTTATGGTCCTTTGTTAGTCACCATGTGGGTGCTGGGAATCAAACTCAGGTCCTCTGCAAGAGTAGTCAGTGCTCTTAAGAGCTGATCCGTTTCTCCAGCCACTGGAGACTTTTGATGATGAGAAAGCTATAGCCCAGAAAATTGGATACACCCTTAGAGCAGAAAACAACCCCCATTAAGCTTTGAATCTTAACTTAAAAAGCTTTTCATCTTTACATATTCAGTCTTGAGGATGAATGACTATATTTCAACATTAATCAATTTCAAGCATAGGAGGAAAAAAGATTAATGCATTCATTGAAGATAACATTGGGGGAGCAGTTAAACCTAAACAAGTTCCATTTAGGATACACAGTTTAAATGCAGATGATTTATTTGATTATTTAATTTGATCTTGGTAGTGCCAAGTTAAACCCTGAGAAACTGACCCAAAAGAGTGGTAGACTCTCCCATTTCTACCTGCTGAAAATTCAGAGGGACTAGGAAAGGCTTTGTTAGGCAATTGCCCATTCAGTCTTTATCCCATCACCCACTTGTGTAGAGTTTCTCTCACACAAAAGATGAAAGGAATGACCTTGCACTTGAGGGGCTGATGGACTAGGTCTTTATGAGTGGAGGTTAATGTGCATCCCTATTCCATGCCACCTATTTTGACTCTTCCATTCATTTTGATTAGAACAACCAAGACCAGAATTGAACAATTTGTACCAAATTGCCTCTGGAATTTTCCTACTAAAAATCATTGCTTTTTCTTTCCCCAAGCTCACTGCCAGTCAAAGGTGGAAATTCAACAAGGGCCTGAGGTTGGAGCAGAACTTGCTACAAATAACCACAATTGTGCGTTTGTCATTATCCTTCCATTCCTTTGTATAATACTTTCTCTCTGCTAGAGACGTGTAGTCCTCTGACTATTCTGTGAACAGATGCTTGATGGGGCAGGTCCCTCGGCTCATTCAGATGCTTCTGGATGAGCCCTGGTGCTTTCTGCACTGGAAATCTCTACAATGCCTGTGACATGTCTCGACTTTCTTAAAGCTAAATCTTATGCTTTTAAAGGAAAACATATCTTAAAATTCTTGACTGGAAAGAAGAAAACAAAAAGAAACCCATTGGTTAAACCTTTATCGCAACTTAAAAAATTCTAATTTGGTTGCGTAATGGCTTTTGTGAGTGTTGTATAAATAGGATTAAAACTTTCATTTTTGTGTAATTCTGTGGAAGAATGCCCAAAGCATAGCACAGGAAGGGAACCTCAACTATTATGCATTTCTCATCAAGAATAATGCATTTCCTGTTTCACCTAGTTAATAAGGGCCTTAAAATCAATTTGCCTCTCGTGGAATTAATGCATAACCTTTAATTCTTGCTGAAGGTCTTAGAGGTTGAGAAGTTGAGTTTCTTTCTCTTTTTTAAACTGCCTAGTGAATTTGAATATTTGAAAAGAGAAAGGAACAAGACTCTTCAGGGCTATGAGGAAATTTAAGGAATTTATGCATATTTAACTTTATTTTATTGTACAAAAACAAAGCCACAGTAACTGAACCTGGCTTGCAGCTAAGGACTTAGTATAATAATTATCATCACACTGAATTTGCTCTTTTCTAAGAAGATACTTGAATCCATCAGATTTATATACTTTGTAGAGAACCCACTAACACTCTTAGACTGCTATGTGTTTTGTTTGAGCTCCACTTCTTTCGAAGAAAAAGACAATGAAAAACTATGAAAATATTGCTAAAGAAAGTTATGACTTATTTTTGTCTATGTCACAAATTAGACAAATTTTCATGGTGCCTGATAAAATATTGCCTTCTTATATTCTTCAAATTGTTTCATATAATAGAACATTATATATTTCAAAATTATTTATTTTAGGAACTGAAGACTGTAAAGGGTTGAAGTCTCCTGCAATCTCAACTCTCTTTAGTCTTAAGTCACAATTAGTGTCTGAAGTTCAACTCTAAAGCTCAGGGACTGGGATCCTGTTGTGTGACACTATTCCTGAACCCTATGAACAAATGTCTACTCACTCCAGATACAGAACCAATGACAAACCAAAGTACAGATACCACCAATGTCCAGCTTGGTGAATTAATGTGTTTTATTATGATTACTTTCAGGAATATGGGTAAGGGGTTACTCAAAAACAGCTGCAAAACCAAAGCCCACCCCAACTGTTCACAAAAGCAGGAAACCCAGAGGACTCTGCAGAACTTGTAGGCAGCTCAACAGGTTCAAGAGTGTCTCTTCTGTGTAGCTCAGTTGATCTGAGCCTTTTCCAAGCAACTCAGCTTGTCTGAGAATGTTTCTCAGTAGTCCTTATATATGCTCAGGGAAGGAAGGGCCTAGTGATAGGGTCAATTCTGGGAACTTCTGAAGCTATTGAGTTGTTTGCTTCCTGAGTTAACAAGCTTCCCTGCAGAATAACCAGAATTACCTTACCAATTATTTACCTCCCTTTGGAAAATGTTGTTTACCAAACTTCTCTCCAAGATGGAAGGTTTTATCTGGAGAACTCACTATACAACAGAACCATGACTAGTATATTGCTTTCTACCACTAAATATCCTTGACCATATTTCCTTTTAAAATGTAAATGCCAGAGGAAAAAATGCTCCATTTGCTTCTAAAACTGATTTAAGAATGGGAAAATACATATATTATAAATACAATGACCTCTGTCTTATATGTATTATTTCATCTTGTGATTTTGTTTGATGGATTTTAGAGCTGAGATAGGTCCCTGAACACTTCACAATCTTCAAAAATGTGCAGCTGATAACAGATAATGCTTGTAAAGTAGTTTGTTTTAGCTAAGGTTTGTAGAGAAAAGGTGAAATACTCTACAGTGCATATTATGATGCATTCCAGGTTTGCTGGAAGCTGATAGATGAGTGAATGTTGACATTTTTCATAAAGAAACAGACCTGACAATACAACATTGTTGAAATGTTTTGACACATGAGTCTTTTTATCCTTCAATGAAAATACCTAAAGGTCATAAGTGGTGTATGTATGAATGTTTAAAAACTGTGATGTGATTGTAATACCCTGTCTTCTTTCCTCTTTTTCTCCTATGAACTAATATTGTAAATATTTGGAATTCAGTTTGTAAGCATTTGCTAAACATTTTCAATATCTTAAAGGAAAGAAGATACACATATTCAAGGTCTTTTACTCCCTCGTAGGAAAGTCAT
This sequence comes from Nannospalax galili, assembly GCF_000622305.1. Classification (NCBI taxonomy): domain Eukaryota; kingdom Metazoa; phylum Chordata; class Mammalia; order Rodentia; family Spalacidae; genus Nannospalax; species Nannospalax galili. The sequence goes on along the minus strand of NW_008349076.1, from coordinate 109,532 downwards.
CTGGAAATTTTTTTGTCTTGCATTGACATTAAAATTTTGCCCCATAGAAACTAGGACTCTAAGTACATGAGATAGAAAAGAAACATGTTCCTTAGAAAGCAATTCCAAATGATTGTCTAGATATTGTGTCTTTAGAAGGTGGAGCTTAAACACTCCCCTGCCTCCTCAAATAGGCTGTCTTTGACAACTCTCTTCCAAAGAATATTGTTGAAAAGGGGCAAAACGTTATTTCACATTTAAAATATCCAGGTCGTACTATATTATCAAACCATGTTGACAGCATGTGCAATGACAGGGTGTAACAAGAACACCTCATATCTGTGGATTACTCCCAGAAACTTATAATCTACCCACAAGAAAACTTAGGTAATATGAGGCTAAGGAGACAAGAAGCCTTAATTTAATGTACCATTCTGAATGGAATCCTTGATAGCAATGGGATTCTAGAAAGAACAACAACAAAAAATCACAGATAGTAGGAATACTATTGAGATCCAAATTCAGTCTTAAATTTAGTTAATGATAGTGTGGTGTGTGTGTGTGTGTGTGTGTGTGTGTGTGTGTGTACTTCTTCATTGTGATTGCAAGAAATAAATCTTATGCTTTATTTTTCAAAGATGCCTCCAGCCATCTTAGGTCCACTTCAAATGATCAGAAAACACTAAAGCCAGCTATTTCAGCTATGCCCCCTCACAACCCTGATAAGCTATTCTTCACTCACACTAGAAGTTTAGAGTAGAAAATTACCAAATTACAACAGTCAAGCTTGCCTGGAAGGTCATGCATCTGGCATCTGATAAGGATTCTTTTTAAGGCAAGGTCTCATTTTGTAGCCATGGCTGGTCTGGAACTCACTGTATAGACCAGACTGACCTCAAACTCAAAGAGAAAATCACCTGCATCTTCTTCCCTAGTGTTGAGATTAAAGGTGTTCACCACCATGTCCAGCCTGATAAGGAATAAAATTTTAAAAATGTAAAGGAGAAAAAGACAATCATAAGTGACAGAAACCAGACTGACCTCAAACTCAAAGAGAAAATCACCTGCATCTTCTTCCCTAGGTTGAGATTAAAGGTGTGCACCACCATGTCCAGCCTGATAAGGATTAAAATTTAAAAAATGTAAAGGAGAAAAAGACAATCATAAGTGACAGAGGAAAATATGAGACCTAGATGACTTGTATCCTAGTTTCCTTTCCAGTTCTGTGACAAACACTAATGAAAAACCAATTTGGGAAATGGTTTACTTGGATTACATGTCCTAATCATAGTCCATCAATTGAGGGATTCAAGGCAGGAGCTCAAGCAGGGCAGGAACTGAAGCAGACACCAAGAAGAAATGCAGCTTACTGGCTTACTTTCCTGGCTTGTGCTCAGCCAACTTTCTTAGATAGCCCTGGATAATCTGCCCAGGGGTGGCAATATCCATAGTGATCCAGGAGCTCCCACATCAATCAACAATCAAGAAAATGCCTCATGGTACAGACATGCCCAAAGGCCAATCTAACAGAGGGAGTTTCCCAATTGAGTTTCCTTCTTCTCAGGTGTGTCAAATTGACTAATAATATCCAGGAGGACTCCTTGGTTCCTACATTGATAAATACACCAGACTACTGTAATATTATTAATACAGGATAATGGATGAGTTAGAAGCATGGAATAGTACCCTATACCATCTTTATAACTTTTATTTAAACATGAGCTATTCTAAAATCAAATATTTATTTTAAATGGAAACCTAACTTTTGGCACATTTAATAGATATTCAAATGTAATTTATGTCATTGAATAATACAGTGTTATAAATACTGTGATTGCTGGCTCCGAGAGTTCCATGGTTCTTGGCAAGAGTGCTGTTTGACAAAGTTCCAGCCGAAAGCCGATGACCGCTGTTCTTTTGGTGGATGTCCCTTCTCCAGTTACTTCTGGTTTTTGTAATTTGTATAACCTTCTCTTCTTTAAGTATTCTGATAACCAACTCTGATGATGGAATGGGAAACTAAACCGGGGAATTATCTGCCTTTAGCAGAATTATTATGTTACTGAAAAAAAATGAAAGTAATAAGATAGATGATTTCCTCCTATGACTATGATCTTGTTTGGACCTGTGTTTGTGATTAATAATGAGGCTTGGTTTCCTCCAAAAGGAAAAGATAGCATGCAATAGATGCCCTGCTGCCTTTTATAGGAGTTTATGATTTTAACCCTAAACAAGGAACTATTGAAACTAAAGTTTGGTATAAGGAAAAACTATTTGGCTTAGGGAAACTCCTACTTGGATCGAAAGATTAGCTAAGTCAGTAAAAAGCTTGTGGTGCATGACCTCTGAAGAAAAATTGCCTATTCTTTTACAAAGACTAAAAGCAATTCAAAAAGCCCTTAAAGATAAGTGGCAACAAAATAACAAAGGATATTGAAATAAAGAAAATAATCATATGACTTGAAGAATACAAAACATTCAGGAAGAAATAGCAAAAGGGAGAGGAAAAAGACAAATTAGAATATTGGTTAGACAATAAAGAGTTGGTCATTCCCATTCCCATGAGAAAAATAATTCTCTCAAATATACACACCTACCTGTAAATATTAAATTCAAAGAATTAAAGGGCAAATGGGGACAGGCTGTCTTACACTCATATGGTAAAATAGAAACCACAATGAAGACACTGCTTGGCTATGTTAAGAAAAGGTTAATCATTGAACTTTGTACTTTCCTTTTACTGTGATTATTGAAAAATATTGTACACTGAGAAATACTGTGCAAACTCATGGTTTGATTTATGGTCTGATGCTTTACTGCTATTGTAAGCTTTCTAATTATAAATAAAGGTTGTAGAAGGCTGCTTTCAGAAGAGAAGTAAAAGACATTCGGGCTGACCTTCCCCAAGAGGGTCAGCCAACAGCCTCTACTAGAACTGCAATTGTGGTTTCTGGTATAGTCATTTCTACTGCCGCAGTTACCTTCACCCCTTCAGGCCCCGGACTCAGCTGGAGCTGGACTCCAGCATGTGATGGAGAACTTGATTGATTGAGAAGACTCTAGAAGCATCTAGAAGGCTAATAAAACATACTGCTGCGTGTGCTATGAGTGTTACTGGAGTTTTTAGGGTAGACCTAGCTCTTTGCAGTCTGAACAAACTAGACTTAGGTGTCCATTCTCAGAATGCCAATTAAACAAATAATAATAATAATGGAGAGCAGAAAAGGAGATGTATTTGATGTAACCACATTCAGAACAGATATATGTAGAGGGGTCCAGTGGCTCTCCTTTCCCTTGAAGAACTTCGTCTTTGTGGTCCTGACATGAGACTTATGTTTAAACAAGGGGATGGGGTCAAGAGGTGTGTATAACTAAGCAATATTAGTCAAATGTGGCTCTACTCATCATTGTCCATTACTAACTCTGCTTCGTCATGCATGGTAGTTAAATAAGATATTAAAACAGTCTAAAATCTCTTCCTGGGTATAAGTTCCTACACTGGCTAAAACTAGAGCTTTAGCTTTTTTCTTTCCTCAGTGTGAGATTCCTTGGGAAATGTAAATCTTAAGGACCAGCTACATAGTTTGAAAGTGGAGAAGAGATCACAGTGTCTATTTTGAATATCTCCTCTCAGGCTAGCCAATTATAATCTAGTTTAACTAAGGAATTATGGCCTTCCCTGAATATGAGTGGCACCATTGCATAGGCGGGGTGCTCAGATGCAATAAAAAGATTAAAAAGAAAAAGGAGAAAGCCCAAGAGAGTGGAGATATTATGTCTGTTTCCTGACCACATGAACTACTCTTCTTGACATGGGTTCCACCATAAAGAACTATGCTGAAACTGAGCCAAAATGATTCATTCCTTCCAGAGTTGTTTCTGTTAATTTTGTGACAATGAACTGACTAATACAAATTCTTATCTGGAAACTGTTATTGAGTACGTTAAAGCTGTAATGAAATGCTTCTTCTAAAAAATAAAAATAAATAAAAAATATTTTGTCATGTTTGAGTCAACATTTTAATATTTTGAGACTAAAGAGGAAATATATATAGGAAGATATACTATAGATATAAGTGAGAATCATCTACAGTGTACAAGATGGACTAGAACAGATCGAATGAAAGTGATGTAAATTTATTTATTAGGTGTAACAATTTCATGGCAAATAAAATAGACTTGAAAAGTTTTAATGGCAAATTGCAGAATTGTATTTGAGTGGCATTTAATAATTTCAGCTGTTTCATTTTTTTTCAAAGTTGGAAAATTACTTGAAGTATGGAAAATATTCTGTAGAAAGTCACACTAGAAGCTTCTGAATTTGTAGTGTTAAAATTTATATTGTTCAGTACAGTATAAACAGTATCAACAGAAAAGAATTACAAATTGAACAATAAGCTACTAATTTAAAATAATATGCCCAATCTTTAAATGTAAAGTTAGAGAAGTGGTTTGTAAAGAAATTTTTCTAAGTGTTATAAACAAATATGTTGTGTTTCCCGTGTATAAGATACTTTTCTATGTTTTATTTGAGATTTATTCCAGCTAGGCCTGGTGGTAGATCCCTTTAATCACAGAACTCAAGAGGCAGAAGAAGATAGATCTCTGTGAGATCAAGGCCAGCCTGGTCTACATAGTTAGTTCCAAGCCAGCTGGAGCTACAGGGAGACACTGTCTCAAAAAAATAAATTAAATAAATAAAATAAAAATTACTCTTATTGACCAGGCATTAGGTTTATATCATTTTCATTTTAGTCATCCTCACTTATATTGGGATTCTTCATTTGCAGCATATTTTACTTTCAATCTATTGTCCTAACCTCTTTTCTTTTCCCATTAGTTCATCTTGTTACTTTAGTTACTAGGTTTTCCCATACTAGAGAGGAAAGCCACTCTAATGTCTCAAATTCCAGGATTGTCTTCCACCTTATTTGTGTCATGATATAATTTAACAAAAACTAATATTCACAGGTTCTACCAAAGGCAAATATACTTATTTCACAGAAAGTCTCCTATAACACGATGCTACCAAGAGGTCAGATAAAATATGTTATTGCCTAGAAAAAGTAAAATATATAATAATTACAATTTATAGGTAAAAATGAAACTTGAAATTAATTATTCCTCTCTCCTAAATGAAGGCTCAACCACTACACAGTTTTTATGTTATTATGAAGATTAAAAATAAACCTGAATACTTAAAATGTAGCAAGAAAGCTCAGGATTATGAAAACATTTGTAAACTGTCTGTAGGGGAAAATGGTAACATTTGGATTATGAAAGGTAAATAACTAGAACCATTATGCCTTGTATACTAATGAAATATGTTAATTATAACAGAAGGAATCAGGTAACTAGAGAATAATATATTAGAATCAAACATTATATAACAAAAAGGAGAATGTTTACATTTATTTCTTTCAGTGAAATGGCTATATTTTGTTGGGCTTTTACTGAAGAGCAAACTCCAGAAAGAATTAATCCTAGTAAAGTAACATAATTCTAAAAATATTTATCTCAATAAACTCCAGCAAAAGCTGAAGAAAGGATATATGAACTGCTTGATAGTATTTGCTCATTATCCGAGTGCAGGTCAAACCTTCTATTCTTTGATTTTAGCCAACCACTGCAAAACTTGAAGATGGAGCATGATAAATCATATAAAGGACTTTATCCGAACTTTCAAGGTGTCACCCTGTTCAACTTGTAAAAATGTTACACAGAAGAGTAAGAAGAGACCTATGCTTCAAAGGCAATCCTTAAATGTGCTGAAGATTTATGGAAAGTGAATAAAGGTCATCTTGGTGTCTCTGCAAAGGGGGAAAAAAATCTCTGCAGTGAAACAAAAAAATGAAAGTTTTACATTATTCACAAAATTGAATGCATTAAAAAGCCCGTTCTTCGAGAACAGTATTATGTACATCTATTTTATAGGCAGAAATCTTGATTCTGCAGTAAACACTGCGAACTGTGTCTTTAATTTCAAAAGAAGAACTGTGTAAAGAACAATGAGTACAAGTAATTATTTAAGAACTTGATGAAAGTATATTGGTTTGTAGCCCACAGTCTTATGATTCTTCTTGCACATCCTGAAGATAACTTTATTTTATATAATGCTTTCAATCACTGAGGAGAAAATAATGAAAATGGTGCAATAACTGACAGAAACTGGATCCTAACTACCTTACTTTAAATTCAAATTACAGTTAAATGAAGCAAGGTTCTGGCAATATACAGTCTGTACCACTGAAATGGGATCATACTGTCAAGGCTGCTTCTTCCTTAAACTTTTGTTTCAGATACAGAATTTTGCAAGTCATAATAAATGAAACAAACACGCTGTTAATACCTTATTTGAATATTTAGTGGTTTCCCTTGCTACAACACTTAGGCTATTTGTGTTCTTGTTTTCCGACTAAAATGGCAACATTCGGTATTGATGATATTGACATGGGGTCGTCAGATTTCTGGCATTGTTCTCCAAATATCCATATTTGTGATCCTCTTACATCTTTTCTCAGTTTACAGGAATGGTTTTGCATATTTAGAAGTAGAACAGATTAATGTTGTTGAAGGGGAGAGAAGACAGAATTTCATATGGTCAAAGGCAGGAATCTGTGACAGAGCTCCAAACCTGTCCACTTGTTCATGAGCTTGTAAGTTAGGGTAAGATAATTAAAGTCACTATGCTTAAGTTTCTTTTTTGCAAAGTAATAAATACAACAATCATACTGACAACAAAAAGATGTTCCTGCTTTACAGGGGCAAGGTAAGGAATAAGCAAACAGATTTAAATTGTCAACACTCAGTATTAAGGATAGCAGTAATTACACGATGATGGTGGGCATAAGAGAGAATCAAAGAAAATTGTATATTAGTATTTTGTATATTTAACTTTACTCAGAAAACAATATCTGAGCATACAATATTAGTACAGTGTGCTATATAGCTTTAGTGTCAACTTGACACACCTGGATTGAGGGTGCCTCAATTGGGGAAAATTTCCTCCATTGGACTGGCCTGTGGCCACATCTGTGGGGCATCTTCTTGATTGTTGAGTGATGTGGGAGGGCTCTGCCCACTGTGGGTGGTGTCACCCCTGGGCAGGTGGGCCTGAGTTCCATGAGAAAGCAGGCTGAGCAGAGGCCAGGAGAGCAAGTAGTAAGCAGCGATCCTCCATGGCCTGTGCTCCAACTCCTGCCTTTAGGTTCCTGCCCTGAGTTCCTACCTTAGGCTCCCTGATGAGCTGTGATGCAGGAGATGTAAGACAAATAAACCCTTTCCTCCCCAAGTTGGTAGTAGTCAGAGTGTTTTGTTACAGCAATGGAGAAACAAGCTAGAACAAACAGCATAACATGAACTTATTGTGTGGATACATTAATTAGAAAAGTATATAAATTCTAAAGTATCCTAAGAATAAATAAAATTCTTACAAATAGTCATTATGTATATGGAACAATAATGTACATTAAAATACTATAAATTAATATTATAAAGGCTATTTAATATATTATTAATATGTGTACAAAATCTATTATGTTTCATCTAAGATTCACTATTGTGTTTTCACTGTTTTTAATTGAAATTGAGGTAGAACCCTTAAAATCCTTTCCTTTGCTAAGGTCCTACTTCTATGCTGTCACCTGAGTTTTCTCAAGGTCACTTACACTATCAGACAAACCATATAACATATTTTTATGGAGAGGAGAGAGGTGTGACTTAAAAAGAAACAAACACCCGGTGCCCAGCTCTGTGCTGTGGCTCAGAGCCTGCCATTCCAGATCTCGAGCCTGCCACTCCAGATTACTACCGCGGCCTGCCCATAGTCACCACTAGCTTTTGTCCACACTTCCTGGGCCCACAGTCTTGCCCCAGGTTGGTAAATGCCAGGCCATTCATTCTCACGTGCCCAGCTGCCATGCTCCAGTGGCGGCTCCTGTCCAAGTTCCTGCTTAGAATCCCCTCCCTCCATGGCTAACATTCCTCAGTCAATTCTCTACAACAGGCCTCACCCCTTGAAGGAACCAGGTCCCTGGGATACACTACACCCCTTTCCTCTGCTCTTATAATCTTTCTGCCAATCTTTGACTATGGTCCCTGAGCCTCGGAGGAGGTGACAGATGTAGGGCAATCTCTCATATCATGGCGAGATAATGACTTCTTGGGTCTCCCCATTATTCATCTTTAAGAAATGGCCATTGATCTATCTTAATGGTGTTTCTTTTTCTATAAAGACAAATGGAAGGAAGCAGACCATTTAAACAAACATGAAGGCAAATACGAATGCCTAGAAGATACCCCAGTAAGTATACTATATTCATTAAACAGTATACTTGTGATGGCTTCCACTAGGGCTGATAACCTTTCTTGACACAAGAAGTTGGCCTGGTCTACAGCACCAGATGTGTGTTCCATCCCTTGGAGCAGGCCTTATCCAATTAGAAATTTGTCAGCTGTACGTATGTTGGTTGAACCATTATTGCACTTGCAGGCATTGCTTGGCATGTCCATAGTGTGAGGCATACAGGGTCCATTGTTGAGTAGAATCATAGGGGATCCTTTCTTCCCCAACCATCTGCATAGCGCCTTCTGGCAACATGAACATCATCCATCCAGTAGCATGGAGTTTTTTTGCTTAGTCTCAGGTCCATCTCGTCTTTTTCTCCCATGCTCACAACATACAGTGTCTTCAGCAACATGGCCTTACTGACCTTTCTAGTGTACAACCGACATTAGTGGTAATAGCCTTGGTGAATTTGAGGATCTCTAGGATCTCGCTCTCTGACCAACAGCTCATAGGGGGGCAACCTGCCCCTGGTACTATAGATTTTCTTAACAGTTATATAGTTTGGGAGTTTTTGCCTTTACCTTACCCAACCATAAATTTCCCAATAATCTTACAGCTATAGCTGGCCTGTGCTTCTTCAGGTATCTTTCAAATGGGTTTCGCATCTGTAAAACACTCGAAGGAAGGTTAACATTATATATTAAATCAATCATAGACAAGGTCTCACACAGCATGGAAAGGTTTTCCCCATTTGTATTAACTCTTTTCTCCATAGATCCTTGTTAGGTGCCCTATCATGGTTATGAGGCATTAATTTGGTTCGCTCTTTATCATTTTTAGTTATCCCTTTGGAGTCATTTCTCACTGGGGGATTTTACATGGAGTCTCTTTGTATTATTTATTCTTGACATACTTACAGGTTTTGGCTCCAGTTGCCTGACCCTGCACTGGGCTAAGGAGGCAGTGGGTTTCTCCTATCCCCGCTGCACTTTTTGGTTCACTGAGTCAGGCAGGCCTTGGGTCTGCCCCCTGACTGTAGCCATATCTGTCATCTCCCCATTGACCATACCTTGTTTCCAGGTGAGAACTTGGTGGGAAAAACTGCTTCCATCCCTAGTATAGCTTTATCAAAAGAGAAATGCAACCTATTTAATCCTTGTGGATACTTAAATACCCCTAGGACAGTTTTTATCTTTTGAATGTCTTTGGTAAACTGTTCTTCTGGTTTAAAAGCCTTCCAAAATACCTTAGTACTGAATTTGGTTTTCTATTAATTTTTTCTCTGGGAATTTGGGCTCGACATAAATCTTGCCACATTTGTCTTTGAGTACCCAAGTGGATCATTTCCTCTGTCTGGTCTTTTTTATATTTCTTATAGGGTGTTCTGTTATTCTACAGACACATTTTACATGCTGTTCAGAATCATTTAGATTTGCCAAAGCCTGTCTCACTTTACAAAGATCCTGTCCCATTTAAAGGCTTAGTAAAGCCATTAAAGCCTCATACCATTCTCAAGGACCCAGTTGAATTAAGCTTTCCTTCATATCTCTGGTGAACACAGTCTTACCTGGCCCAGTGAACTGGACATCATATATTGCTTTTCTCATACCTAGTTCCCTCCTTTATAGTTCTCCATCCCCTGCTAATCATGTTAGTCTCCCTTGGTGAAAACCATGTATCGTTAATGCCTTCAACCAGACATCCCACTGACTCTTCCCCCCTGTATTGGCCTAGGATGAACAGCCTATATCACAAGGACCCATGGGTGGTTATATAACTTAGCTGTGAAGCTTCTGAAGGACTTAGACTGTTGTCATTTGCTCCCATGTCTCATACTCTCACAAGCCACATGGCTAGGGGCTCTCTGATTGCTTGCTTGTCAGTTTTTCCTAGTTTTAACAGTTCCGGCATGGAATATTTCCCAGCAGCACTGTTAGCTTTTTTTTTTTTTTTTTTTTTTTTTTTCATTTTGTATCAATGGTTGAATCTAAGAGGCAGCTTTAGCTACTTTTACTTTTAGGTCATCTTCTTTTTTACTATTATCTGCCTTTTTCTCTGAGTCCTTGGACCTTACACAAGTTAAAGTGTCCTGGTATTTTTTCTCTCTCTCAAGCTCTGGAAGTGGATATACCAGGATCTCTGTAGCCTTTTCAGTTTCCCCTGCCTGGGGCACATCTTTTATTATGCAAAGTGGCCACACCCCCCTCTGGGTGTTCTGTTGTGTCCAGAGCCAGTAAAAGATTTTCTAGTCTCTGGACAACCTTTAACAAGTATTCACATAGCCACAACATACCCCCACATTTACAACACAGCTGTGGCCCATGCTTCTGCATGGCAGGCCCCTTTGTTGTTACATATTTTATAATCCATTGTAAGAACCATATCAGCGCTGCCATCAGCTCTATAGCTTGTTCCAAACTTCCATGGTTTGTCATTTTTAGCACCTTCATCCTGCCAACTTGCCCCAATTTTGTCACCCAAGTTCTCTCAGGGTCTCTTACTTTATCAGACAAGCCATATATCATATTTTTATGTGAATTTATTATGGTTTATGCCCTTAGTGGGGAGGGGAGTGACTTACAAAGAAATGCCCAGCTTTGCACTGCCACCATTCCAGATCCAAGCCTGCCACTACAGATCACTCCCCGGCCCACCCATATGCACTGCTAGCTTTTGCCAATGCCTCATGGGCCCACAGTCTTGCCCCAGGTCAGTAAATGCTGGGCCATTCATTCTCTGTGCCCTACCTCCACGGTCCAGGCACAGCCCCTGTCTAAGTTTATGCCCAGAAGCCCCTTCCTCTCCTCAGTCAATTCTCTGCAGCAGGCCCCATCCCTTGGAGGAACCAGGCCCCTGGGACACATATGCTATAAATTCCTGAATAACAGAAAAAAATGATATCGAAATGTACAATACAATATATATGTATTATATCATTTCATTAACATATATATTGTTACTGGCATGGGTTAGAGGATGGTCACTGTCTAGGGAATGGGTTTGGTTTCTCTGCTAATTAAAGAATTAAAAGGCTGGAAAAACTTAAACCAGCAGAGAGCAGCAGTCAGATTTCTATTGAAAAATAATCACATCTATATACATGAAGAATGACACATACTATACGCACTCACACAGAAAGATGAAGCTCCCCATAAGTTGAGAGGGGACCTAGGAATCCGATATTCCTTGGGGAAAATTGGGGTTTTAAGGGTTTTAATGATTTCCCTCCCCTAATTTTTGATTGGTCAGTTTAAACAAAGAGCTGAGATGTCTAGGGTTGTGTGACTCTAAGCAGAACAGTTGAAGGGGCCCTGTTGGAGCTAAAAATAAGACCTTCATGCCAGAGACCAAGAAGAAGCAAGAAGTGCACCATCTTTAATACTTTTCTATGACTCTGCTTTCTTATTAAGGATTTAATCCCTCACATTCCCCCTCTGAAGAAAACGGGGAATGATGTAAAATCATTTAGGAGATGGCCTGAAACTGGGAAATAGCTATAACCCATTTTAATCATGAAGATACAGAGGTTTAGCTCCAAACTTTCTTCCCTAGAAAGAACTAATGTCTGGACTGTACTTTTAGTTTCCATCCTTATGTATAGCCTTTAGTCAGGGGTATTAAATGATAAAATAAATCAGAATTTCCTTTTAGCATTTTTGGATAGAGTGTCAAGGACATAATTGGAACTGTTGTCTTGGAACATTTGGGGGGCTGTTGGAACTGCTTTCTTCAACTGTTTGGTGGGGCTGTTGTTTGGGGGTCCCTGCTTTGAACTGTCTATCCAGTTTCTATTTCCTCCTCTTATCATTCCTCCTCTGAAGAAGTTACCCTAACTGCCAGTATGGCTTCTTCCATATGAAGGGAAGTGTTGACTTTGGCAGTTAGGGTGACCCCCTCCTTAAAACTGGATAAGTAGTAGTCACATGGAGGAAAGGAGGTCCTTTATTGGTGTTTGGAAGAGACATGAGGGAGAAGTAAAGGCATTACAAGTCTTAGGCAGAAAACTTGGAAAAGTCAGAACAGAACATATTTATTAATGTATAAATTAAAGGTCATTAGAATATCCTGAAGAGCTCCAAAGGCATTCACTTATCTGGCTCCTCATTTTCTTTTGGCTTCAAAAGCTAGACTCTAGATTAATAAATCCAAGATATGCTTAAGCACTTTGATAGAATCACAGCGGGAGATTCATTTAAGATATCTTATAGAGAGGGAGAGAGAGAATTTCAGCCATTATTTAATTTTCTGATTAAAAAACAGTAGGCTTACCCTTCTTAGTTGTATATATGTATTGGCTGAAGGTAGGTGCTCCAGTGCTGAATTGAACCAAGGTCTAAAGTTTATATTTGGGTAGTGTTTACGCAACAAAAAGAAAATCATTACTGAGAAATAATTGTCTAAAAAGCAACACCTGTAGAAGAATGAAACTAAACCCCTATCTTTCACCTTGCACAAAAGTCCAAATCCAAATGGATCAAAGACCTCAATGTGAAGCCTGAAACTCTGAAGCAGTTAGAGGAAAACATTGACAATAACATACAAGATATAGGTGTAGGAAAGAACTTTCTAAACCGAACATCAATTGCTCAGGAAACAAGGTCAAGAATCAACAAATGGGACCTCATTAAACTAAAAAGCTTCTGTACATCAAAATAAGCAACCAAGGAAGTGAAGAGAAAACCCACAGAATGGGAGAAAACCTTTGACCAGCAACACATCTGACAGAGTTTTAACATACAGAATATATAGCAAACTCAAAAAACAAAGAGTCGAGAAACGAAGTAATGCAATTAAAAGATTGACTAAGGAATTGAACAGAGTTATCAAAAGAAGAAATAAAGATGGCTAAGAAGCATCTTAAAATGTGTTCAATATCATTAGTAATTAGGGAAATGCAAATTAAAACCACTTTAAGAATTCATCTTACCCCAGTCAGACTGGCTAAGATCAAGAGAACAAATGATACCAAATGTTGGACAGAATGAGGGGAAAGGGAAATACTCATCCACTGCTGGTGGAATTGTAAACTTGTTCAAGCCTTATGGAAAGCAGTGTGGAAAACTCTTAAAAAACTACAAATGAACTTACCATTTGACCCAGTTATACCACTCCTTGGCATATACCCAAAGAACTCATTCTTTTGAAGAGACGCTTGTACATCCATGTTTGTTGCTGCTCTTTCCACAGTAGCTAAGAGATATCCCTCAACTGACAAGTGCATAATGAAAATGTGGTTCATTTACATGATGGAGTTTTACTCAGCAGTAGAGAAAGATGAAATCATGAAACTTGCAGGTAAATGGATGCAACTAGAAACTGTTATAGTAAATGAAGTAACACAGAGTCAGAAAAACAAAAAAAAAACAAAAAAACAAAAAATGACATGTGTTCTCCCTCATATGTGGATCCTAGTTCCGAATCCTTATAAGTGAGTATGTGTATCCAGACACAACTACAGGAACAGGAAAATGAAAAGGAATCAGGGAGGTAAAGGAAAATAAAGAATCTGAAAGAGAACAGTAGGACACAGGCATTAATAAGAGAGGTATGGATATAAAAGAGTTATTTTAAGGGAGGGGAGAAGGAGAGTTACACAAGGAACCTTGTGGATAGAGGGAAAGAAGGAGCTCAGGAGAGGTGGGACCATAGGAGAAGGGTGTTATTAAAGGAGAAATGGGGAAAATGGGGGCACTTTAAATGGGGAAACCATGGTGGAAGGGTTAGACAATGTGAGAGATAAATAATTCCTAGCTAGTTTAAAAAAAAACAGAGGAACCATTCTAATTGAACAACCTACTGACAAATTACACATACAACTAGCTGAAGGAATATAATACATGTCTAGGCAAGGTTTATCTGAGAATGTTTTGTCTTTGCCCATGCTTTATCTATATAGCACATGGTAATTAAAAGTAACAGACTGGTGGAACTAACCTTCCTGGATGTCTAACAGCCATACTTTGAGGCCTATACTAATTTGGTCAGAGGGACTTAAAGGACGGTTTTTGCTCATTTGCCTCCCAGGTCAACTAAGTTCCAGGGGACTGTGAACATCTCTCAAAATGTCCTGTAACTGTG
>NW_008349076.1:94517-94787 GCF_000622305.1 Nannospalax galili | reverse complement strand
GAAATCCATCATTTTGTATGCGAACTAAAAAATTAATAAAACACTCAGTCCCTTTCTTGGGCTCCAGGAGCACTGCTTCTAGTCCTGGCCCCGGCCTCACCTCTCTCTGCTTCCCTGGGCCTGCACCACCGGGTAACTCTCCTAGCCTGCACTACCATCCTCAGGCCTCTTGGGGTAAGTCTATAGTGCAGCCCTCCGCGCCGGGACTCCCTAAGCCTCATTCCCCCTTCCCCCCCCCCCTGCCCCCCCCCACCTGCCGTTCTATACTCT
>NW_008349076.1:80879-88894 GCF_000622305.1 Nannospalax galili | reverse complement strand
TCCAGTCTATAAAGAGGAGGGTCAACACAGAGGAATCATTTCCTCCATGCTTCCAAGAGAATCCAACAATGGTCGAGCAGGACGTTTGATTTATCCTCACATGGATGGAGCTGGTAAAAGAAAGGAGCCAGGGGCTCCTCCCAACCCCATGGGACCCCTGAGGAACAAATCCTCTAACAACCTTAAGAGTAAAAATAAATTGATTTATCTGGGCCAACTGTAGGGTCTTAAACACCCAAAAGGAAAGTATAACCAAAAATTAAAGGAGTCAATATAAAAAAAAAAGAGTTCATATGTATAGCTAAAAGATACATAACAAGAAAAAATGCCAGACAGGAGGTACCTTCCTTTGAGTTGTTGGCAGCCCAAGAAACTCCCAGACAGTAACCCAGCATAAAACTGGGAAAATGAACAGTGGACCCCAATATTATCTAAAGGAATATTGGCAACTGATTGCTGCTAGATGAGGAAGAGCTAATCTTCCTAAAACAAGGATCTCTAGATAGGCTGACTAGATTCAGTGGATGGACAAGCACTGGAGAACTGCTTGGGGCACCGACAACATAGTGGACAGTAACAGGGATTACAGAGTATATGGGCTCCAGTGGGGGTTGGGGGGGGACTGTGGGAGGGTGCCATTTGGGATGTGGGTATATAGATGAATAAGATCGTTTGGATGTTCTGTATGAAATACACATTAAAAAATTAAGAAATTTTTAAAAAATGAGTTATATTTGAGGAAAAAGCATAAAAATTTGCCCTGAAGTAATTATTAGAGGTGAAACACATTACCATTGAAATTTACCCGATGATTTTATATCCATGCTCAGGTGGATCTCAGAAAGTAACTGACTGTGACTAGTAACAATCAGATACATAGAGATTGGACATGCATGTACAAACATGTTAGTAGCATTAAAAATGATTTTTTCTGTTTGAAATAGTATATTTTACAATGAAATGAAAATCTTTTTTAAATGTTAAAACTTCATTCAATTTTATATCTTATAGGGTTTATACTGAGTTCAATATTATATAACTGTACTAATTCAACTGCAAACCTAAAAATTTACAGCCAATACTGAAAAGATTCACCGTTGCTCTGGAAATTGTTATTTATATGCTAATGCTGTAATGAAATGCTTCTTCTAATCATGTGGTTATTAAATAAAAAATTTTTTAAAAAAAGCAACACATGTTTATGTATAATTTTCAAAAAGTGTTGTCCCTCAGACTGTCAAAAAATTTCTTTCAGGGTGTTTAAGACCATATAGGTGACAAAAATTAACCCTTTTTTATTGTCAAGGTCAGTTGAGGATCTGCTCCTCAGAAGTTACTTGGGCTGAGCTTCTAGCTCCTTTATCCTTCCTTCTTATCAGCTGTTCTGTCTACTCAAGACTAAGTGAAAATTTTGGTTAACATGACTCCACTTGGAAGCACTAAGGGAATTTTCCTCCATATTGACCCCCCCAACCCCCTTGTAGATTTGATACCAGTTAGAATCTACCCAGTGAGCTCTCCTTGTCCTCCCCGAACTAGAGAACAGGTGACTCACCGTAGTTAACGTCCATTTTGAGAGTTGCCCTATACTCCTTTGAGACCTAACTCACCTTGGGGTACAAAGGGAAAAATATTGTTCCTTTTAAGTCCCTCTCACCACATTAGAACAGGCCTCTGAGTATCTGAGTATGATAATTGAACACCCGGAAGGTTAGTTACACTAGTCTAGTACTTTTATAAAAAATGAATTTTTGTGTATTTCATACAGAACATCTCAATCAATCTGAACCATCTTTATACCCCCTTTCCCACTGGCACCCACCTATTTCCCCCAGCCCCCCACCAGAATTCATACATTCTGTCATTTGTCTCGAGGCCTATTGTGTCGTTAGTGTCCCCAGATATCCCTCAGTTCAAGTTCATCTATTTATGTCTATTCAACCTATCTACAGTCTCTCACTTTAGGAAGATCAGCTCTTCCTCACCCAGCTATAATCAGTTGCCAATATTTCTTCAGCTAAGATTGGGGTCAGCCGTCCATTTCTCCAGGTCTATGCTCAGATTTTGTATGTTTGAGCTTCATGGATCTTGTGCCTGCTGACACTATTGTTGTAGGTTCATACGAATAGGGTCCCAGGAACTTGTAGGACCCTATTGTCATATTTCCCTGGCTCTTGCAATCTTTATACCCCATCTTCCACAATGGTCCCTGAGCCCTGGGTGGGTGTAGTTTAATATAGGAGTCCTGTCCAAGGACCAGCATTTTGCATTCTTTCAGAGAAATCTTCAAGCAATACAAAGAGCTGAAGTAAGGAATGAATATACCCAAAGGGCAACAGAAAGAAACTAAATGAAGGTATAACTATGGAAACAAAAAGTTAGACCAAGAATGAAAACCGAAATTAAAAGGATGGGAACCAATACACATCTTTCAATAATAACTTTAAATATCAATGGACTGGACTCCCCAGTCAAAAGACACAGATTAGTTGAATGGATTAAGAAATAAAATCCATCTTTATGTTCTCTGTAAGAAACCCATCTCACCTTCATGGACAGGTACTACCTTAAGGTAAAAGGAAGGAAAAAAATATTCCATGCAAATGGCACTAAGAAACAAGCAGGGGTTGTAATTCTAATATCTGACAAAATAGACTTTAAAACGAAACTAATCAGAAGAGATAAAGAGGGTCACTTCATTCTAATAAAGGAACAATTGACCAAGAAGATATTACAATCATGAACTAGTACTTTTATAGAAAAGTGAATTTTTTAGGCACCAAACTTTGGTGTACCTGACTTCATAAAAACAGTACTACAGGACATAAAGACACAGATTAGTCTCAACTCATTAATAGTGGGGCACTTTAATACTCCACTGTCTCCATTAAACAGGTTAACCAGACAAAGAATAAACAGAGAGACATCTGAATTAAATAATACCATGCATCAAATGGACCTAACAGACATCTACCAAATATTCCATCCAAGCACCAAAGAATATAATTTCTATTTGGCACCCCATGGAGTTTTCTCCAAAATCGACCACATACTGGAGCATAAAACAACCTCAACAAATACAAAAACATTGAAATAATTCCATATATTCTATCAGACCACAGTGCAATAAAGCTTAAAATCATCAGCAGTAGAAGCTATAGTAGCTACACGAACTCAAGGAGATTAAACAACACACTCCTGAATGATGAGTGGATCAAAGGAAAAATTAAGAAAGAAATTAAGTATGCCTGGAATTAAACAAAAAGGACACCACAGAACAGCAAAACCTCTGGGAAACTTTAAAAACAGTCCTAAGGGGGAAGTTTATAGCTCTAATTGCTTACACCAAAAAATCAAAAAGAACACAAATAAATTATTTAACATTACAATTCAAGACTCTTGAAAGGCAACAACAAATGAAACCCAAACCCAACAGATAAGGAGAAATAACAAAAAATAGAAACAAAGAAACAATACAAGAATCAAAGAATCCAAGAGCTGGCTCTTTGAAAAGTTAAACAAGATAGATAAACCATTATCCCAGTTAATGAAGGAAAGAAAGAGATGAAAGAAAGAAAGAAAGAAAGAGGAAGGAAGGAAGGAAGAAAGAAAGAAAGAAAGAAAGAAAGAAAGAAAGGGCACCTCTAAATCAACAAAATCAGAGATTAGAAGGGAAATACATCACAATAGTCTGGTATTTTTAATTTAATCAAGCTTGAGTAAAACAAAATACATTTATATAAACTTTGATTACACATGTTCTTTTTATGTTTTTTTTTTCTTTTTTCATTGAACTTTTAATATTTTATAGACTATATTTTGTTTATACTTAGATCCCCTAGATATGTACATTTCTTTTGAACAGCCTTTATAATTACTAACAAGAAGAGTATTTTATATCTTAGTCTAGATAGTAAGCAAGCATGAGAAATACTTAGTTAATTTTTCTTTTAAAGAGAGCTATCAGGCTCCCCAAATTAGAAACTAAATCACATTATAAATCACATTATAATCACCATATGTAATCTTGGATTACCACTTGTAATCCATAGAATAAGGGACTCAGAAAACAATACCACCAAAAAGAACTTAGAAAGAGATTATATGAGGGCTGGAGAGATGGTTCAGCAGTTAAGAACACTGGCTGTTCTTGCAGAAGATCCCAGCACCCACATGGCAGCTAACAACTGTCCATAACTCCAGTTCCAGGGGATCCAACAGCCTGTTCTGTTTTCCCCGGGCATTGCATGACATGGGTGCACTTACCTACGTGCAGGCAATACACACATAGACATAAAAATAATATATATATATATATATTTTTTTTTTTAGAGAAAAGTTTTTTTGGCTTACAGTTCCAGATGGGTAGAGTGCATCATGGTGGGAGAGACATGGCAATAGGCATCCTTAGCAGAGAGCTGAGAACACACATCTTCAAGTATACACAGGAAGCAGAGAGTGAGCTGAAAGTGGGACCAGGTTATGAACTCTCAAAGCCCATTCCTAGTGACATACTACCTCTAGCAAGGCTCCACCTCCTAAAGATCCATTATCTTTCCCAAAGAGCACCACCAACAGACCAAGTGTTCAAATACTTGCATCTATGAGGGACATTTCTACTTCAAACCACCACAGTCCACTCTCTGACTTGGTCATACCATAGGGCAAATACATTTAGTCCAATTTTAAAGGTACTTATAGTCCTTAGCAGTCTCAACACTTTTTTAAAAGTTCAAGATCTCTTTTAAGACTTAATAAAATATCTTAATTGTAAGTCCCTGTTAAAAAGTAAATCATATACTTCTATAATAGCACAAAATATACATTTCCATTCCAAAAGGGAGGAATGGAGATATAGGAAATATAGATCAAAACAAGACAAAAAACCAGCACATCGCTAAATCCTGAAACTCCATACTTGATGCCTGGGACTTTAGTTCCCGAGGGCTTAGAGAGCTCTACCCCTCCACCTTTTCTGCCTGTAAGATACATCTCTCTCATGGGATGGTTCCACTCCATATATGCAGCTCTCCTTGGAAGATGTCTTATAGCTCTGGCATCTCAAAATCTTGGGATCTCCACCACAATTCATACTTCAGTTTCACAGCTTTATGCAATGGCCTCCCAGGGCCGCCTTTGTGTAGGGAGCCCCTGTTACACAATGCCTTGCATCAATGGCTCTCTGAAACCATGGAAGAAGAATCAATGACAGCCTCCCTCACTCTTCAGTCTTTCATGCCTATAAACCAGCACCATGTGGATGACACTACCAAGTTTAGCTGTAAGCATGGGAAGGGACTTTGTCCCCCTTCAATCACATTAGCAGCAGCTTTTGTATGTTGAAGCAACTTCTTTTTAGGAGCAGAAAGCTCTCTTTTACAAGTTGGAAGGTCAGTTGGGTAGTGTCTTTCCCTGAGGAGACTCTTCTAATCCATGCTCAGATGCCAAGGAGCTCAGAAAGTAACTGACTGTGACTAGTAATAATCAGATATATAGAGATTAGAAACACATGTGCATCTTAGTATCAATTGTATTAAATATGAATTTTTCTGTTAAAAAAAAGTTATGGACTAATTTCTTTGGTAGAGGAAATTCCAAGACACTAAATCTGTGGCACAGTTATTAATAGTGATGTTTATGTAGGTATACAATGCAAAAGAGCAAGGGGGGCAGAAAATAATGCAAAATATACAGCTTGGAGAGGAATAGGGTCATTAGGAAGCGTATATTGCAGCCAAGGCATGTTTTGGAAAAGAAGCTATAATTGAAGAGATTAGTGCCCTTAAGGTGAGTCCTCTTGCCTGGCACTGGGACAATTAAAAGAGTCTCCTCAGGAAATAAAATATTTTAAAAAAGAAAGAAAAAAAGAAAGAAAGAAAGAAAGAAAGAAAGATAATATCAGAATGTTCAAAGGAGTCTTGAGAACAAATGAATCTTATTTGCTTCTGGATTCTGTATATGCCCATTTGACAGCAGTTTGTATAGAACCTGTCAATATATCTTTGGTGTCAGGTCTGGGATACAGAAATCACAGTCTTTTCCAAATTTTGCCTTAAGGTGTTGAAAATTCATATGAGCTTCTTAGAACTAGTCATTTCAAAATGCTAACTTTTGGTGTGAGCTTCTTTAGAATCCAATAAATTTATCATGCAAATCAATGTCAAAATCCAAAATGTATCACCACAGACATCTCTCTTTACCTCCCTAGTCTGACATGAAAATGCATTAACCTTAAAGGAGTGACAAAAGATAGGCTGACCAGATTCCAGGGGATGGACTCATACCAAAGGAAATTTGGGGACAGAAATTTGGCTCAACAGATCTTGCATCACAGAATGCATGAAAATTGGTGGAGGGTTTGTGGGGGTCCAGATATGGGAGATGTTTCTAAATATGATCAACATGTATGAAATTCTCAAAAATCAATCAAAAGAAAAAGAAAAAAAAGTGCACTGACCTTAAGGCATGGTAATCAAACCTATGTTGGAGTCTCTTCCGAGTCTTTCATTTTCTATGGTCATATTAAGATTCTGAAAAGGTGAAAACCAAAAAGGAAAAGAAATAAAAGCAGGAGAAAAGGATTGGGACATATGATTATATAAATGCATGTGGTGCTGGGAATTCGTGGGTGGAGTGATCCCCTGATGGTTCAGTGATACCAGGTTTATGGATGTTGTCATTTTGATGTTATGAACCAAAATGGTGACTGAGTAGCATGGCTATCCTAATATTGATAATCTCATTATCCAAGAAGGGGTCATGTCACATGGTTGCTTTCATTTTGATGATATCATTAGCCAGGATGGGGACAAAGCCACCTTAGTTACATTGATTCACTTGTGGTGAGCTGAGGCCCATGATAAAATGAGCCCATCCCCTCTCAAGGCAAAAGTCCCTGTGGGATTCATGAATTCCATGCATTAAATGCAGTCAGTTTAATACTGAAGTAGCAGAAAAAAATATCCTCAGGCATGTAGGCCCAAAAAAGCAAAGCAAAGAAACAGAGTAATGAACTCCATGGTCTTAATCCAAAGAAGGAGAATCCATGTACCATCAACTGTAATTTTGAATGTCAAGTTCCATCTGGAAGCCCATGTCCCATTAAAAGTATGGCATAAGACTCTCCATGTTGGCTTGAATTTAACTTCCTTAAGAAATAAACTGGGGCTTGAGAGATGGCTGAGCAGTTAAGAGCACTGACTGCTCTTGCAGAGGACCTGGGTTCAATTCCCAGCACCCACATGGCAGCTGCAAACCATTCTTAACTCTAGTTCCAGGGAAATCTGAAGCCCTCTTCTGACCTCCATGGCATTGCACGACATGGGTGCATTTACCAACATGCAGGCAATACACTCATACACATAAAATAAAGTTTAAAAATTAAAAAAAAAAAACTATTAATCCTGACTTATACCTTAGCAGCCTTGTGCTTGTCTCTATTAGTTATAAGAGCAGCTTCCCAGTTATAGTGCCCACCTGATGGCCAGGGGTCACAAACCCTTTGTCTCTTCTTTTGCCTTCCCCCAAACCTAGTCCAAAGACTCCCATGTTCTCCCTGGAAGTCCAGTGGAGAGGGAAAGAAGGGTGAATCCTGGGGCCAGGAATAAAAACCACAGTTAAACTTATCCTTTTTTAGTTCCCATTAGGTCGTAAGAAATTTTGCACATTACAAGCTAGTGTTACATTTGGACATAGACAGTTGCTTTTAACAATTTTGCCTGAAAGGGTAAAAGCTGAGAAATTCAGCCATGCTGGGGCCTTTGGGCAAGCCACCTTCCCCAAGGCCTTCGCAGTTTCTCTGGGCCACAATAGCAGGAGAGATAAGGGTAGCTGAAAGTGTTAGTTTTATCTAAAGTTATATTGTTCTTTTTCCCCATTACTGCAAGTTTAGTTTGCAGGGAAGCTAATTTTTATTCAGAAGTTTAAGCATTTTTTCACATTCTTAGTTATTTTTCTGATGGCCTCTTTTATGTTAGGGGGGAGACAGAGAGAGCAAGAGAGAGAGAGAGAGAGAG
>NW_008349076.1:74569-78361 GCF_000622305.1 Nannospalax galili | reverse complement strand
ATACCTTTGAGAGATACCTATAACCAGGTCACTGTAAGAGGCCCTGTTGGAGTTAAAACTAGGACCTTCCTACCAGAGTCCAAGAAGAAGCAGGAAGTGTGCAATCTTTAACAGTTCTCAGTGACCATTTACTTTTTAGAGATTTAGTCCTTTGCAATATTATATATCAATGTTTATTCTGTACTATGCTATATGGTATCTCATTAAATTCTCACAATATACTTAGTGGGTAACAATGTTCTATTTTCACAATTGTAGGGGGAAATAAAGGCATGAGTGGGTCCAGAATCATAGGCAAAACTACTTTGTGAATGATTGGCAGAACAGAGAAGCAAATTGTGCTTATTTAAAAAAGTCATTGACATGTATCTTTACATTATTCTCTTACTTCTACATTTGACATTCTAGAATAAGACCTTGACCACTGCCACCTTTGAATAAATACTTTACTGTCATTTATGTAACCATAAAAATCAAGGTGGGGAATGAATAAATCCTAATACATTTTAGTCTTGATTTTGTTTGTGAGTTTTACATATTCCTCTATATTTGCAGAACACTTAGGCAGTTTTTCCTGGGTTTTCAATCATGAATGATGTTCTGTGCTGTTCCCTGCCTCCAATCACAATCCATAATTTCTTCCTTGACAGTCAGCATTATTATTCACCCTGTCCTGGTTTTACTTGGAATATAACACTCCCCCTGTGATCCTATCATTCAGATGTTGTACTGGAAGTGTCACATACAGATGAACTTGGGTCTCCTGCTGGCTCTCTGGAGATCTTTGGGAGGCTGGGACAATCAGAAAGGCTGTAGTTTTATACCATCCTAACAGAACATTCAACTCCAAGTTACCAAAGTTGCTGTGTCCTTATTTCGCTAAGTAGCCTTCTAAGATGTTTGGGTTTGCTTCTCTGTTGCTGTTAAAAACAAACAGACCTTGACCAAAAGAAACTTGGGGGAGGAAAGGAAGCTTTTAGCTTAAAGATTATAGTGGCTCATTGGAAAAGCCAAGGCAAGAGGCAGGAATCTTGAAGTAGAAATTCTGAAGGATGGCTGCTTACTGGCTTGTTTTCTCTGACTTGCTCAACCTCTACTCCTGTATAGCTTAGCCCATCTGGCCAGGGATGACACCATCTACAGTGGGCTGGGCCCTCTGCCCTCAATGAGCTATCAAGAAAATGCCTCACAGACATACTCACTGCTGAATCTGAAGGAAAAAATTCCTCAACTGAAGTTCCTTCCTTCCATGTATCTCCAATTTCTATCAAGTTTGTTAAAAGCTAGTCAGCAGCAAGAGGCAACTCATTGGCTTAAGCCCTAAATTAGCATCTCAGAACTGATAATATTAGAAAACTGGATCACAGGAGGAGGAACATGGTCATTGCCCCCTACTCTCAATATGCGTCTCTGCTATTTTTTTACATTTGAAAAATGGCCCTATGATTTCTTTCTCTGAATAAAGTGGTTACTACGTTGCTTTGGTTAGGTGTCATGAACAAACATTATTGAAAGTTCTCTGCCCCTCTGAAAACACTTGGGGAAACATCCAAGACTACACATGCCATTCTTGTGTGATTACCCCCCCCACGACCAAGCTGCCCTATTTTCTTCTTCCAACTATGCTTTTGTTTTAACTGTCCTAGATGTGACCATTTCCTTTTTAACTGACCAATGGGTGGAGTTTCAGCAGGTGCTTCATCCCAGGATCCTGACTAGGAAATACCAGTCAGACTGCAGATCCCTGCCATCCTCTATCTGCCTAGGGATAGCTGGGCCTCTGTGTAAGAAACTGGACTCTATCTCCCCAGTTGCTTTATATTCATTTAAACTGTATGAGTTCTGTTTTAAAATTGACTCTTTGTTATTATATTTGTTCTTAATTTCACATTTAAAAACACTTTTTAAAATTTATTATTTTATGTGTATGAGTGTTTTGCCTGCATGTATGTTAGTGTACCCGTGTCATGCAATGCCTGCAGAGGTCAAAGAGGGCTTCAGATTCCCTTGGAACTGGGGTTAAGGATGGTTGTTAAGCTGCCATGTGGGACTCAAACCTGGGTCCTCTGTAAGAACACCCAGTGCTCTTAATCACTGAGCCATCTCTCCAGTCCCCCAGGTGGGAAGTTTAAAGTAAGCATGGTTAATGTGTTAAGCCCAGTTAAAAAGGACACATAATTTGCAAAGATAGTTGGGGGTCAGAAGAGAAGGAAATGATAGGAAAAAACCACAACAAAACAGCAGGGATGAAGACTGCCTTCAAAAGGCTGTTGGTTGGTTTGAATGAAGTTTGAGCATGTGAACATAGGTCTATAGAGATTATCCCAACTGGGGCCAGTGAGATGGCTCCTCGGGTAAAGGTGTCTGCTGCCAATCCTGACCCTTCATTTTTAATGCAATTGACATTAAGATGTTTGCACATGCATATCTAATTTCTATATACCTGATTATTACTAGTCACAGCTGGTTACTTTCTGAGCTCCTTGGCGTCTGAGCATGGATATAAAGTCGTCAGGTAGATTTCAATGGCAATGTTTTCCACATCTACTAATTATTTAAGAGCAAATTTTTATGCTTTGAAGAATTATTATTTTTTTAATCATTTACAAAAATTTTTTAATAACTACATGATTAGAGGAAGCATTTCACTATAGCTCTAACATATTCAGTAACACACTCCAGAGCAAGAGTACATCTCTTTCACAAGTGGTAGCAAGTTTCTAGGTTCACAGTTGAATTAACATAGTTGTACAATATTGAAATCAGTATAAGCCTTATCAGGGTTTGGTTCTAGGACCCACATACGAGGGAGAACATATGTTGAATTTTTTCTAAGTCTGTGTTACTTCACTTAGTATAACAGTTTCTAGTTCCATCCATTTACCTGCAAATTGCATGATTTGGTCTTTCTTTACTGCTGAGTAAAATTCCATCATATAAATGAACCACATTTTCATTATCCACTCGTCAACTGAGGGGCACTTAGGTTGCTTCCATCTCGTAGCTATTGTGAAAAGAGCAGCCACAAACATGGATGTACAAGCATCTCTGCAATAGAAAGAGTTCTTTGGGTATATGTCAAAGAGCGGTATAACTGGGTTAAATGGTAGTTTCATTTGTAGTTTTTTAAGAGTTCACACTGCTGTTCATAGGGGTTGAACAAGTTTGCAGCCCCACCAGCAGTGGATGAGTGTTTCCCTTTCCTCACATCTTCTCCAACATTTGATATCATTTGTTCTCTTGATCTTAGCCAGTCTGACTGGGGTAAGATGAAATCTTAAAGTGGTTTTAATTTGCATTTCCCTAAGTGTTAGTGATTTCAAACATCTTTTAAGATGTTTCATAGCCATGTTTACTTCTTTTGAGAACTCTCTGTTCAGCTCCTTAGCCCAACTTTTAATTGGGTTACTTCTTGTCTTGATTCTCTGATTTTTGAGTTTGTTATATATTCTGGATATTAAACCTCTGTCAGATGTGTCACTGGTGAAGATTTTCTCCTTCTATGGGTTTTCTGTTTGCTTCCCTGGTTGCCTCCTTTGATATACAGAAGCTTTATAGTTTAATGAGATCCCATTTATTAATTCTTGCCCTTATTTCCTGAGGAATTGATGTCTGGTTTAGAAAATCCTTTCCTACACTGACATCTTGTAGGTTATTGCCAACGTTTTCTTTTAACCATTTCAGAGTTTCAGGCTTCACACTGAGGTCTTAAATCTATTTGGAGTTAACTTTTGTGCAAGGTGAAAATAGGGGTTTAGTTTTATTCTTCTACAGGTGGAGATCCAGTTTTGC
>NW_008349076.1:44095-74303 GCF_000622305.1 Nannospalax galili | reverse complement strand
TGTTCCATATGAATCTTAGGATGGATTTTTCCAATTCTGTGAAAAATGTCATGGGGATTTTGATTGGCATTGCATTGAATCAATAAATGACTTTTGGTAGGATGGTTATTTTCAAAATATTAATTCTTCCAATCCATGAGCATGGGAGGGCCTTTCATCTTCTGATGTCTTCTTCAATCTTTTTCTTTAAAGATTTAAAATTTTCATTGTGGAGTTCTTTAATGTCTTTGGTCATGTTTATTCCGAGATATTTTATTTTTATTGCAGCTATTGTGAAGGGGAGTGTTTCCATGTGCTCTTTCTCTGAATACTTGTTATTTGTATATAGAAAGGCTACAGACTTTTGTAGGTTAATTTTGGAACTTGCCACCTGACTGAATGCGTCAATAATTTCTAAGAGTATTCTGGTGGAATTTTGACATCTCTTAGATATAATATCATATCATCTGCAAAAAGGAATAATTAGATCTGTTCATTTCTAATTATCGCTCCTTTAATTTCCTGCTCTTGTCTTATTGCTCTTGCAAGAGTTTCAAGCACTATGTTAAAGAGAATTGGAGATAGTAAACAGCCTTGCCTGGTTCCTGATTTTAGTGGGAATGCTTCCAGTTTTCCTCCAGATTTAGAATGGAGTTGGCTGGGGGTTTGTGATATATGGCTTCATTTAGGTTGAGGTATGTTCCTTCCAGTCCAATTCCCTCTAGGACTTTGAACATAAATGCATGTTGAATTTTGTCAAAAGCCTTCTCTGTATCTACTGAAATGACCATGTGGTTCCTTTCTTTGAGCCCATTTATATGACTTACAATATTTATTGATTTATGTATATTGAACCATCCTTGCATCTTTGGAATAAAGTCCACTTGATCATGGTACATGATCTTTTTGATGTGTGTCTGTATGCAGTTTACAAGTATCTTGTTGAGAATTTTTGCATCTATGTTCATTAAGGATATGGGTCTATAGTTTTCTTTTTTGGTTGTATTTTTACCAGGCTTTGGTATGAGAGTGATGCTGGCTTCATAGAAGGCAATTAGAAGTTCTCCCTCCATTTCTATCTTTTTGAATAAATTAAGCAGTATTGGATGTAGATCTTCCTTAAAAGTCTGATAGAATTCTACTGTAAATCCATCTGGTCCTGGGCTTTTTTTAGTCAGGAGGTTTTGTATTACTGTTTCAATTTCTTTTTGTGTTATGGGTTTGTTTAAGCTGTTAATCTCTTCTTGGTTTAGTTTTGGTGGTTCCCATGACTTAAGATTTCTGTCCATTTCTTTTAAGTTTTCAAATTTAGTATCATATAACTTTTTAAAGTATTCCCTGTTTTTAAAGTATTCCCTTATAATGTTCTGTGTCTTTCTTGTGTCTGTTGTGATGTTTCTCCTTTCATCTGTGATTTTGTTGATTTGGAGGTACTCTTTCTTCCTTTTGGTTAACTGGGCCAGTGGTCTGTCAATCTTGTTTATATTTTCAAAGAACCAGCTCTTGGATTCATTGATTCTTTGTATTGTTTTCTTTGTTTCAATTTCATTAATTTCTCCCCTGTTTTTTGTTGTTTCTTCTTGTCTGCTGGGTATAGTAATCTGGGTTGGCACCTGTGGTCATTTAAAACTGGGAATGCTTTGGTCCAGGCTCTTCTGGCTTTCATAGTTTGCACTGAAAAGTCCTCTGTAATCCTAATGGGTTTTCCTTTATATGCGACTTGTTGTTTCTCTTTTGCAGCTTTCAGTATTGTCTCTTTGTTTTATACATTTAGTGTTTTTACTATGATGTGCTGTGGAGAGTTTCTTTTCTGGTCCTGTCTATTTGGTGTTCTATGTAATGCTTGTATTTGTATGGGCATGTCTTACTTTAATTTTGTGAAGTTTTCTTCCATGATTCTGTTGAAGATCTGGTCCATGCCATTATCTTGGGATTCTTCTCCTTATTGTATACCTATGATTTGTAAGTTTGGTCTTTTTATGGTGTCACACAATTCCTGTGTATTCAATTCTTGTGACTACTAAAATTTTTCATAATCTTTGCTTCAATTTCTAGTTCATCTACTTTATCTTCCAGTCTTGGTACTCTGTTTTCCATTTCATTCATCCTATTGGTCAGGCTTTCTCTTGTCATTTCTAATTGGCTTACTGAGTTTTTCACTTCCTTCTTAATTTCAGTCTGAGTATTCTTCAATATTTCCATTTCTAAATGCATTCAGAAGTTTATCCCTATCTTCCTTCAGTTCTTTGATTTGTTTGTGTGTTCTTTAAATTCACCGAATTCTTTTATCATGTTATAATTGTTCTTTTCAGTTCCATATCCTGCATTTTCTCTATGGGGTCCTCACTATACTCCTCCAGAGGACAATTGGTGTTTGGTGGGGATATGTTATTTTTGTTTTTCATGTTACTATTTTTTCTCTGCAATTTTGAGATGTGCATTTCTTTTTTAGTTTCTGATTCTTGTGTGAGACTCAGGCCTTCAAGTTTAGGTCTGCTTCTTTTTGTGAACTTTATGTGTCTTTGTGGTTTACATTTTGGGCATGAAAAGCTGGTTCCTCTAAGCTTCCGGTTCTCCTTTTTGATTTTATATTGAAGTGGCCAGATTGCTTTTGTCTTCAGGAGTTCCCACAGAGGCCCAAGTCAGCTGAGGATCAGATGCTCTCAGCCTTTCTCCTAAGGAAGAGGAAAGGTCAGCCCTGGAGTCCAGAAAAGAGACTGCTGGGTCAGAGGAAGGTGAGGGTGGGGCCAGGCCCAGACTGCTCCTGGGGACTGGAGAAGGAACTGAGTTGGTCTGGATGCAAAGGATCAGGAAGCAGTGGTGTTTCCCCAGGTGTCTGGGGCGCCAAGAGGAGTAATGGGACAGGACCCAGGCTAGGAGGAGAGACCAGTGGGGGAAATGGGTGGGTGAATCAGGCTGGGGGAGTCAAGGCACGGAGGGAACAATCAACTTACCCCAGAGAGGGAGGCCTGCCAGTCGGCGAGAGGCCTTCAGGTCCTTAGCTGTAATTTTTATGGGGCAAAGATAAGTCCTCTGGAAGAAGGAAATTGCAACTCAGGTATTACCATAAGTAAATACTTCACATATGCCACCAATATTTCAGACAATTATAAAGTAAAGCTAAAATAATTAAATGGAAAACAACATGGTAATTCTAGAAAGAGAATAGAAAATTGAATAAGTGGTTAACAAAAATTTTAGTGCATTCTGTAACATTAAATAATGGGATGAAGAGGAAGGGTAATATTTTCTGAAAAAGATTATACTTTTAAACATCAGAAGATGAAAAAAATTAACATAGCAAGAATCTAATATTCCTAGAAACAGACAGACTATTACAGTTTCTAAAACTGAAATATTAAGCACTTTCTGCCACAGAGCAAAGTTTCTGAGTTCTGGGGATAATACCCACTGTTTTATTTGTTTGCCAGCTGGTCAGGTTAAATCTGTGGACAAGCTCCCACTCCTCTTTGCCAATGTAGGTCTTAAATGAGTTAAAGAAAACAAAGAGACAAGGTTAAAAGAAAGAGAAGGAAGTAGAGGGATGGCCATAGATAGCAGGAAGTGCATGGCAGCATGCACATTTTATCCCAGCAGTTTTAGGTCAGCCTGGTCTACATGGTGAGTTCCAAGCTGACTTTTCATAGTGAGACCCTTTGTCAAGGAAGGGAGGGAGGGAGGGAGGGAGGGAGGGAGGACAATCTGAGACAAAGACAAATTCAAGAATCAGGAGAGGCAGAGACCCATAGGAGAGGGAGGGAGGGAGGGAGGGAGGGAGGGGAAGGAATCAAAATTTGGAAGTTCTTTGGGTCATGTGGAAATTAAAAACATGAAAACACACTAGGAAGAAAAACACACAAAAAAATTCAAACTAAAATATGGGGTTTCTAATCCTCTAGAAGACAAAATTAGACACTATCAAAATTGTCAATGCTAAAGAAACCACAGCAAATTTTATTGGAAAATATAATAATGAGTTTGGTTGGAAAACACAAGGGTATGACACTGAAAGAGTAAAAATAAATTATAAATAAGAAGGATACAGTACTTCATAATGTGAATGAATGGGAAAGAGCCACTTCCTTTATTAGAAAGGAACACAAGTCTTGGATATTGTTAAAAAAAAAGGCTCACATACAATATAGGTCAAATAGTAAATACCTATAAGTAGGCTATTATTGTATTCAATGCCACTGTTTTGTAGGAAAGCAAAGTTGTTTATTGCTCAAAACTCTTGCATTTTCATAGAAAACATTTTACATATAACATTATTAAATTTAAATTTTCTCATCCTTATAATAACACTGGGATTATTACACCCATAGATCATTCAAGCGTTTAAAATGAAAATAAAAAGAAGATTGAGTTCTTGTCTGCTTTGCTAATAATGGCTCTGAATATACTTTATTCCATTTGATTTTACATTTTTTATTACTGAGTATTAAATGTAGACCCCATGTTAATTATGCAACTAGTCTACCATTGAGCTATGTTCCTAACTCTCCTTTTAGTTTTTATTTTGAAACAAGGTGTCACTAAATTGTCTAGGTTGACCTTAAACTTTCTTTGAAAGGTCTTACTAAATTACCTATGCTGGCTCTGAACTCACTTTGTAGTCCAGACAGGGCCTTTAATTTGAGATCCTCTAACTCAGTCTTATGAGTAGCTGGGATTATTAGTCTGTGCCATCAGGCCCTGCTTGAATTTGATCTTTCTATAAATAAACAAATAACATCTAAATAAGACAACATAATTTATATATGAGAGTGCTCGGTTAACATCAGATATGAACACATACACATACACCCACAATTACACATATTTATTAGATCACATGAATTTTCTAACCATGGTCATGATTATAATAGGGCAACACAAATGAGATAATATTTTAAACAGACAATAAACATGATTGAAAACCCAAACCTGAGTACACGCAATTTCAGCCACCAGATATTTGACAAAAGCGCCAAGAACACACAATGGAGGAAAGACAGCATCTTCAACAAATGGTGCTGGCAAAACTGGATCTCCACCTGTGGAAGAATGAAACTAAACTATCTTTCATCTTGTGCAAAAGTCAACCCCAAATGGATCAAAGACCTCAAGGTGAAACTCAAAACCCTGGAACTATTAGAAGAAAATATGGGCAGTAACTTACAAGATATAGGTGTAAGAAAGGATTTTCTAAATCAGACAGAAGTTGCTCAGGAATTAAGGTCAGGGCTGCACAACTGTTGTGCTGGATAGCTTTAGTGTCAACTTGACACACCTGGGTTGAGGGAGCCTCAGTTGGGGAATTTCCTTTATTGGACAGGCCTGTGGCCATGTCTGAGGGGGATCTTCTTGATTAGTGATGTGGGAGGGCCCAGCCCACTGTGGGTGGTGCCACCCCTGGGCAGGTGGGCCTATGTTGCATAAGAAAGCAGGCTGAGAAGGGGCCAGGGGAGCAAGCCTGTAAGCAGCGTTCCTCCATGGCCTGTGTTCCAGCTCCTTCTTCCAGGTTCCTGCCCTGAGTTCCTACCTTGGACTCCCTGATGAGCTGCAATCTGGGAGTTGTGAGCTGAATAAACCCTTTCCTCCCCAAGTTGGTTTTGGTCAGAGTATTTTGTCACAGCAATGAAGAAACAAACTAGACTAGGACATTAAATGAAAACGCTTCTGTATGGCAAAAGAAACAAGAAAGTGAAGAGAAAACCCACAGAGTGGGGAAAAAATCTTCACCAGTGACACATCTGACAGAGGTTTAACATCCAGAATACATAAAGAACTCAAAAAACGAGTAACCAAGAAAACAAATGACCCAATTAAAAGATTGGTTGAAGATCTAAATAGAGAATTCTCAAAGGAAGAAATAAAGATGGCTAAGAAACATCTTAAAAAGTGTTCAACATCATTAGTAATTAGGGAAATGAAAATTAAAACCTCCTTAAGATTTCACATTACCCCAGTCAGATTGGATAAGATCAAGAGAATAAATGATACCAAATGCTGGCAAGGATGTGGAGAAAGAGGAATGCTCATTCACTGCTGGTGGGATTGTAAACTCACGCAACCGATGTAGAAAGCAGTGTCGAAAACGCTTAAAAAACTAAAAATGAACCTATCATATAATCTGGTTTTAATAGGAACTAGAAACTGTTATACTAAGTGAAGTAACACAATCTCAGAAAAAAAATCGACATATGTTCTCCCTCATGTGTGGATCCTAGGATCAGACTCTGATAAATAAGTACATATCCTGATATAACTGCAGGAACCAGGAATATGGAAGGGAACCAGGGAGGTAAAGGGAAAGAAGGAACCCAAGAGAGAAGAATAGAAGGACAAAGGTGTTGCTGAGTGAGAAATATGCAAAAAGGGCTTAGTTAAAGGGGAAGGTGGGATGGAGATCTATACAAAGAACTATGGGAATTAAAGAGGAAAAATTCTCCTGGTACACAGTGAAAAACAAAGTCCTAAGCACAGAAGGAACCCTAAGGGAATGGAAGAAAGTCCTACCAGAAACCATATGGTTAATAAATGAAAATCCCAGTGCTAGAGGTGGGTTGCCTCCCCATGAGCTGTTGGCCAGAGGGGCCCCAGAGGTCCCCAAAACATTAAAGGTCATTGCCAATAATGTTGGTTGTACACCGGAAGTGGACAATAAAACCCTGTTGCTGAAGATACCACATGATGTGAGTGTGGGAGAGGGCTAAATCAAGCCTGGACTAAGTTGGAAACTCCCTGCCACTGAATGGGTGGCTTTCATAGTGCCAGAAGGCAACATGTAGATGGCTGGGGGGAGAATTATCCCTGTAATTCTGCTCAACAATAGACCCTACATGCTGCACTATCAAATGCCAAACAAGATTTCCAGCTGGTGCAATAGTGGCATGTCTAGTGTATATACAACAAGCAAACTTTCAATTGGATATAATGCCTGCTCCTAGAGGTGGAACATACAACTCATACTGTAGACCAGGCCAACCCCTTGTGGAAGGGGAAAATATAGGCCCCAGTGGGAAGTCATTGCAATTTTTTTGTTAGATGCATGTGATGTATCTGCTAAAGTACAGTCCAAGCATTTTTGTTTACACCCATAGGTTAAGTTATTATAGCAGTCACTGTTTAGATGTTCTTGCTTCTTGCTGTTTGCATTTTTATAGTGGATGGAATCCCACTGAAATGGGCCAACAGTCCATGGAAAACAGATGATGCAGTGGCCTGAAAATTCAGTGCCTTGTCACAATTGGAGGAAGATCATCTCATGCCTAACCCCTCAAGGCTCAGGGAATTGTGAGGAAGTGGTGGGTAGAAAATTGTATGAGCCAGAGGAAGGGGTGGAGTGTAACCTGGAAGTTCCTCTGACCACTATGACAGCAAGCTATAGTCCCACCTTCTTCCCACTCTCTGCGGAATGAGTCAAGTAGTGGGGATCTCATTACCTCTCCCACCCAATCAGTTGACCTTAGCTGCATGAGGGGAGGAACTAAGGATATACAAGCCAAGAATGCCATGAGGCACTTCTCTCAACATTTTGTGCAGCTGTTTGTAGGTCACGGGATCTATATTTTGTGTGTAGACTTTCCAGTGCAGCTGTAAACAGAGCAGTGCCCACTCTTCTGTAAATAAACCCCTACCCTATACTCTGTTAGAAAGCCCAATAAACACATTACGATTTTCAAAAAGTAATAATAATAAAGCAATGCTAATAAAAATATTTTAAACCATTAAATGAATTTTGCTAATATAGAGCTGTTAATAAAGGTGTAGAAAACTTTTTTGCTTCCTAAGTATCCATTCCTATTTTCTATCAAGAGATTGTGATTTGTTGTGAATAATTCTCTAAGACCGATATGGTACCAAATTAATAACATATTTTATGAAGATCCTCCAGCTCTCCTTGTCCAAGTTTGAGACTGGACAATGGGACATGCTTCTGGTAAGGTTTATACTGATAGAAATTTGAAACAAAACTATGTCCCCAAACCTGAAAATAGATTTAATGCACTCCTAAATTTCTACTTTGATGAAATTGGTCTTTTTTTTTTCATGCAACTTGAATTCTCTAAGCTTGGATAGTTTGTTTTATCCCTGTGGCTTATAAGCTACAGTCGTTCAGTTCTCCTTCCAAAAATCTGTAAACTACCTCACATTTTTCCCATATGTGTTATTTTTCATTAAGCAAGCAGTGCTGGATTTGGGTTATTTTGTTCTTTCAAGTGAAAATGAATTTGTCTTCAGTGCGTGCACACGCACACACACACACACACACAAATGTACGCACATATACACACACATACATTTCTAGGATGTACATTACTCAAATATATTTTATCAGGTATATATCTTCCAGGGTTTAGACAGATAAATAAACAAGATCTAGGCAATAATAGATGAAGAACATAAGCAAAATAATAGACAAAAGAACATAATAAAAACAAGCACAACATTAATATCAAAATTTATATCTCATTTCTACCTGAGCTTTACTTTGCTCTTTGCTTCCTTGAAGAAACGTGACTGTAGTTCTGCTGGTCACTTGGGTATCTTACTCCACATGGAAAACTGGAGGCACATAGTTAAGTTAATTTAATGTATTTCATAGAATGCACACAAGCTTAGATTGTACTGCCCACTCTAAATTGTTCATAAGCCTGTGTAGAATATATCTCATGGTATGCTATGTGAAAAAGAAGACAACACAAAAATTATGTAATTAATAAGATATTTTGAGTTATAACGTTGCACTTAGAAAGAATGCATAGTCCCATTATCTTGTCACAGAGAACAGAGGCTGTGTCAGAAGAATCTTTAAAAATAGATGTCATTATTTTTAGCCAATGCTTTGTTTTTCAGGAATGATGATTAAGCAAGTCTGTAGCTACAAAAACATCATCACGTAAACTGGGAGAGTTATATTTTATCTCATCATTGATTTGGTAGGAATAACTATTTCTTTTAATATACTATAAATTGGACAAGAAGAAAACAGTATATTTATGTCCCTTCCAGTATCATAAAAGGCATGACTGACTGCTATGTAATCAAAAGGTTTCAACCATCAAGCTTTAATATAAATGGAACAAATAATTGTCAATCTTCTTGTAAGCCTGGTGGAAGGGTAATTTCCAATGAGATGAAATAATCGAGTGCTAGGGCAGTGACCTCTATTTCTCTGTGTTCTCTGGAGTATCTAATACAATACAGGCAATTGGTGGATGTTCACATTTATTTCTTGATCAGTCATGTCAAAGTACTGGCTTGAGAGGTCTGTATCAAGGTGTTTTGATTATTTCTAAAAATGATTTCCAGGATGGTCCTTTAGGGAAAAAAATGTAGCTTACTGAATAGCAAATAAAGATAGCATCTTCAAAATGATGTGCTTTATTTTGACCCTTCTTAAATCTTTCCATTTTTTTCCTTTGAAACTGAGAAATTACTCACCTTGACCATACATTTTCTGAATATATGCATATCTGCTGTTATTGAAACAAGAAATGTTAACAATATCCTGATACTGTGCTTTAATAATAACTTTGATGTTTTGTTGGAGAATATTTTAACTCAACAGAAACATTTCCAACAGAGAAAGATGGGAACCAACTATAAAAATGTTTGGAGAGATTCTGCATCCAGCGCAACATATTATCCATAATTTGAAGATGCCAAGTCATCAGGGACTAGTACACTGGGCTCCTAGTTTCACAGCTCTTGGAAAGGACAGGCTATCCTTCACATGCATTTCTCTTTTTGTTATTAAAAACTAGTTTAGTTTCTTTTAAATTTCTTTTTGGCAAATCAAAACAAGATGGCTTGCCAAAGTGCATTATGGATGAGAGTAAAATACATAAGGGAAAACAAGTTAGATAAATGGGTTAATATACATAATCACTTAAGCATTTTGTCATTTGTCACAGGAACCTGAATTAACATTTTGTATTTGACATATGATATTGTGTCTAAGTGCATGAAAAAATAATCCACTAGCTTTCTTTGCACACCCACAAGGAAGTAATCAAAGACTTAGTTAATGTATTTTTATGATGGCTATTTTTAATAAATGCTAATGAATTTCAAGAAAAAGTAATTGTGTGCATTCATTGAATTACTAAAATCTACTTTAAAATTCAGCTACATACCTATCTTTAATATAAAGTCCAAGCAACCATAGCAGTCATTTTTTACTCAGCTGCTAGCAAGACATCTTCCTATTCTATAAAGCCAGCATTGAATTCATCATAATATAAAACCTTAACAGTCTAGTTTTGACTATCAAGGAGACTTATTTAGTGCATAAACACATTTTCTGCAGTTTGTCAATAATTTCACTTATATTTAAACTAGGTAATGATAATACAAAGTAATGAATTGCTATAAAAGAAGTCTTAGATTCATGTATTAGGCTTTTAAACTTCATGACATTCCATTTGCAGTATTATGTGACTTGTCAGTTCATGAATTTTCACAATTAAAAGGCCTGAATGTATATCAATTTTTAAAATATAAATCAAATAGGTTTATTATTGAATAACTGTTTACTATATTCATAATTAACATGAGAATTACTGAAGATATTTTAGAGATATTTCATCTTGCATATCGGCATGCCCCTATTTGGGGAAGGTGCTTTATAATTTTTAATTATGTCATCCAATCCAAGGGAAAGCCATAGAAAAATGTCTTATAAACACAAGAGAGCACTCATGTTTGAAAAACATCTGAAAGATTATAATTTTATTTTGTGTCTTTGAGGTGCATTTTGATATATTTTGAAAGCTAAATGATTACAGAAAAATAAAGCTGACTTTGCATTGTGTACAAACACCGTTCCTTGTGTTCCACAATATGAGACTTACACACTGTAAGTAACAATTCTGAACAGCTCTGTTTCCCATAAATTAGCAGATAAAATGAAAACCTGGGGAGAGTAAGCATTATGTACGTCACTGACCCTATAAGGGCACATGACCAGAGTTTCTAAGATGGAGGGGTTTTATTAAGGTGAATAACACATTAGAAAACAGAGTTATGGGTCTGCTGGCCTTCTTTATTTTGAACATATCAAAATGCTTTAGTTTCTGAATTTATAAAATAGCATTTATCTTTAGACATAAAATTCTGTGACCTTTGAAGAGAAGTCAAATAAGAGTTGTTATGGGAAAAAAAAGTCTTTTCAGAGAGAAATCTTTTCTCTTTCACAATGCAATTCATTTTTATCTATCAACAAGTAAGTAACAGGGTAAACGTGTTGACTTTATTCTGCTGGTGTTAAATCTCTTGTAGCTGTGTGTCACTCTGATTTTTTCATATCTCTCTTTCTCACAATGAAAAGGTAATGTAAGTCACAGATGATGACACTCATTATTTAAAATTCTATATTCCAGGATTTAGTAATAAGTGTGTATGATTATGGAGAAAAAGCCTGAACTGTCCAAGATTTTCTCAAAACAAGAAACAATCATAACTATCAAGAAATCCTTGCTGTGTAAAAATGACTTCAACCTTACCTTTCTTTAAAAGACTACACAGAAACATCTATGAAAATTGTATGTAATTTCTGACTTGTATTTTCAACTTTAGGAATTTACATTAAAATGATTACTCATTTGAGAAATAGTTTCAAAATATCCCTCATACTGGTGAACAATAGTGAAACATTAGAAGCAATCAATAACTAAGAGAGATAACCATCAATAAAAATTTAGGTATATTTTTTCAATTAAGAGAGCAAGCTTATATATTCATAAGAATCATCTGCATACATCAAATGTACAAATTTTTAGTATATTATGAAATGAAAAATTACTTGCTAAGAAAATATCATACTTCATTATGTAATACATCCATTATGTAATTTAAAAATGCACAAATGTATGTATACTCTGGAGAAATATATATTTGTGGGTGGATTTGAGTATGTATACACACAAAAATATAGGTATCTAATACTGGGAGAATAAATCAAAAACATGCAACAGTTGAAACTTCTAAATAAGTGTCAGACTGATTGGAATTGATAGTAGTCAAATGAGACTTACATCTAACTAATTCAAGTGGGAATGTAGTCGTGAATTTGTTCTATAAATTCAATAAGTATTATATAGTGGTATATTTGGCTATATGTGGCATAAATATCAGGAATTACTATTGATAAGAGGAGGTATAAAAGGCTTCCCATAGATGCTCAGACAATACTGGCCATTGCCCCTGCTTTTGGTTACCCGCCAGAACTGTATGATAAGACCTTTTTGCAGATGATATGATACTATACCTAAGAGATCCCAAAATTTCCACCAGAAAACTCCTATAAATGTTTGACAATTTCAGTAAAGTGGAAGGTTACAAAATTAGTGTACAAAAGTCAGTAACCTTCCTATATATCAATAACAAGCAATTGGAGAAAGAATATATGTCAACCCTCCCATTCACAATAGCCTCAAAAACAATAAAATATCTCAGAATAGACCTGACAAAAGACATCAAGGATCTCTACAATAAAAATTCTAAATTTTAAAGAGGGAGACTGAGGAAGATGCTAGAACCTCTCATGCTCATAGATCAGAAGAATTAATATTGTGAAAATGGCCATCCTACCAAAAGCAATATATAGATTCAATGCAACCCCAATCAAAATCCCCATAACTTACTTCACAGAGTTAGAAAAATATCATCCTTAAATTCATGTGGGAGCACAAAAGACTCCAGATAGCCAAAGCAAACCTGAGCACAAAGACCAATACTGGGGGGATTAATATACCACATCTCAAACTACACTACAGCATGGTACTGGCGCAAAAATAGACACATAGATAGATGGAACATAATTGAAGACCCAAACCTGAGTACATGGAATTTTAGCCACCTGATATTTGACAAAGGTGCCAAGAACACACAATGGAGGAAATACAACATTTTCAACAAATGGTGCAGGCAAAAATGGATCTCCACCTGTAGAAGAAAACTAGATGCTTATCTTTCACCTTGTACAAAACTCAACTCCAAATGGATCAAGGACCTCAATGTGAAACTTGAAACTCTGAAACTGTTAGAAGAAAACATTGGCAGTAACCTACAAGATATAGGTGTAGGAAAGGATTTTCTAAATCAGACACCAGTTGCTCAGGAATTAAGACAAAGAATAAACAAATGGGACCTCATTAAACCACAAAGCTTCTGCACAGAAAAAAAAATTAAGAAAGTGAGAGTGAAGCAAAAACCCACAGAATGGGAAAACTCTTCACCAGTGACACATGTGACAGAGATTTAACATCCAGAATATATACAGAACTCAAAAAACAAAGATCAAGAAAACAATGACCCATTTAAAAGATGGGTTTAAGATCTAAGTAGACAATTCCCAAAGGAAGAAACAAAGCTAGCTAAGAAACATCTAAAAATGTGCTCCACATCATTAGTAATTAGGGAAATGCAAATTAAAACCACCTTAAGATTTCACCCTACTCCAGTCAAAGTGGTTAAGATCAAGAGAACAAATGATAACCAAATGCTGGCAAAGGTAGAGAAGGGAACACTCATTCACTCCTGAGGTGATTGCAAACTCATGCAACCTGTATGGAAGGCAGTATGGAGAACTCTTAAAATTTAAAAATGAACCTACCATATGACCTGGTTATAACACTCCTTGGCATATACCCAGAGGACTCATCCTATTGTGGAGATACTTGTACAACCATGTTTGTTGCTGCTCTTTTCACAATAGCTAAGAGATGGAAGCAACCTAAGTGCCCCTCAACAGATGAGTGGTTCACAAACGTGATATATTTACACAATGGAGTTCTACTCAGCAATAAACAAAGATGAAATGATGAAATTTTCAGGTAAATGGATGAATCTATAAACTGTTATACTAAGTGAGATAACACAGACTCAGAAAAACAAAAGAATGATGTTCTTCCTTGTTTGTGGATCCTAGAACCAAATCCTGATATAAGGATATGCACTATATCCTTATATAACTTCAGGAACCAGGAAATTGGAAGGGAACAAGGGAGGTAAAGGGAGTGAAGGAACCTGAGACAGAAGAATAGTAGGAGACAGGTATTACTAAGGGGGAAATGTGTAAGAAGAGGGGTAGTTAAATGGAAGTGGGAGAAGGAGGGCTATACAAAGAACTATGAGAATAAAGGGGAAGAAGGAGCTTGAGAGGTGGGACCATAGCATACAAAAATTACCAATGGAGAAATGGGGGAAATATGGACACTTTAAATGGGGAGGGCAGGAAGGGAGGATAAGACAGGGAGAGAAAAAGAAGAGATAAAAAGCGCCTAGCTAGTATAAAAAACAGAGGGAATTGTATCAGTCTAAAAATCTACTGAAAAATTATAGATACAATATCTCTATATGAGTCCATGTGTAAAGCTGAAGACTATTTAAAAAGGAACAGTGCCAGACAGGAGAAACCTTCCTTTGAGTTGTTGACCAGGGTAGTCAAAGAGACTCCCAAAATTATACAGGCTATTGCCACAGCCTTGATTGCCTCCCAGAACTTGATGGCAAGACTCCCATTGCTGAAGACAGGACATACTTTGGACACAGGATTTGGAACAACAGAGCCAGAACTGATCTGAAAGCCACCTCCCCTGAAGGCTAGCTCTCATAGCTTTGGAGAACACTATGCAATCTGCTCAGGGAGAACATTGATCGATGGTCCAACCCCAGCTTCAAGTCCTAAAAAACCACATCAATGACCATCACAGCAAAGCACTTTGGTACAGCAGTGGCACTTTTTTCTTGGGGGTAATCAATAGCTACCTAATTGGAATTAAATCCCACTCAGTGGGGGAAAACTCATGTGTGATATTGTAAATCTAGCCAAATAAACGTAGCTGGAAAAGTCACAGATCTGTGAGTCTGAGTTCGAGGCCAGCCTGGTCTACATAGTGAGTTCCAGAACAGCTAGGGCTACAGGGAGGCCCTGTCTCAAAAAGACCCCCTCTAAAAAAAAAAACCAAACCATAGCTGGACAGGTCACAGATCTTAGAGAAAATTTCATTTCTTACTATGTGCAAAATATGAATCTGTAAATCTATAGACAAGTATCCCAGTCACCACTCATCAAAGAAGCCTCTTTCTCAAGAGAGAGATAACTGCAGAATTCCACAACTGGTCAAACAGAGATTTTCTGTGAATTCCACATGTCTAAGTGGCACATCTAGGCTGCAACCTCTACACCTAAGGTTCATAGAACATAGAACAAGAACAAGGGAAGAAGAGAATACTAATGCATCTTTCAACTTTTATCAATGAAGCTCCCTTATGCAACAGAGGGCCAGGAACGCAAAAGGTCACAAATGGCCAAAATTCAGAGAATGAGAGTCTACAGAGTGTGGGTCCTTGGACAGGAGTCCTATATTAAAATCCACCCATCCAGGGCTCAGGGACCATTGCAGAAGAGGGGACGGAAAGATTGTAAGAGCCAGGGAGGCAGTCCATGACCATATGGAAATAGTCCTATAGGCATCTGGTACCTTTCTCATATGAACCTACAGCAATGGTGTCAGCATGCACAAGACCCATGAAAACCTAAGCAGACAAAAACCCAGTACACAAGTAGAAATGAACAGCTGCCCCAATCTTAGCCTAAGAATTATTGGCAGCTGATTACTGCTGGGTGAGAATGAGCTGATCTTCTTAAAGGAAAAGGACTCTAGATAGTCTGACTAGATCCCAGTGTATGAGCTTTCACTGAGGGACATCTGGGGACACTAACTTTACATGATAGGCCTTAACACAAACGAAAGAGTGTATAAACTTCAGTGGGGATGCTATGGGAGGGTGCCAAAGGGGAAGGGAGTATAAAGATGGTTTTCTGTATGAAATACACAAAAAATCAATAAATTTTAAAAAATGTAAATCTTTATTATAAATATGTATATAGTTGAATATTTGTTCTAATAGTTTCTATTTAACCAGCATCTTTTTAGAAATTAACTTTTGCACTTACAGTGATAGATTTTGGAAAGCTTTCTTAATGAAGTTATTTTGTGTAATTATAATGTTTTTAGGTCTGTAAGTTAGTTAAGAATTTGTCATATTGTAATAAAATTTCTGATTTTGATCAATGACGCCACTTACTTGTTTATGACTATTTCATTATTTTATGAATGCTTTCCACTATTTACCGTCATGGAAACTTACTGACCCATTGTAGCATATTGTTTTCTTTTCAAGGTCATTTTTTTCAATCGCTTGATTAAGTAAGTATATTTAAATGGACTAGAGTTGACAGGGTTAGGAAATACTCGAATAAATGTAGCCCTATTAGACATTTCCTTCTAGCTAACAGTGAGGCCTATTTTGTTAGATAGTAGTTAATTTAATACATTTATTTGAATAAAATGCATGTATCTTATTGATT
The DNA here is from genome assembly GCF_000622305.1 of Nannospalax galili. NCBI lineage: Eukaryota > Metazoa > Chordata > Mammalia > Rodentia > Spalacidae > Nannospalax > Nannospalax galili. The sequence continues at coordinate 57,961 of NW_008349076.1, read as the reverse complement.
TTATATATTATTAATTGTACTTAAAAAGAATCAGGATAACTGTTAAGTAACAATATGACATTAAGTGATATACGCAATTAAGTAGAAATTGCCTTAAAAACCAATGCAGATACATGTGTATAGCAAACTAAAATTTATCAATAAATTAAGAAAAAGTAGACGCTGTCTTAGTTTAAAAATAAGCAATCCAGAGTTATTGAATCTAAATAACTTCCATGAAAAACTGATCACTGTAGTTACTGAACTTCCTGCAAATATATATGAAACACGTAATTGCATTTAGTGCAAAGATTACAAAAGAAATAGGAGATATTCTAGGCCCCAAGGAAATATATGATTAAATATGAACATAAAATGAATACAAACAACAAATTCATCAAGTATGTATAGATGTTATAAAAATAGTAAAATTTTCAGTTAACCTAATTTATTGGTATAAACTCCATTGCCTAAAGTAATTTCTATCTAGCTGAAGTATTGAAATGGCAATTATGTTTAATATAATCATTTTTAATGAAAACCATATATAAAAGAGTACATACTTTCTAAACAGAGTTTGTTCTTCAAAAAGGACTATTGATTGTTATTTTGCTGTAATGAAATGACTTTTGCCTCTAATTTTTGTTTTTTTAAGATTTGTTCCCCTTGCAAAATATATTCAGAATAAGCTACAGTGTATTCTTTATATTCTGTTTTACAGAGGTAAATTTGGTAAAAGATTATTGAAAGGTGAAGATTTTAGAGAAAAAATACCACATGGTTCAAAAATGATGGTAAATAGGGAAAATTAAGTGGTTTTATGTACTTTCGAATAACAGCCTATACGTTAAAAAAATTAAACGAATTTTTAAAAAATATTTCACAGAAATCCTGATGACATCTTAAAGACACCTGTGTTCCTTAGGCATGGTGGGTCATGTCTGTAATCTCTACACTCAGGAGGCAGAGGCAGGAGAATTGCCACAAGTTCGCTACTGTGCTGAATAAGCAAGTTCCAGGCCAGTCAGGGATATGAGAGACAATGTCTGTAAGACAAAATAATTATAATAATCTTAATAATAAAAAGATATTTGTGTTTCACAAAACATAATTTATAAAAACTTTCCACCTGTTCTCTACTTATCACAAGAAACTAACTAGGTCATGTCCAGAAACACCTTTAAATTAAGACAAATAAGTGGGTTACCAGTTACTGGTGTTCAGACCTAGAACCATTTATCTATATAGTTTCAAAGCCCCAGCATATAATAGCATTGAACATGTACATAGTGTGCAGTTTGCTCCATGCATAAGCTGAGAGATTTGTGGAGCTGGAAAGTAATGAAATCTTCAAAACAGCCTTTTGAAATGAATAGAGTAATTATTTCTAACTTAGAGACAAAGTACCTGAGACACAGATAGACTTATTTAATGGTTTGCAAAATTTTTTAGTTAGGAAGGGATGGAGCCAGGTTTCCAACCCAGATGATTTATCTCCACAGTCTACACACTGTACTCTATTTATCTGATATTTCACCACAAAATGTAATATTAGCTATAGTGCTTTTGTGAGTTCCCTTTATCAAATTAAGGAAATTCTTTGATTTTTAAAGTATGGATTCTACAAATATTTTTAATGTATAGTAGCATCTGTAATTTTTGTTAGTATGTCTCCATATTTACTGAGTTGATCAGAAAATTTCTTGTCCATTGTATTAATGTGGTCAATTACATTATTGATTTCCACTTATTGAACTAATTTTGCATCCCTGGGATAATTTCAGCTTGATTTAAAGTACTTCCATTCTGTATATTTCTGTACTGATTTTTAATATATTTTTCTAAGGATTTTGTGTCCATGCTGATGGGAACTATTGGTCTGTAATTCCTTGTAATGTCTAGATTTTGGTGTCACAATGACCCTGGTATTGTAAAAATTGGGCAGCAGCTGTCTGCTTCCTAAAATGGTTTTGTAAGATGGACATTATTTATTCTTTGGTAATTTGAGGAATACAGTGAAAACCTGTGAGTATGATACTTTTATTGAGTCTGTAATCATAAATTTAGTTTCATCTTAAAGGTTTTAACATATGAGCTATGTGTATGGTTTAATTACCTATAACTTAATTATACAGAACGTTTTTACATATATGGTGTGTGCATAAGTTAATAATAGGAATACTTGGTTCATTATCTAGTTTGGATCAATTTTGATAAAGCAGAGAGATAAAGAATACTGGCTACACAAGGGAGAATATATTGACATGTGGAATACCACGATTCGTATCCTAGTAAACATACCCAGGTCAGTCCTAATTTGTTGCAGTGGAGAAGAATCTCCTGGTTTTGGCTCAGAAATCTATTCCTACTTTTATTACTGTTCTGCCCACAGTCCTATCATAGGTCTATCATGACACATCAGAACAGTGGTGGGGTTGAGTCATGCTGTGAAGAAAGAATCTGATTTCCACAGCATCTCCCTGACCGACTATTAAGTGTTTCCTTTGTAGTGCAGGAGACTGTCTCTGGTGGGCACTCAGACAAAGATCCATATGCTTGGTGCTTCCTCTTATCAATACGGCCACCTGTTCAGTTTTCAAACCTTTTTTCTTCAGTTTTCTAATCTTTTCCCTTCTAGGTTCTTAAGCAACCAGCTAAGTCATTCAATGCTTCAGATTTTGTGACCTCTGTCTTTCCATCTACTTCCCTTTCTTCAGCAAGACAGCAATCAACCACATAGCTCATTTATCTTACAACTGGAAGACCTTTCCTGTTGGCTTTATTTCAGGGCTAATCCTAAATGGCAGTAAATTTTAATGGCAATTTGTTAAATGTCCCCTATGTGGAAGCAAGTTGTTTTGAATAAAAAACCAGGGTGTCTTTTTTTCTTTAGCCAGGTGCTCATAAGGAACTCCCCTAAAACATAATGTAAACTGAAGGAGACATGTGACTATAAGGTACAACAAAGTTATAAATCTTAGGTTTCTTGACCAATTTGTTCTTGAAACATTCTTGTGCCCTTAATATCCTTTTGGGGCCAAATTGACAAGTACAATTTCTATCATACAAGCCCATTAAACCACCTGATGAGATAGCACAGAACAAAAATCTCAGAACTACCCCTCCCTCATCGGATGCACAAGGATAATTATTTATGTACCAACTTTGTCAGACACTGGATGAGAGCTGCTCCTATGGGGTGCACAGTGTCTAGATTCTTTTCCCAGGTAGACAGATTTGACTTCAGCACTCAAGAGAAAGCCCTCAAACAAAAAAAGAAAATACTGTTCTCAGAGTCAGAAGTTGGAATTGGATCTGATGTAAATGAGAAACAAAAATATTAAGCAATGCTTTCTTCAGTTAGTTGATACTTCCAAATTTTCAACTGCATGGAATTTCGTCAAAAAAATTGGAGTATTCATTGATTTTAAAATATTTTATTTTACACTTTAAAACAAAAAGCAGCTCATATTATGACAAACGATGCAAAGGATCTGGAACCAAATGGTTCTCTATAGCCACCTTGTCCTCTCAAAACACAATCATTTTTATCAGTTTCTTAAGTAGTTTTTAAGAGTTGTCTGTAAATTTACAGACGAGGGTGCCTCACATGCATCCTATATATTTTCAGTCCTTCGTGGTGATTTTCCAGGTAAGTAGGAAAAAGTGCTATCATCCTCCTTTTTATTCTTCAGTTTTCATTCTATGGTAAGCAGACCATCTTTTCAGATATGTAAGACTATGAAGTTCACTGCTCTGTGCTTGGCTCAGTGCATCTGTACATTTTTACCATGTATTATTTTGTTGACTGTTAAATGTGTCTTACATAGTAAGTACATTATCCCTTTGTCAGATAACTATGAATATTTTATTTTGTACATGTGTTTTGTAATTAGAAGGTTTGATTTGCACATTGTTAAATTTACTGTTTTTCTCTGTCTTAGAAACGATCTTAAGAGTAAAAATAAGTTGATTTATCTGGGCCAACTGTATGGTCTTAAACACCCTAAAGAAAAGTATAACCAAAGTTAAAGGGATCAATATAATTCTTTAAGAATCCATGTGTATAGCTAAAAGCTACATAACAAGAAACAATGCCAGGCAGGTGATACCATCCTTTGAGTTGTTGGCCAGGGTGGCCCAAAAGACTCCCAGAGAGTAACCCAGCATAGAACTGGGAAAATGAACAGCAGACCCCAATCTTATCTAAAGGAATATTGAGAACTGATTGCTGATAGATGAGGAAGAGCTGGTCATCCTAAAACAAGGAACTCTAGATGGGCTGACCAGATTCAGTGGATGGGCAAGCACTGGAGAATGGCCGGGAGCCCTGACAACATAGTGGACAGTAACAGGGATGACAGAGTATATGGGCTATAGTTGGGGCAGGGGGAAGACTACGGGAGGATGCCATTTAGGAAGTGGGTATATAGATGAATAAGGTTATTTGGGATGTTCTATATGAAATACACACAAAAAAATCAACAAATAAAAGAAATGAGTTATATTTGAGGAAGAAGCATAAAAATTTGCTCCATGTTAATTAGTAGATGTAAAACACATTATTACCATTGATATTTACCTGATGATTGTATATCCATGCTCAGGCGGATCTCAGAAAGTAACTGACTGTGACAAGTAATAATCAGATACATAGAGATTAGAGATACATGTGCAAACATCTAAGTGTTAATAGCATTAAAAATGTGTTTTTCTACATGAAACAGTGTATTTTAAATTGAAAAGGAGATCTTTTTAAAAGGTTAAAACCTCATTCAATTTTACGTCTTATAGGGTTTATACTGAGTTCAATATTGAATAACTGTATTAATTCAACTGTAAACCTAAAAATTTACAGCCAATTTTGAATGACAGGCATCTTTGCTCTGGAAATTGTTATTGAATATGTTAATGCTGTAATGAAATGCTTCTTATAATCAAGTGGTTATTAAATAATTTTAAAAAAGTTTTCTTATGCCATTGCTACAAAAATGCTCCCATGTTTTCTACTTTTTTCATGGTTTATATAAATATTTGAATATTCTATCTATATGAAAAAATATCAATTCATTTATCAAATTATCCTGATATAATTTAATAAAATGTATTTTTGTATATGAATTTGAAATATATTGTGTATAATAATTTGCATCTCTAAATAGTTTTGTCTGCTTTTCAATTCAGTAATATGTTCTAAAATCTGTCTAGGTGATGAAATTTTTATGTTTTCTTAAAGTCTGGGACTGGAGAGGTGGCTCAGAGGTTAAAAGCACTGACTGCTCTTGTAGAGGACGTGGGTTTGATTCAGAACCCACACAGTGGCTAACAACAATCTGTAACTCCAGTTCCAAGGGATCCGACCTCCTCTTCTGACCTCTGTGAGCATTGCACAACATAGGTGCACTTACAATACACACATACACATAAACTAAAAAGTAAAAATAAAGTAATTTAAAATTTTTATCCTTATTTTTACAGATTTGTTATATAGCCCTCAAAGTTAGTGCACAGATCTGACAGTATATATTGAAAAACTGTGCTTTCCTTTCCTTTAATTTATAATTAAATGAGACTTTGAAATGCTATCTGCAGGGCTGAAAAGATGGCTGAATGGTTAAGAGCAATTACTTCTATGGCGGAGGAGCCAGGTTCAGTTCCCAGCACCCATATAAAACAGTTTACATCTGCCTGTAACTCCAGTTCCAGGGAAACCAATGAACATGGCATGCACATAGAACATATACTGACACATCTAGCCTCCATGGCACTATATGCACATGGTATGATATATAGACAAGCAGACATACACAAACACACACACACAAATCTAAAATTAAAAATTTAAAGAAAGACAAAATACTGTCTGCAAGGCTGGTGAGACAGCTCAGTGGGAAAGTCACTTGCCTGAAGCCTGATAACCCGAGTTCCATCTCTGAGACCCATATGGTAGTGAGAACCAACTCCTGCAAGTTGTCCTCTGACTTTCACACATATGTTTTGGTGTATACACACACACACACACACACACTCACACACACACACACACTAAAGATGGAAAAGATGTTTAAAAAGAAAGAAAGGAGAAAGAAAGAAAGAAAGAAAGAAAGAAAGAAAGAAAGAAAGAAAGAAAGAAAGAAAGAAAGAAAGAAAAAAGGGAAATGTAATTTTAAGATGACTAGCTGAAGATTTTCAACAAGTAGCAGGCCAGAAGACAGTTTGGAAGAAGATAAAAACTTCTTTATAAATAATTTTATCATTAATATCTCAGTGCAGAACTGTTGTAATTTTTCACATTTCATAATGTATTTTTTTCTTATAGCATAATTTTGTGCAAAAGAAAGACAAGTTAACAACTCAAAACCTAAAACAAGTTTCTTGCCTTAAGGTTCCTGATTCACATAACATCCTCTGAATTCATTTATTTTCTGCAGCTAATAACTTAATCTGATTATAAGAAGAGGGCAAATAAGTCAAAATATTAGCAATTTTACTGAATTTCTCATTTGCAAAGCAGGGAGGTACCTGTTTCATCCTGAAACGTTGTTTATAAGTATGGAAAATTGTCCACTACATATCTGGAAATCTTGTGCCTATTTGTTTTCCAACACCTAATTTTTCACAGGTGGAGACTCCTTGAGATCAGGACATGGACTCCTTTCTTCTAGCACCTTGGGCTAAATCATGACTAAACTAAACCTGTCAATCTTACCTCAGTCTCCTCCACTGTCTATGAGGGTCCATTGTGATATAGAGCTCTTTCCTGGCTGAATTCTCCTTCCCCTATGAGGGGAAGGTGTGAGGCTTTGAGTTGTGCTAGCTGATTTTCCCCATAAGGGAACCATACCAAATAGATTTGGAGGTGTGACTGGGGAGATGGCTTAATCCATAAAGTACTTACTATGCAAGCATGAGGATCTCAGTTTAATCATCAGAAGGCATGTACAAGTTTGGCTGGGCTGTGTATGCTTGCAATTCCAGTCCTGGGGAAGAGCAGACAAGACGGTCCCTGGAGCTCTTTGGTCAGGTAGTTTAGCAAGTAAGTGAACACCGGAATCAAGGGAAGACCCTGCTTCAAAAAAGTAAAAAGTTAGCGAGTGAGTGTAATAGACTTCTGGCCTCCACGTGAATACATACCCACTTGCACATGCACTTGAATGCTCATGTACACACATACACAGACACACAAAACTATAAAAAGGTCAGTATGGCTGTAGATATTATATTATTAGTCTATTGACTTAATTAAATTATGCCATAAACTATATCTTAGGGGAACTATCATTGCTGAGTAGAAAATAACTCAAAGGAATATAGTTAAGGTTTTTCCTAACTTGGTACATTATCTTATTTAAGCAAGTAATAGTCTCATTGGTATTACCAAAAAAGTACCTCAAGTGATTGATTTTATAGATTTAAGAATTTTATGCCAATTCTTTTTACAGATTCTGCTACAGTACAAAACAAAGATCAACCTGTTTGTTCCAATTTGTATTTAGGCTCTGTGCTAGGTACCTCTAACTGTTCAGTGATCACTGTGTCTGCTGTTCAAGCATTTGTGTGATTTGTGTGGGTTGGACTTGCTTCAAGAGAATATGACATCCAGAGGTGATGGATTTTCATTTGTGCTACAACGTTTCAAAATACTTGGGTTTCTGTTTTGACTGAACCCTCATGTTCAGTTTCTGGCTGGTACAGTGAGCTGCCTTCTCAGATGCTCACATCGCCAGGAACCAAGTCACTAGCAGGCACCTGAGGTCTTCTAGAACTCACACAGCTGAACTTGAGACAGATGCCTTCCCTCCTAATGGAGTCCAAAGAAGACACCAGTACAGCCAACACCTTGATAGCAGCCATGGATTTTCTGCTTTACCTGCAAAAGTAGGAAAATCATGAAAACTGTTTCATGGTTGCCGCTCATCAGCGCTGTCTCTCTGGCTTAGTCTTCCTTTATTCCTTCCCATTTGCTGTATATTAGATATTCACTATCCCCCTCACTGATGTCTGCTACTTTCTAATTTCTTCTCATCTACATTAATTTGTCTGGTAAAACTATGCTTGCACCAAACACAATTGTAATGAAAGTAAAATATTTATTTCTCTCAGTAATGGTCTTTAAATAGTTGGTGATTATTATAGTACATACATTCACCTTTTAAAATTTTTTTTGTTCTTTTTTTTCAAAGAGAGATGCACATTAGCAATAATGAGGTAATGGAATACAGTAAAATGATGTGAGAATGACTTCAATTTCATAGTAAAATGGTAAAATTATTGTGAAATGTTTACATTCTATTCTTTTCATAGAACACAAATGGGCTACTTACTCAGCAATTTTTCTAAGCTGCAAAATCAGTCTTCAATTTTTCTATTCTTTATCATAGAACATAAACGGGCTACTTACTCAGCAATTTTTCTAAGCTGCAAAATCAGATTACTCTGACTGAGACTCTGCCAACAATGCTTTTCACTGGCAACTGGTTGTTCCCTTTGGTTCTGCCAGAATACTAGAGCAAGTACGATGGGAGAGGTGGGGTCCGGTGGATGGGGTGGGGGAATGATGAATGGGACCTTGTTTGCAACCTGCTATTGTGAATTTGATCTGTTATTGGCTCTGTCCTTAGCCCTGTTGCAATTGTTTCTGGTTCCCAGCTTCCTGTCCATTTTAGTATCATCATGATAGCATACCAGTGGCAACCAAATAACATCAGAATGGAGGTCTGAGGGCAGCTGCACAAGGACATTCTTTCAAGTTTCAGAAATAGCAACATTAGCATTCATATCTTTTTGGATTCCTGTGTTTTAGGTCTGTGGGTCCTTTCTTGAAAATGCTATCTTCAGATAGTCCCACCTCTTTTTCAGTCTTTGGGATTTAGAAGTGTTAGCTATTTCTTACTACTGTTACTTCTTAACTCCTAAATAGACTTAACAAATAAGATGGCCATGAACCATTTCCTCATGTCCTCCCTCCTTCCTCAAAACCTCTACCTCTCAGTAACCACTTCTTTCTGAATTGTAGGTCAGTGTTTAAGTTTTTGAGGTTTCTTAATAGTATGTCAATGCTTAAGTTTTTGAGATATTTCCATAAGGTTTTCTGTATGTCCAGACTAATTTATATTTCCTCTAAGAGGAAGGGATGTATTTCTCCAAATCCTCTTCAACACCTGCTGTCTTTCATTGTTTTGATACAGCTGTTTTGAAGGTAGGGAATGGTCTCTGCTTTTACCTTTTCTTTTTGTTTTGGTCAGTGACATTAAATATTTTTGATATTCCTCTTGACATGTGTGTGACTTGTTTAGAGAACTGTCTCTTCAGATCCCTAGTCTGTTCATTTATTTGCTTTATTAGTATATATTGATCACAACTGTGATGAGTTTCATGACACAGTTTTTCAGTTCCATCATTTACTTGGATTGCATTTATCCCCGTCATCCTCTCCTGTCCCTCCATCCTATTCTTCTTTGTTCCCCTCTCTCTTTCCCAATAGTCTGTTTTATTTTCATCCATCTCTATACATGTCTCTGTATGAACATAATAGTCATACACACACATATAAAATCTAGGATCCACATATGGGAAATACATATGATATTTGTTTTCCTGTCTAACTTTTTCACTATATGATAATCTCTAACTCCCGCCTTTTCATAATTCTTTTCTTTATAGATGAACAATATCCTTTTGAGTACATATACTCCATTTTCTGTATTTACTCATCTGTTGATGGGTAGCTAGCTTGATTTTATAACTTGACAACTGAGAACAACGTTGCAGTGAGCATGGGTGTACAGGTATAGAATGCTGACGTGCTCCTTTGGGCAGGAAAAGCATGAATGAATCAGATGACAGTTCTATTTTCAGTGTTTGGAGGAACCCCCATACTGATTTCATACTGGTTGTGCTAACTTGCACTTCCCCCAGCATTCCTTTATCTAAATATTCTCAGCGTCTTTACCTGTTGTCTATTTCTTAAGGATAGACATTCTGACTGGGATTAGATCTAATCTCAGTGTAGTTTTGCTTAGCATTCCTCTTGATAACTTTAAGATGCTGAACATTTTTTCATATATTTATTGTTCATTTTACTTTTTTGATTGTCTGATCATTCTATCTGCTCATTATTTATATTATTTTCTGAGGTGCTGGGCTCCTTTTCAGAAAGTCTGTGCCTGTACCTATAACTTGAGAAGTTTCATATATGTTTTCTTCTACTATTTTCTGCTTTTTCAGTTTTCTATTAAGGCCTTGATCCACTTTGAGTTGAATTTTGTGCAGGCCAGGAGATGGGGTCTCGACTCATTTTAATACATGTTAATATTCAGTTTTCTCATCATCATTTGTTGAACAGGCTATCTTTTATCCAAAACTTTCTTTAGGAATCTTAAATTGGATTACTTGCTGTCTTCTTGAATTTTTGAGTTCCTTATATATTCTGAATGTTAACAGCACCTCCGAAGTATGGTTCATGGATATATTTGCCTACTCAAGATGTTATCTCTTCTCTGCCTTGTTTGCTTAACTACATTCCAGAAATTTCTTATTTTAATCTAATTCCATTCATCCCTTTTTGGCTTTGTTGCCTTTGCTTTTGGAGTCCTTTTCAGGAAAACATTGCTAAGATCAATATCGTGGTGAATTTTTTATGTACTCATAGGTAAGTTTTACAGTTTCAGGCTTGCATTTACATATTTGCTTTCTTTGATTTTTTTTTTAGCAAGTAAGAAAAGTTTTCAATTTGTGGACATCCAATACACAAGCACCATCTATTGACAAGACTATCCTTTCCACACTCTGTTTTGTTGATTTCTTTGTTGAAGACAATGGATTGTAAATGTATAGATTTACTTCCAGGCTCTCTATTTGTTTTATGCAAGTACTATGCAATGTTGACCATTACATAAGTTTATGATAATTTAGAAGACATAATATGGTATCTCTTGCTTTGTTCTTTTATGCTCAAAGTAGATATGACTATTTGAGGTCTTTGATGGTTCTATAGGACTTTAGGGGTTACTTTTTCTATTGAAAAATTTATTGACATTTTGATAGGGAAGATATGAATATTATATGGTCTTTTAAATTTTTGGCATCTGTGTATCTCTAAATTTTCATTATTATCCAGACTATCACACATGTATGCCATGAAATATGATCATATCTATCCCCCATTTCACCCTTTCATTCTCTTTGTACCCCTAACACTCCCTCCCCCCAACTTCATCTTTTTAAAACTTTTGGATAACCCACTAACTTCAGGTAGTGCTGCCAATAAGTTCTTAAGTGTGGGGCCATCCCCTGGTCACAGGAAACCTAAGAGCAGCCACATCCTCAAAAAAGAATCTTTCCTCCTCCTCTAGCAACTCTGGACTGCCAGTAGCTCCTCAGCAAGACACGAGGACTGGAGAGCTTTTGGCACTATCAATATTTCTAGTCTTTGAATGGATTACATCATCCCATTATTGTTGCTGCCCTCTTCAGCTGCTGTTAGCAATGCTTTATGGATTACTGTGTACAAATCTTTCAGTTAAGCTTGTTTCAAATAATTCTATTTTTTAAATTATTTTGTTGAGACAGGGTCTCCCTGTATCCTCAGTTGGATTCGAACTTGCTATGTAGACCAGGTTGACCTTGATTTTACAGAGATCTACCTCTCTCTGCTTTGTGAGTCCTGGGATTAAAGGCATGTACCATCATGCTAGGTTTTTGTATATATTTTAAATGAAAATAATTTCCCTGAATTTTCAGACAGTTAATTTTTATTATATAGAAAAGCTATATACACATATATGGTAGTTTTATATCCTACATTTTTGCTGTATATATTAATTCCAACAGGGTTTGGGCAGACTTCTTTGAGTTTATTATAAGTTCACATTGACTAAAACGATTTACTTGTTCCTTTATAATTTAGATCCCCATTGTTTTCCCTTATTTAGCTAAGATTTCTAGAATCAAATCAGTGAACTTTTCATGGTTGTATGAAACATCTGATAGAAACAACTTAAACAGAGAAACTATTTAACTCCTAGTTATGGGGGTTCCAATCCAATGTTCGCTTTCAGTCTGAGGAAAAGCAGAATATAATGACTTCAGAAGTGTCTGTCAGAGGAGCCTGTTCACTTCATGTACCAGCTAACAAAGAAAGGAAAAAGGAGGAAGAGGCGTCTTCAAAGGCATATCGAGTGACATATTTCTTCTAATCCCATCACTTTAATAGAGCCACTGCAAGTACCAAGTTTTCATCACACAAACCAAAGCTGGTTAGTTTTTGGCAATTTGGCACAAGCTAGAGACACCTGGGAAGAGCCTCAGTTCTTCCTTAAGTTCCATAAGACTGCCCTTTGGACAAGTTTGTGAGGCATTTTCTTAGTTGTTAACGAATATAAAAGGTTCCAGTCCAGTGTTCCCTCCATGGAACACTGTGCTTCAGTTCCCGTCTCCAGGTTCCTGCCTTAAGTCCTTGTCTTGACATCCTTCAATGATGTACTGTCACTTGAAAGAGTATAATGAAATAAACCCTTTCCTTTCCAAGTTGGTTTTGGCCAGTGCTTTATTACAGCAATAGAAAAGTGGCTAATGCAAGTGCCATTTGATCTGAGGGCACAATTCCAGAAATGGAGTCCAGAAAGAGTCCATCAACACAGTTCCAGGAGACAGATGGTTCCAAGAGATCTTTAGGGGAATGAATGTTCCTCAAGTTCCAGCCCCCTCTTAAAAACTAAATGTCAGGTTAGAAAATGTGTTCAGATGATTGGAATGTCAGTGTAGTAATGCCATATTCCAGATCAAGATTGCCTGTGGAAATGTGGTCTTCACTGTTTCTATTATATTAGGTACATTTGTTTTTATAGCCAAATTGTAGGGGATTTTTATCATGAAAGAATATAAAATTTTGCTAGATATGTTTTCTATGTCTCTTTAGATACCTGGGTTTTGTCTTTCTTGCTGTTGGGGCGGTGTATCGTATGAATATATTTATGTGGTTTGACCCATCTCACTTTTATAATGAATGATCTTCTTAGTGTGCTATCGAATTTACCTTGCTGGTATTCTCTTGGGGGTTTTCATGGTTTCTTGTCCGATGGTGGTCTGCAATTTTCTTTTCTGGCATTTCTATTGTCTGATTTTAGCATTAGGATACTGCCATCCTCAGGAAATTAGTTTGCAAATATTTTCTCTTTTTCAACCTTTAGAAAGTTTGAGTGTGAATTCTGTTGACTCATCCAAATCTTCAGTAGAAGTCTCAGGTAAGGTCATCTTCTCTTGGCTTATTGTTTGAAGGTAAGTCTTCTGTTACCTATTCATTCTCATTCTTATTCATTGCTTATCATTGGCCTATTCTTATTTTCTATTTCTTAGTGATCAGTCTTGTTTAGCAGTTTATATTTAAAAATTAAATCCACTAAAAATTAATTTGAAATATAGGAAAACAGTCATGGAGGGGTTGCCTTGCATCACATACCTGGTCAGTACCAGAAGTGGAAATTAAGCCTAAACTTTGTTAAAGCTTCTCTAGAAGAATGAAACTAGATCCTTATCTTTCGCCTTGCACAAAAGTCAACAAGGTGTCAATATGAAACTGGAAACCCTGAAACTATTATTAGAAGAACATATTGCCAGGATATACGTGTAGGAAAGGATTTTCTAAATCAGACAGAAGTTGCTCAGGAATTAAGGTCAGCAATCAATAAGTGGGACCTCATTAAACTAAAAAGCTTCTGTACAGCAAAAGAAACAATCAAAAAAGTAAAGAGAAAACCCACGGAATGGGAAAAAATCTTCACCAGTGACACATCTGACAGAGGTTTAATATCCATATATATAAAGGACTAAAAAATCAAAGAAGTGAGAAACCAAATGACCCAGTTAAAAGATGGGCTAAAGATCTAA
>NW_008349076.1:21440-43792 GCF_000622305.1 Nannospalax galili | reverse complement strand
TGTAGAGACACTTGTACAACCATGTTTGTTGCTGCTCTTTTCCCAATACGTAAGAGATGGAAGCAACCTAAGTGTCCCTCAGCTGACGAGTGGTTAACAAAAATGTGGTGTATTTACACAGTGGAGTTCTATTCAGCAGTAAAGAAAAATGAAATAATGAGATTTGCAGGTAAATGCATGAAATTTCAAACTTCTAGTGAAGGAACATAGACTCAGAGAAACAAACGACGTATGTTCTCCCTCATATGTGGATCCTAGCACCAAATTCTTCTAAATTCCAGGTCCTATTAATAAGATGATGCTACACAGCAGTCCCTTCTCCCTGAAAAAAACTACCATCATCATGACTTCGGCTAAGCCTGATCGCTAAACATAGTCACAACTGGGCTTGTTGACAGTTGTGTTCATTCATTAAAGGAGCCAAGGAGGGTCGCTAGACCCTCACCTGAAATTAACATATTTCAGCTCATGTGTGTTCAACCTAGCTTTTAGAAGCTACATTACAGTTCATTGTCTTTCTTAGACAAAATCTCTCAAACTTAATCTATTTAAAGTAGAAAGACATAAAATGTCTATTAATCTAAATCCTTTTTTAGAATTTCTGATCCTTCTGGCAGCTTCACTGTACATACATATAATTTTTATGATATGCAAAATGCTAGTCTTTGTTTGAGACAATAGTTTTCTTGTTAAATATTTGAATGCAATCTTGAATTGTGGGAGAGCTGAAAATAGAGAACAATGTTGTACAGATAAATGAATTTAGATAGTCCTGACATCAACTTGCCAACAAAACAGTGCATGCGTTAGTGAGCGTGGTATGTTTTATAATACCAAAAATGATTGAAATACTGCATAGTCCTGTATATATTAGCTCTTAAATATCTATACTTTCCCAGAGGTTTTTAATTCTTTGACAAATATTTTCAGCATCCATTATAACTTCCTATTATAAAGTAGAGTGACTTAAATACAATAGAAGTGCATTTCTGTCTCTGGGTAAACACTAGTGGGACTTCCCTGCTCTATGCGTTCTTTGGATAACTAGGCTCATATACCTTAACTTTTCTGCATTTTTTGTCTGCTGTTGAAAGATGACTGATCTCTATCTGAAGTCAAAATTAAATTAAAATTAAATTAATTAGAGAAAACACACAGCAAATAAATTCTAACAATAGATGCAGAATTTGCTATCACTACTGTCTGTGGTAAGTAACAAATCAGAGAAATGCCCATAGCTTTAAGGTAGTCATGTTCTACTATCATCACAGAATGGGCCCACCATCAAACCTTCTTACTTCTTTTAAGATTTTGTTTGGGCCCTAATAATATGCCATATATACATATATATATATATGTATATATGTGTGTGTTTGTATGTATTTATGAACTCATAATTTAAGGTATGAGATTCTGTAAATAGATACATATATGGAATCTATCATCTATGACTAGTTTTATTGTTGACATGAATTGTTTTATGGTTCATATTAAAGTATGGTATTGTCATCCTCTAAGCATATAGTTTTGTTGTTTTCTTATAATTCTAACAGTATATGGTCTGCTTCTATGAAATATCTTAGTGCACCTAAGTTCATAAGTATTATTTCATTCTAGGTGGATTTCTTCTTTATTGAATTTTCTGGCTTAAGCATTAAAATTTTCCCTAGAAAACTTTCTTCACTTTATAATTCTCTCTTTTAAATTATTTATCTAATCACCAGAGGCAGAATGTCTTGACTGGCTAAAATCACCCTGCCTTTTCCTAGCTACACGGAAGCTCCACATTTTTGTCTTAATTGGCCATGTCAACGTACTATTAAGATACTTTGAGATCAAAACCGGTTTCAAGAATGTTATTAACAATTTTTTTAATATTTTCCATTAAAGTTTGTTGTAATTTCAAGTACTTCAGGTATATATGAAGATAGTTGTAATTATGATTGGAATAGCCAGTGTACAAGTTAAATCATTAAATATAAATATTTGTGAGCTTTTAAAACATTTCTAGCATTTATTTTATTTTATTTTTTAAACATTTTTTAAATTATTTTATTTTATGTGTATGTGTGTATTGCCTGCATGTACGTAAGTGCACCCGTGTTGTGCAATGTCCACGGAGGTCAGAAGAGGTTGTCAATTCCCCTGGGACTCGAGTTACGGACAGTTAATAGCTGCCGTGTGAGTTCTGGGATTCAAACCTGGGTCTTCTGCAAGAACAACCAGTGTTCTTAACCACTGAGACATCTCTCCAGCCCCCATTTCTAGCATTTATAAATTTGCTGATCAATATGATGTTTTTATAGATGATTCATTGTCCTTCCACATACTCTCTGAATTAGGTCACTAAAGACATCTGAATTTTGTTTCTGTAGTGGTATTAAAATTGCTCCTAAAGAGCTCAGCTACCTAACTTCCAACTGACACAATTTTATTTGGATAGGAAAAAAAAGAAACTTCTATGACAAGATACAATGGATACTGCTTGTATCTCTATCTCCTTTTAAACAATTTTATGACTTCTCTTTGAATTTTTTTTTAAAAGAAACTGGCATGGGTCTTCAGGATCTTCTATTCTGTGCCCATTTATAGAAGTTTTGACCAAGTTGAAATTTTGGTGCTCCTCCATTAACGCATTCTTCCTTAATTATCTGTTTTGAATCACTGTCATTCTGAGAATGTATTTTATAAAGTCAAGCTCCAAGCATAGATTTCATCCAAATTGCTTATTCTTGAGTGCCAGTCTCTGGCCTTATATTTCCACCGGCATTTGCCATGCATTATGCTCAGTGTTTCCTTACCTTCCTCCTTGGCAACCTCATTGGTCATTCAGAAATAGTAATTCTTCATATATATGTATATATGCATATATACACAAATACATACATATGTAAGCATATTTTATTGTATAAATATGTATTTGGATACTTTATGGTTTTCTGTGTTTCAATATTTTATTTTAAAGAAGATAGCCATGACCTGAATACTAATCTTCCTTTTTCAAAATAAATGTGAGTTCATCTTTCCCGTTTCATTTTAAGTCAAATAATTAAATAGATAACACCAATATACATTTCTTTAAAAAGACCATGTAACAATTACTCACTATATAATAATGGTTATAAGTACTGAAAATAATCCCATTGTGAAGTACAAACATAAGAAATTCACAAGTTACTTGTCCATGGGATAAAATGGTGCCTACCATTAGATATCATTTATTTTGAGTTCCCTCTGCCTGTGCTAGGGGAGGTGTGTGATGATAATATTATATTTTAAAAGAAACTGGCACTATATGGACAAATTTATATCATTAGTAAGGACTAAATAGTAATTGTAAGTGGTTTTGTGGTAGATACAGTAACTGTCCTTCATAAAATAAAATACTGATTTTGGTTACTGTTTATTAAATATGTATTTATTCCTTTTGGCATTTAATACACAGTTTTTTATCATGAAAGTAAGTTCATACTTTGTTCATTTTCTATTCCTTTGTCAGTTTTTCTATATTATTCTGTGATTGTTGTTTCTAGAACACCTATATTCTATGGTATTCGTATAAGTAAAGCTACTAGAAGAGGGGAAGGTGACTGTGTCCTTAACAATATTGTTATTAACTGTTTGAGAGTGTATTTTTATCTACCATTGTAATATCTGCTTATAAATTTGTAACTTATTTAGGGACTAGCATTTATGTGTGTTTTTTCCCTTGTTTAAAGGCAAGAACATATGCTTATGAGTTTTACCAATTTGCCAGTGGGATTTAACATATAAAAGCATTTCATGATGTTTGAGCCAGAATGTCACAAAGTTTTAAAAGTTGTTTAATTTTTTTGAGGCTGTTAGCCTCACCTACTGCATATTCCCATATTGTCTATTAAATATTCTAGCCATCTGGAGTCCTAGTTGCTGTTCAAAAATTAGCTTCAATAAAACCCCACAGTTTACTTGGTTAATAATCAATTAAACACCATCTTACTAAAGAAATAATTTGACTGGTTAATTCTTTTAAATAAATAAGTTATACAAAAAATTATTCATTGGCTGCCTAGGTCTTCACCATATTAAAAAACAATTTAAGTGTCTGTGTAATTATATAGATACATATTCCTTATTGGAATGGAATATACTTTCAGTATAAAACGTAAAACATTGTAAGTACAGATAAGAAAAAAATGTACCATACACACTGTAATTGTAAATCACGCAGTCAAAGAACTTAAGGAAATTAAGTGATCCTTCAGCCAAGATATCTAAATAAATCAAAGTCATAAATTGGATGCATAGAAATAAAATACGTAAGTTTTCTGTTCTTGCAAATTTGAGTTTAATGAATATATAAATTATTTCAAGCATATTAAAATATCCTTATTCTTGCTTGTAAATCAAATTAAAAAATGAATGTGAGTAGAGTTGGGCTCTGTACTAAAAAGTTGTATAATTTTTATGAGTCTCAGTTTCTTGTCTTCTGGTACTCAAATGTTTCTCTATTAGGAAGCCAAATGGTTCTTTTTACTTACTATGCATGACTATCCTGAAGATAGATATCTGGGTTTGTCTGGTGTAGGTACTCAATTTCAATGGCCTGTTCTAAGCTAGAATTTATTAATTTAAATGTCATATGTGTATCAGTGTGATCAAATTAAAAGCACCATGATACCAAAGGGGAAGGAGAAAGATTTTTAACACTCATCCCATCTACATTACTAGGACATATTTTAGTTGACTCCACCCTGAATTACAGCCATGGGCTTAGCTGTCTTGGGATTGTTTTCAACAAGTTCTATTCAGGCATTGTACAGGAAAACCACTCTCTAATGTAAATGTCCCTCTTTCTTTAAGTCAAAATAATTAGTGACCTCTAAAAGCAACAGAACATTAATAGAGAATGGAGGACTTTGGGCAGATAAGTGACTCTCCCTTTAACAGTGCATCCTTGATGCCATTTCCAGACACATGCTGTCTTGAATTTGGCAACTTTGCAGATGTTTCAAAGGGAAGCCATCAGCAGAGTTGTCCTTTTGATTTACTGTAGTTCCAGGTGGTCTTGCATGTATTATCACATGACCTAATCAGAGTCTGCAAAATTCAATAGGTGCAGAGTAAATCTATATATTGTGACTTTGGTGTCACTTTGATAAATGTTACTGGATGTGACAATTATTCTGTTCTCTAGAGACTAAATGTAAGTGCTGAGATTTGGGAATATAATTAGTATCCTGTTATCAATCATTGCATGCAACTCAAAATTTATTCTGACCCACTAAATTTATCTTAGGGGCTCATTAGAATATAAACTTTGAACATATTTTGAACAAATTTCTAGTTCCTGGGTCATCTGTTTAAATAAACTATTAGCAAGCATTCTCAAACCTAGTTTATTCAATTCTTTAATTATAATTTTTTAAACATTTATATATCAATAAAGGTACACAGTACAGATCAGTTATTTTGAAGACAATGAAAATCATCACCTAAAGTTCTCTTTGTTTATAAAGGACATCCTATTTTCAAGACAATTCTATCTCATTAAATACATCAGTCCTAAATACATACATAGGCAAAGTTGATATCATTCCTGATTTATAAATGAATATGTCAGTGCTCAGAAAGAACAAATGCCTCAACTGTGGCTAGTTCCTGAGAGGAAGAACAACCCCTTCCTGATTCCCACTCAAGGATTCTTCTTGTCACACAGCATTACCCCTATTAACCAAGCAAATCAGTGAACCCCTCACATAATGTCAAGAACAGGAAGAGTAGCTCTCAAAGTCAGTGTGCCCAAAGGATCTATTAAAAATGCACCATTGTGTTGGCTAGGTAGTCAAATTGGCATTTTAAATAAATACTTCTGGATATACACTACGGCAAGTGGACAGAAAAACTACACTATGTAAAATTCTAATTTAGAAAAGCACTCTAAAGTCAAATCTTCAGTAATCTGCAAATAACCAGAACAAAGCTATTGTATTTGAACAGAAAAATGAACACTCAAATTGCATACGTTTTATGATATGTGTTTAGTCTGGAGTTGCACAGGTAAAACACAAATGAGTTTGATACCAGAGTTCATGCTGTCTCTGTTGCATTACTTCAGGATTCAAGTAGAGAGGCTGTGTTTGTGGATGCAGCATATTGTTGAATGTCTGTAACTAAGCAGAATACACTGAAGGCAGAATTTCTGTCCTTCTATCCTTCCTCCCTATTCTACTATGTAAAAGCAGGTGGTGCGAAGGAGGTTTGATAGTGGGCTTTAAAATGAAAAGCAATTTGAAGAGCAATTTAAAAAAGGAGCTGACAACAAATCTTCAGGTCTTGATGTGTAAAATAAAAATATTTCAGGGAAATTTTGTTTCAGTACTTAAAGGATCATGAAATAAGGAAAGCTCAGACAGTTGGTTCTCCCTAATTCCCTCAGCCCTTTATCAGTTGTGTCCAAAGGTAGAGCCAAGAGGGAAGTGAAACATGTATACACATAATATATTACATGTATATATGAGGTTTTAAGAACTAACCTGCTACTACCAGGAAAAACAAACAACAAAAGCCTCCATTCTACAAGAAATGTTGAACGTTTAATTACCTGAGTTAAGCAGAGTTCCCAAATCTTTTTATGAGTATATAAGCATTGTGCAAAATAATGGGTTTCATTATGACATTTAAAAAAAATTTTAATATTTATTTATTTTATTTTATGTGTATGTGTGTATTGTCTGTATGAAGGTAAGTGCACCTGTGTTGTGCAATGCCCGCGGAGGATAGAAGAGGCTGTGGGATCCCCTGGAAATGGAGTTACAGACAGCTGTTAGCTGCCATGTGGGTGCTGGGATTTGAACCAGGTCTTCTGCAAGCATAGTCAGTGTTCTTAACCACTGAGCCATCTCTCCAGCCCCCATTATGACATTTTTATAACTATAAATGTTGATCATATTCACATACTCAGCACCCCTCCCTCAATCACTACCTTTTTCCTAATAGATCCATTTCTACTTTAATAATATATTTTTATAGATTCCACATATGAAAGAAAATGTATAATAAATATCTCTCTGACTCTGGCTATTTGTATATTGTATATTGTAAATTATTTTATTGAATTTTTGTGTATTTCATACAGAACATCTTAATCATCTTTATACCCCCTTCCCCATTGGCACCTTCCCATTGTCTGCCCCCCCCCCACCGCCCAAGATTTCATGCATTCTGTCTCTTCTGTTAAAGTCTGTCAAGTCTAGTGTTTCCAGAAGTCCCTCAGTCCAGGTTCATCCACTGGAGTCTAATCAGCCTATCTAGAGTCCCTCCCTTTAAGATCGATCAGCTTTTCTTCACCCAGCAGTAATCAGCTGTCAACAGTTGTTCGGCTAAGATTGGAGCCTGATGCCCATTGTTGGGCTTTTGTCTACTTCTGTTTGCATGAGTCTTGTGCATGCTGACACCATTGCTATAGGTGAATCACATATGATAAGTTAAAGTATCATATGAGCAAGGTCCCAGGAGCCTGTAGGACTTTATTTCCATATAGTCATTCACCTCCTCCCTGGCTCTTACAACCTTTCCACCTCCTCTTCCACAATGGTCCTTGAGCCCTGGGTGGGTGGAGTTTAAAATCGGAGTCCTGTTCAAGGACCCATATTCTGTAGACTCTTATTCTCTACACTTTGGCCCTTCGTTTCCTTTTGTGTTCATAGCCCTCTGTTACGTGAGGGAGCTTCATTGATGAGAGTTGAGAGATGTATTAGTATTTTCTCTACCCATTGTTCTGTGAGTCTTGGGTGTAGACTTGTACTGTAGATGTGTCACTTATGGTTGGGCATTACACAGTCAATTAATCTCTGTGTGTGACCAGTTGTAGAACTCCATAATAATCTCTCTCTGTTGCAAAAGAGGCTTCCTTGATGAATGGTGACTGGGGTACTTATTTGTAAATATAAGGATCCATAGTAGCACATAGTAAGAAATTACATTTGTCTAGGGACCTGACAGCCTTGGGATTTTCTCTAAAATCTGTGATCTCTCCAACCATGTATATTTCACTATGTTTACAATACCATACATGAGTTTCCTCACATTGAGTAGGCTTTAAATTCAATTAGGTAGTTGTTGTTTATCCCCAAGATAAAAGTGCCATTATGGTCCAATATAGTTTGTTATGTCAGTCATTGTTGTGTTTATTAGGCCTTAAAGCTAGGGTTGGACAAGTGATGATGTTCTCCCTTAGCAGCTTACAGTGTTCTCTAAAACTATGTGAGCTAGCCTTCAGAGGAGGTGGCTTCCAGGTCAGTTCCAGCTCCATTGCTCCGGTTCCTGCCTGAAGTATGTCTTGCTTTCAGCAATAGGGTCTTACTTCAAGATCTGGGGGGCAACCAAGGGCTGTGGCAATAGCCTGTGTAATTTTGGGAGTCTCTTGGACTACGCTGGCCAACAACTGTTTTGTTGTTGTTGTTGTTGTTGTTGTTGTTGTTGTTGTTATGTAGCCTTTAGCTGTACACATGGACTCATGTAGAGATATTGCAATGTGTAATTTTTCAGTAGGATTTTGGACTAATATGATTCCCTTAAAACTATGTGAGCTAGCCTTCAGAGGAGGTGGCTTCCAGGTCAGTTCCAGCTCCATTGCTCCGGTTCCTGCCTGAAGTATGTCTTGCTTTCAGCAATAGGGTCTTACTTCAAGATCTGGGGGGCAACCAAGGGCTGTGGCAATAGCCTGTGTAATTTTGGGAGTCTCTTGGACTATGCTGGCCAACAACTGTTTTGTTGTTGTTGTTGTTGTCGTTGTTGTTGTTGTTATGTAGCCTTTAGCTATACACATGCTCTCTCTCTCTCTCTCTCTCTCTCTCCCCTCTCTCTCTCTCTCTCTCCCTGTTTAAACTTCATGCCCTCCCAGTTAAAGTACCCTGCTTTCCCCATTTCTTCCTTGATAATATCTCTGGGTTTTTATACTAGCTAGGCATTATTTATCTCCTCTCTCTCTCTCTCCCTCTCTCTCTCCTCTCTCTCTCTCTCTCCGTCTAAACTTCATGCCCTCCCAGTTAAAGTACCCTGCTTTCCCCATATCTTCCTTGATAATACCTGTCTCCTATGGTCCCACCTCTCTTGAGCTCCTCCTTACCCTTTACCCCCATAGTTCCTTGTATAACATTCCTTCACCCCTTCCCATTTAAATATCCCCATTTTACCCACCTCCTCTTTTGTAAAACCTATCTCCAACATGATTTGATGTAGAATTACGATGGAGACAAACTTCTCTGTTTATGTATCTGAGGGAATTTTAATTGGGTTAATTGAGCTAGGACAAATCACATTAAATGTGAGCAGTACCATCCATGGGTTGGGCTCCTGGTCTGAATAAATAGAAGAAAACAAGCTGAGCACCTTCTCTCATTGCTTTCTGCTTCTTCATAACAGGGGATGTAATGTGACTAGCTGCCACTAGCTCCATACACTGTGCATCCCCCGTTTTGATGGACTAAGTTGCTTTTCTCAGGCATTTTGCTATAGCAATGAGACAAGTAATTAATTACTATGGAATTTCATCTGTTATGGCTGAATACTATTGCAGCGTGTGTGTGTGTGTGTGTGTGTGTGTGTGTGTGTGTATGTGTGTGTGTGCCCACGTACAAGTTTTCTTTATCCATTCACCTGTTGATGTACATTTAAGCTGATATTATAACTTCTCTAGTGTGAGGAGTGCTACAATGAGCATGGATTCAAAGGCATCTCTATTGTAAGTGATTTTTATTCCTTTAGGTATTTATGAAGGAATACTATAACTGAAATATATGGTAGTTTTACTTTTATCTTTTTTATAAATGCCATACTGATTTCAATAGTGCCTGGATTAGTATACATTTTCACCAGCTTTTAGGTACTTATAAAGATCTTCCTGTCACATCCTTCCCAGAATTTGTAGCTTATTTTTTTGGTGATAAGAATTCTGACTGGAACAAGACAGAAATCTCAAATGTAATATTACTGGCATTTCCATTATAGCTAGATACTGAGTGTTTTCATGTATTTATTGGTTATTTGGACCCCCTTTAAAAAGTGTCTCTAGGTCATTTGCCCATTTATTGATTAGATTATTTGCTGTAATGGTGCTAAAAATTTTAATTCTTTTACTATTTGAAAATTAATCCACTGTCAGTTTAAGATTAGCTAGCAAAGATTTATGCCATTCTCTAGACTGCCTCTTCACTCTGCTAATTGCTTTGTTTCCTGCACAGATTATTATTTTAATACAATCCAATTTGTCATTTTTTGCTGTTGTTGCCTGAACTGTCAGAAATTCATGCCTGGACTTTGAGGTTTTCTCTATGTTTTCCCTCTACTAGTTTCAACTTTTAAGGTTTTAGCTGTCTTTGTTGCATTTTGAATTGATTTTTATGCAGAGTGAGAGATAGAGATCTAGTTTTAGTCTTCTATGTTTCAAAATGTACAGCATCAGTTATTAAAGGGTCTTCCTTTCAACATTTTAACTACTTCGTTAAAATCAGGTGGCTGGAGTGGTGGGTCATGCCTTTAATCCCAGCACTCAGGAGGCAGAGGCATGCGGATCTTTGTGAGTTCGAGGCCAGCCTGGTCTACATAGTGAGTGCCAGGACAGCTGGTGCTACAGGGAGACCTGTCTCAAAAAAGACAAAAAAAAAAAAAAAAAAAAAAAAAAAAAAAAAAAAAATTCAGATGGCTGTATCTGCATAGGTTTCTTTCTGGATTGTCCATGCTGTTCTACTGATCTATAGGTCTGTGTTTTGGGCAGTACCAAACTGTGTTTGTTACTATGACCCTGTTGTATTCTTGTGGAACCTCTAAGATTTGTTATTTTGATTAGGATTTCTTTGTCTATTTGTGTTTTTTTGTGTTTCTACACGAATCTTAAGATAGTTTTTCTATTACGGCGGAGAATATCACTAGATTTTTTTCATGAGGATTCTGCTGACTCTGTGG
The DNA here is from genome assembly GCF_000622305.1 of Nannospalax galili. Taxonomy (NCBI): domain Eukaryota; kingdom Metazoa; phylum Chordata; class Mammalia; order Rodentia; family Spalacidae; genus Nannospalax; species Nannospalax galili. The sequence continues at coordinate 32,848 of NW_008349076.1, read as the reverse complement.
GTCACTTTCAGCAGTGTGGCCATTTTCATAATCATGAATTCTGCCAACTTGAGAATGTAGGTGTTCTTTGCATCTTCTGTGGCTTCATTTTTCCTTCTCTGCTTTTTGTTTTTAGATGTCGAATCTGAAATCTTTGGTTAAGTTTGTTCCATGTTGTACTTTTAATTTTGGGGGAGGTATTGTGTTTAGGATAATTTTTCCTGACTTCTTTTTCATCAGGTTTGTTAGAGGTGAAATCTATTGATTTCTCCCTCAACTCCATCACCCTTTTATGTCCCCCTCTGTACTCACAAACTTTGTAATTTGTTGATTTTATAGCCTCCTATTTTTCTGGACAGTGTTTATCAGACCTAAGAGATTTTTTTCTAGTGTTTTAGGAGTTTTAAAGTATAAAATAATATCTGCACACAGTGAAAATTTGACTTCTTCCTTTCCTGACTGTATTTTATTTCTTTGAATTGTTATGGTAATCTTATTATTCTGATAAGATTACCAACACTGTTTACTACATAGAAAGAATGAAGTTAGACATGCTTGTTTCTTGCATCATCTTAGAGGAAATATTTTCACCATTCATCATAAGTCCAGATATAATTCTGCTATATTTACCCTTTATTTTATTGAGATATAATGGTGATAGCTAAGGTTTCTTTAGGAATTTTAGCATGAAAGTTTCTTAAAATTTTCAAAGTCTTTATTTATTTATTTGTTTATTTGTTTATTTATTTATTTTGCATCTAATGAGATGACAGTGTGACTTTTGCACCTCTACTCATTTTATGTGGCGTATTACATCTACTGATTTGGGTATGTTGGACCAGCCTTTCATTTATAAAGTAAAACCAACTGATCATGTGTATGATCATTTTAATACATTGTTGGATTTCTTTTACAAGTGTTCTAATGAATTTTGTGTCTATTATTAACAAAATTGGCCTATAGTTTTACACCTCTTCCTATTCCTCCCCTTCCTCCTCCTGTTCCTCTCTCCCTTTCCTCCCCCACCCCGAATCCTCTTTGTATCCTAATCTGTTTTTGTACCTAGATAGCCCTGACTTTGTAAAATGTGTTCAGAAATGTTCATTCCCTTTCTGTTTTACGGACTAGTTTGCAAAACACTGGTAATTGTTCTTTCTCACAATTCAGATAAAATTTAACTGTGATTCTATCTGATCATGATCTTTTTGTTGGAAGATTTTTTTATTGCTATTTCAATCTAATAGTTCATTTAAGATCTGCTTAGGTTTCTTTATATCTTCTTGATCATATTCATCTGGAAGTTCATCCATTTCTTTCATGGTTTTCACTTGGGGAATATAACCTTATGATGTGTTTCCTAGTGACCTAGATGGAAATATCTGTTTGTATCACTTTTTTCATCTCTATTTTATTAATTTGGGTCTTCTCTCTTTGGTTAGTTTGGCTAATGTTTTGTCAATCCCATTTATCTTTTCAAAGAGCCAACTCTGTGTCATTGATCCTCTATATAATTATTTTTAAAGATGTATTATTTTTATGTATATATGTGTATGCCTATGAGTTCATATTCACAACATATGTACAGGAGCCTATAGAGGCCAACTGGAGTTATAGGTAGTTTTGATTCTTCAGGTGGGTGCTGAAAACTGAATCCAAGTCCTCTCGAAAAGCAGTGCACTTAACCTCTGAGCCCTCTCTCCTTTTAGTTTCCAATTTCATGGACCCTGGAGGTTTATTGTTTTTCTTTATAAATTTAAGGACTGACTAGCTGTTAGTATTCTAAGGCCTTTAGGTGCATCATTGTTATATATTTGGGATCTTTTAGGTTTCTTAATGTTGTAACAGGTCTGAACTTTGCTCTTTAAATGACTTTTACTTTATTCCACAGATAATGATAAGTATGCCTGAATTTTCATAGAATATTTATAATTACTCTTGGTTTCTATTTTCATTTCATTCTTCTCATCTTTATACTATTTTCAACTAAGCTTAGAACAAATAGGTTTCATTTTGACATTTTATACATTGTACTTGCTTGTATTTAAGTTTCCCTGTGACTTTCCTAATACTCCCTTCCTTCTTCCTGCCAATCTGCTTCTTTCCTCAAATAATTCCCCTTTTGCTTTCACACAAGGAGAGAACTTTCCCAGGAGCAGTGTTACAGGAGGTTTTAGGGTAAAAAACTGGATTTCAGCACCCTCAAAAAAGTAGGTTTGGTCACTTGCCTTGATACACCAATTCAAGTTACAGTAATGGTAAAAAGAAGGCAAAGAATGTGACTACACTGCGAAAATGAATACAGGGTTGCAATGACCCCCTAAGTCAATTTCCGGGGGTACTAACATAGTTTATGTTTAAATAGAGGGAAAAGGTATGCATAATGAAGCAGCCATGGTCAAGGTGTAGCCCTGAACTCCTTTTACCCATCTTTGTCTCAGCTCTGTTCTGTCCTGCTGTTAATCACTGAGGGTGCAGTCTTGCCTTCATGGATAATTGTGCTCATTTAGGGTGATAGTCTGTCCTCTGATGTTTTGTTCTTCCTGTTAATACATAATGACTGCAGGTTTAGGATAATGAGTTGCCTTTGTGCTTTCAGCCAAAGTAAATAGAGTCAGTGTTATAATGTGGATACAGACAGGTCCAATGTTCTTCCTGCTTTTAGTTATCTGCATATCCAAATGAGGAGTCAGTCCTTTCTGATAACGTATTGACAGGCTTCAACACTATTCTATGCACATCTAAGTTCCATGTCTGATTATCTCTCTACAGTGCTGTGACCTTGTTAAGTACATATTAAAACAGAGAAAACAAACATGAAACTTCAGAATTCCCTTTCAAAGGGCAAATGATTCCCTAAGCTGTACTAGATAAGCTAGCAGTTGATGGGTGCCAGTCATATGCTATGTGGGCTGCCTGTTCTGAGGTGTTTTTATTATTATTATTATTATTATTATTATTATTACTATTATTATTATTGTTTGTTTTGACACAGGGTTTAGCTATGGTGTTCAGGCTGGCCTCAACCTGTGTTCCTCCCACACGTAGCTTTAAGCATATTCTCAGTGACTCTGGAGTGTTGCAATTTACTGAGATGCATCAGGCCCCTAAATTCTTGAGTGTAGAAGATAGAACGCATGCAGAATTTTACTTCTGGAATGTCAGGTCAAGATGTTCCGTGGGTACCCTCCACAGTGAAACTGATATAAATTATTTAAAATCAATCCAACAAAACTGTGAAAATCTAATCCTCACCAGCCCAGCTCTAAATCTCACAGATGAGCACAGTGCGCTTGCCCCAGAGAGAGGAGCAGAGCCCCTGAAAAATGCAGAGCAGTGGCATGTCTCATTCTGTCCCAGTTTCCTACTGCTGAAGAGAAGATTCCAGCAAAAGGGAGTTGGGAGCTTCCTTTCTCCTTCCAGCTCACTCTTTGGACAAAAATCTACCTTAGACATTGCTTTGGGTCTCGTTCATGTGTAATCAGTTCTCCGTGGAAAAAGGCAATCTGAGTAGACATGGGACTCTCTCGTGACCGTCTTTAAAATACAGTGGCAGGGCTGGAGAGATGGCTCAGCGGATAAAAACACTGGTTGTTTTTGCAGAAGACCCGGGTTTCAATCCCAGAACCCACATGGCAGCTAACAACTGTCGGTAACTCCAATCCCAGAGATCCAACAGCCTCTCCTGTCCTCAACCGGCATTGCACAACAGGGGTGCACTTACCTACATGCAGGCAATACATGCATACACATAAAATAAAAATAGTAAATAAAATTTTTTTAAGTTTAAAATACAGTGGCAGACATAAAGTCACCTATATCAACAATGACATAGTGATTGGAATAATTCAAGGTCTACTTTTTTTTGGCTGAATACAGGAGATATTCTACTTTTAAAATACTTTTTATTTGGGGCAGGAGAGACTGCTCAGTGGTTAAGAGCACTGATTTCTCTTGCAGAGGCCCAGGGGTCAATTCCCAGCACCCAAATGGCAGATAAAACCATCTGTAACTCCAGTTCCAGAGGATATCTGACTCCCTCTTCTACCTCCATGGGCATTGCATGACATGGGTGTACCTCTCGACATATAGGTGATACATTCATACACACTAAATAAAAGTAATAAATAATATATTAAAAATATAATTTTATTTTTATTTATTTTTATTATTTCTTAATATGTGAGGGAGTATGCATACCAAAACATGTGTGAGGAGGTCAGGGGATGCCTTTTTGGAGTGGATTCTCTCCTTCCACCACATAAGTCCCAAGACTTGAACTCAGGTTGGCAGGTTTGGCAGCTTGTGCTTCTACCACCTGAGCTATCCCTCCTGCCCAGGCAACACACTTTATATTAAAATATACGAAAGTGCTGAAAGCAAAATGATGGAAAAAATATGCAAGTAACAGTGACAAAAGTCCTAGAAATATGAAAATTAGACCTCATATTCCTAAATAACTGAATTAAAATAGAGGGAAATGAGAAAATTCAAAGTCAATAGCATAACCTCCTACTATCCATAACAGGAAAAAAAGAGAAGATATTAAACTTAAAGGAAGCATAGGGAAGGAAATGATAAAATGAAGAACAGAAAACAGAGATCAGGTAAATAGAAATCAAGTCTTTTAAATGATCACAGCTTTACCAAGCCTTTAGTTATATGACCTCAGAATAAAAAGTGACTCAAATTCCTAAAATCTAAATTAGAAAGAAATATTACTGATCTTTAAATTGATTATAATAATGTTAGCACTTGCTTGCCAAAACATTACATAGTGGAAATTATGACATTTTTGTGGAGACATGCATTACTTCTTCAAACAGGAATAGTGTTAATTGACATCTTGTAAAATAAGAGAGTGAATTAGTGATAGAAACAGCAAACTTGACTCATGATGAAAGGCCTAGATGGGTTGAATCTGGAGTCCAGTGGAATCTTAGTTTCACTTAAGGTCATTTTGTTGTTGTTGTTGTTGTTGTTGTTTGCTCTAATCTTTGTCTATTGATATTTAAAAGAACTTTAAAAGTAAGGGCAGTCTACAGTTTATAAGCCTTTGTAAACATTTGTCTGAATAGCTTGACAAGAAATAACAAGGAAAAAAGATTCTCATGGTATGATGACTGTGATTTCTGGAGATTATAGCCAGTTGGAAATGGTCACCTGGACTATCTCCAGTAGTCACTGAAACCTCCTAAAGTCATCAATATCATGTGAAACTTGGAGGTATTGCTACATTGCCATTTTGCACCTCTTGACTCCTCACCTAAACGGTAAGGTCATTGTATCTTCTCTTGTTTTTCAAAGTTCACAGAACAAAACAATGCTTTTGTAGTCCCCAAATATTGATAAAGTATCATTCTAAGAATTAAGACTATAAGATCCATCCTTTTTATATGAAGCCAATTTCTCTTATAAATAAGAAATATTTTTTGAAACTGGTCTTAAAGTGTTAATCTCAAAGTTTGACTAAAACTTTAAAGTACTGAGTACGTATATGGGTTAATGCTTTCAGGTTAACAAGAAATACAACTTTGCTTTTTAAATATATATTTTTTTAAATTTTATTGAACTTTTCTAGCTGGGCATGGTGGCGCATACTTTTAGTCCCAGCACTTGGGAGGCAGAGGCAGGTGGATCTCTGTGAGTTCAAGGCCAGCCTGGTCTACATAGTGAGTTCCAGGACAGCTGGTGCTACAGGGAGAGACTCCGGCTCAAAAATACCAAAAAAAAAAAAAAGTTTTATTGAACTTTTATACATTTCATACAACAGTTCTTAATCAAATTTAGACCCCTCTCCCATCCATGTTCCCCCCACACCTCCCCTCCCTATCATGCATTCTCCCATACATCCTAAGTGCTATCCAGTCAAGTATTTGTACCCAGACGTCCTTCAGTGCAAATTAATCCACTGGAGTCTAGTCAGCTCATCTAGAAATCTTAAGTAAGTTCCACTCTCTCACCCAGGAGTAATCAGTCTCTAAGAGTTCCCAGACTAGGGTCAGCCTGCTGCACATTTCCCTCATTCCACTCTGGGCCCTTGTCTGATTGAGTTGGCATGGGTCTCACGCTCACTGCCACCATCGCCACAAGTTCTTATGTGCAAGCTCCCAGTGGTCTGAAAGCTTCTACGTCGCTATGTTCATGAAACAATCCTGGCTCTTACGGTCTTTCTGCCCTGTTCTAGTTTGTTTCTCCACTGCTGTGACAAAGCACTCTAACCAATGCCAACTTGGGGAGGAAAGTGTTTATTTGGCTTATATCTCTCAGGTCACAGTTTATCAGTTAGGGAGCCCAAGAAAGGAACTCAGGACAGGAGCATGGAGGCAAGAGCTGAAGCACCGGTGTGGAGGAATGCTGCTTACTGGCTGCTGCTCTGGCTCATGCTCAATCTGCCTTCTTATACAATACAGAACAACCTGCCCATGGGTGGCACCACGTACAGTGGGCTGGGCCCTCCCACATCATTCAACAATCAAAAAACTATCCCCACAGACAAGGCCACAGGCCAGTCCAATAGAGGAAATTCCCCAATTGAGGCTCCCTCAAGCCAGGTTTGTATCTAGCACATACCCTCTCTTCCCCAATGGTCCCCAAGCCATGGGTGGGTTGAATATAGGAATCCTATCCAGGGATATGCACTCTGTAGTCTCTTATTCTCCAAAACTTGGCCTGTTGTGGCCTTCTGTGTGCATCGTACTCCATTTATAAGAAAGATCACTGGGGAAAGTTGGAGGATGCATTAGTTTTCTCTCTATCCCCCATTCTGCTATGTTCCATGAGCCTTAGGTGTGGGAGTTCCACTGTAGATATCTCACCTAGGACTGGACATCTCTCAGAGGTATATTCTTTGTGTGTGACCTGTTGTGGACCTCTACAGTAGCCTCCATCTGTTTCAAAAAGCAGCTTCTTTGATGAGTGACGCATAGTATATTTGTCTGTAAATATAATGATTCATATTTAGCATATGGTAAAATTTTCACTTGTCTAATGATGTGACAGGGATAGGATCTTCTCTAGGATTTACGATCTCTCCAGTCATATGTATTTGACTGTGTTTACAGTGCCTCCCATGAGAGGGCTTTAAGTCCAATTAGATAGCTATTGATTACTCCTCAGATAACAGTGCCACTACTGCACTAATAAGCGTAGTTTGTTGTACCAGTCATTGCAGTTATTGGACTTTAGGGCTGGATTGGACCATTGGTTGATTTTATCCATTAGCAGCTTGCATCTTCTAGAACTATGGGAGTTAAATTTCAGGTAGACAGTTTCCAGGTCTGTTCTGCTTCATTTCTCTAAGTCCTGTGTTTGAAGTATGTCCTGTTTTCAGTAGTAGGGTCTTATCTTCCAGTTCTGGGAAATAACCAAGAGCACCGGCAATAGCCTGTGTTATTTTGGTAGTCTCTTGGACTACTCTGTCCAACCACTCAAAGGGAGATCTCTCCTGTCTCTCACTGTGTTCCTTGCTATACAAGCCCCAGATATACATATATACTAATGTTCAGGCACCATATGTGCATTTCTCAGAGGGTTCCAAAGCCAACACATTCTCCTCTGGCTTCCTTAGGGCCCCAAGATCCATTCCTCTCTACTATCTTTCCCTCCATTCAGTCTCCCTCCCCCGTTCCCAGTACAAGCATCCCCAAATATTTTAGTAGATCTTTGAGAATTCCATACAATGTATTTTGATCATAACCTTCATCCATCTCTTTCCAAATGCACTCTCACCTCCCTACCCACCTGTCTTGGTTGACTTTTTGTCAACTTGACACAAACTAGAGACATCTTGGAGAAGGGAAAGCCAATTGAAGAATTACCTCACCAGACTGTACTATGGGCATGTCTGAGTCATTTTCTAGATTATTGAGTGATGTAGGAAGTCCCAGACCACTCTGGGAAGTTCTGTGCCTGGACACATGGTCCTGGGTTGTGTAGGAAATTAGGCTAATCCAGTAAGCAGTGCTCCTCTATGGTTTTTGCTTCAAGTTCCTGACTTGGCTTACCATGATGAAGAACTATAACCTATAAGCCAAATAAACCCTTTCCTCTCTGACTTGATTTTGGTCAACGTGTTTTATCACAGCAATAGGAAACAAACTAATGTATTTTTTAGTCCAGCCAAAATACTCTTGGTTATAGAACCTGCCCTGGAGCATGGTTGGTCTAGCAGGCATCACATCCTTAAAGAGAACTGACTGTTCCCCTCCCAGCAACTATCAAATGCCATAGCTTCCCATCTAGGGTCACTTTGTGTCCATTTCTTCCTTCATTCTGGAACTTTGTCTGACATGGGCTTCAGTAGGTTTTGTGAATGTTGTCACAATTGCTGTGAATTCAGATATGCAACTGCCTTGCTGTCTGGAGAACACTGTATCTTTGTAGTCATTCATAACTTCTTGCTCTCAAGCTTTTCTGCCCCTCTTCTGCAAAGATTCCTGAGCCTTCAGAGAAGGAGTGTGATACAGATGTCCCATTTAGGACTGAACGCTCAACAGTCTCTTATTCTGTCTCTGTGTTAATTGCCTTCTGCTGCAAGAAACTTCTCTGATGAGGGTTGATACACTAATCAGTGTAGCAATATATCATTGGGTGTCATTTTAATATTATCTTCACTTAGATTAGTATAAGGTTGGCCTCTAGGGCCTATTATCTATCTACCAACAGGCTCTTGATCTTACTACCAGTGCAAGGAGGGTATGGGTTCCATCTAGTGGAGTGGGCCTTACATTCAACCAGAGCTGTTTTCCTCCCTGTTATTTGCCAGTTCTAGGTAGGGACAAATTATATGCCTGACTTACCCAGAAAGCCTACTAGAAAACAAAAGTCCTGTGACATTCTGGAGTCAAACATGGTTGACGTGATACGTGAAATACCAAAGGCTAAGAATCAGTCATGTCACCCGTGGGACGTTTGTTGAAATGCAATGATGCATGCACAAATAGAAGGACTATGCTGAGGGCATCTAGAAGAAAGCTCTACAGCTCCTTTAATTTCATGATCTTTAAGAGACAAAATCTCATCAGCCAGAGTGGGCTTTTGTCTTCATTTTAAGACAAAAGAAGACTGGCCAAATTTTTAGGTTCTAGGCAATGATGCAGGGTACTTTTATGCAACTGGCATGTTTATTCTGAAATTTATATAGAATTTAATAAGGAATATAAGTGAAATACATATTTTTGGCAATGTTACATGGAAATTGATGAGATAGCGAACACGGTCACGAAGAAGGAGCAAGAAGAACAGAGATCACTGGAGGACTTGCTCCTGTGGAGAATAAGGACTCTGTAAAGCTGAAGTAGGTGAGACAGTAAGGAATTGATGTAGGGAAAATAAAAAGTCTAGAGAATATATCCACTAGTAACCCCATTATGGATTAACCAGTTCAATTCAGTGTACATGGAATGATTTCTCCATAGTTTATGGAGAACAAAATGAGTATATAGCAAAAATAAACCTTGACTCTTTCCTCACATTATTTACAAATTTTATTTTAGGTAGATAAAATACATTGAAAAGGTAACATTAAATGCACTGCAAAAACTTATTTCTTAAACCAAAAGAAAGACTGATAAGCAAAATATTAATCTCTTTGGGCTTCATTTACATTACAAACTTCACATAATCAAAAACCAACATTTTTGAGTACATAGTCAAACTATAGTTAATGAAAAGATACAATACAGATGTCTGACAACTGTTGTCCAATATGTAGAAATTTTCCTTTTAGTTATGGAGAAGACAGCAATTATTTTAAGAAGGCTAAATGCCAACAGGCATTTCTCTAATCAAAATGACTATTAACTTTGAACAGTTCCAATAGCATTACTCATCAGTGAAACACAAATTTAAATGCCAAAGAAATACAATTCCATTTGAAATAGAATGCATAAAGTGAAAAACATAGACAGTAGGAAGTGTTACCAAGGGATGTGGAGCAAGTAGAACGTTTTTACATTGCTGGTGATCTGAAAGCTTACAATCATTTGGAAACGGATTGCTAGAATTGAGTATAAAGGCATATATACTCTATGACCTATAAATTTTACTCCTGTGTATGCTTTACTTGAGAAAAATAAGTGTTTCTGTTTTTTGTCTACTTGAAGACATCTACAATAATGTTTATAAGGAGCATAATACATAATAGTCCCAAAGTGAAAACAACTCATATCATCATTAATGGAGACATAAAATAGATTACAGTGGAGTTGTATGAGGATGTGTTATATGGTAATCAGAAAAAACTTTTCACAATAGACAGTAGTCAGTATTTTACAGCTGTGTCCAATTGCTATACAACAAATTAAACTCTCTGATATAATATCAAGGAATAGAACACAGACACCTCAGCCAAGTAATCATCAGATTCCATTTTATGTAATAGTCACAAACATACAAATATGCTCTATGATGACAGGGGATCAGAATTAGCTTACCTTTAAGGAGGGTGAAGAACATCAATGTGAAGTAAGCTTGAGACAGTGCAATGTGATGATGGAATTCATTTTTACTATGAACTGATGGGTGAGTCCCTAGGTGTTTACCTACACTGTCCATGACCCTCTCGGTGACTCTGAGAGACTACTTCCTAAAGAGGTACAAACTCTGGGGATGCTCAGACCCCTTATATACAATGACACAGTGTTTGCATATGACCTACTTCTTCCATATATAGTTCAACTCATAGAAAATTCTCTCATTACCTTGTTTTGTATTTGATGATTCATAAGACATTTATCAATCCTTTAGGTACTGAAATATCCTTTTCAAAATCACTCTTTCTCCTGTCTCTGTCTCTGTCTCTGTCTCTCTCTCTCGTGCTCTCTCTCACTCTCCTTGTTTCTGTCTCTCTCTGTGTGTGTGTGTGTGTGTGTGTGTGTGTGTGTGTGTCCATATGAGTGAATGTGGGCACTTGCACCTCACAGCATGCATTTAAGTGTCAAAGGACAACCTCAGATTCCAGTTCTGTCTGTCTGTCTGTCTGTCTGTCTGTCTGTCTCTCTCTCTCTCTCTCTCATCCACTGTATATGCTGGCCTTTCTGGGGTTTCTCCTACTGTTGTACCTCATCCACTGGACCCCAAAAAGACCACCGAGGACCAAACACACCAAAATGCAAAAGCAAAGATTTATTGTTTATTCGGGCTTAAGCTCGGGCTCTCAGACCTCACCAACTCAATGGATCCATGCTGAGAGCCCAGAGTAAGGGAGAGTGGAGCCTTTTATAGGTTTTAGACAAAGAAGGGGGGGGATATTGAAGATACATTTTGGTTGGTTCAAGGAGCCCGCGCGTGCCAACATAATTTTAAACTGATTGGATGTATAAGATGCAGCCCTGGAAGTTTCTTATTGGTAGGTGCTATTCTCAGGGCTGTGGAATGTGCTGACTGTTACCTGTGGGGCCAGGAGTCTCCATTTTTACCTTAAAGGGCAG